>NW_022196913.1:53960108-54005066 GCF_008632895.1 Mastomys coucha | reverse complement strand
AAAATGAAGAGAAATGGGTGGAGGTTCAGGGCTGTGTGCGCCCTGATTCTGAGCTCTGGAAAGTATCTAGCCAGATTTTGTTTGTCCTTGGGTGTGACTTCTGGTTGCAGACCTTGAGCTCTGGCATGTAATGGGAGGGCTCCTCACTGTCACCTGCCTCAGAGGTAAATGTTCAGAGCTCGATTGATCCCATTTAAGGAAGCTGAAGCCCTGTGTCCCACAGCCTGTGAGCTCTTTGCCTTTTTGGAAACAAGGCTTCAAGTTGCTGGCTTGGATGATAAGAATACATTGGGATGGTGTTTCTGGCAGGCCTAGGAAAGCACTGAACCATTGAGTGCCCAGCTCTGTGGGGTGCCTCCTGTCACCTTGGCACCTAGAAAGTTAGGCTAGGATAAGGAGTGTGCTTGGATGCTTCAGGTTGGGGTGGGGGTGGGGTGAGACTTACTGAGGGGGATTCCCATGAGCACTGTCTTGAAAGTCCTGTTTCCAGCAAGTCCCAGCATTTGGGGAGGCTGAGGCCCTGGAAGTGGAGTTTCTTAGGGAATAAATGTTGGCGCTCAGATCCCCTAGGCTAAGTACGATTTCATATGTTACATTTTTTTAATATGTATTTTTAGAGCCAGACATGGCTACATGCGTACCTCTAGCCTTAGCATGCCTCTAGCAGGCTACATGGGCCTCACAACCTCATTGTGTGTTCTGGATGCTTTGGTGGGGCTGGAGATCCCTATAGTCCCTTTGTATGACCTGAGAATGAAGTAGGTACAGTAGTGCTTATATTCTGTCCCAGACAGAACCTTTGGGCTGCTGAAGTCTGACCCACCCAGGAGGCCTTCTTGGAGGTGGTAGGAATCAGGGTGTGACTGAGGCATTGCTTTCTTGATCTGTGAAATAGTGGAGCCAGATGAAGGCCTATGTGTTCCATCCTGGTCACCAGGGTTCTGGTCTCTGTGCAGAGCACACTGGGCCCTGAGTTCTGGGCAGTTTCCAAGCAGATTTTGCAAATTTGCCCTTGAAGAGTGAAGTAGGAAAGCAGCCAAGGTGAACTGAAGATACTCTAGATATTCTCAAAAGAGCTACAGGTCAGTCTGGATGAGTTGGGCATACCAGGTAGAGAGAAGGAGGGAACCCAGGCTGTTGGGTACCATGCAGAAACAACAGGTAAATGCTTAGGAGTTCAAGGCGATGTTGGGTCCACCTAGAACACCGGGAGATGGATTCTCCCTGCTCAGGGAGGAGATGAGCAAGGGCCAATTGTAAATCCATTCTTGTTATAACAAAAGTCAAGAACATAAAGAAAATCTAAATAAATAAATAAATAAATAAATAAATAAATAAATAAATAAATAAAGCTTTTGAGTCACATGAAGGAAATTATTTATCTTCCATTACAGACTCAGGACACATAGACCCAGGGCTATAGGATGAGTTAAGCTGGAGAGAGTTCCTACCTACTCTACTACTGCCAGGCCTCAGCACACATTCTCCTGTCCATTAGAGGACGGAGACATCTTGTAGCCACAAGCTAAAGTTACTTCTCCATTAGAAAGGAGAAGGTGTCCAGGGGCTAGACCCACAGGAGTCTTGCCTGACTTTGTTGAGAGGAGCTTGGAGAGCTCAGAGACGAGCAGTGGCACCTGGTAAAACAGTTGGGTTTGGATAGGGCAGAGGACTCACACACAGACTCATCTGCAGGGACCCAGGGATGCCTGGCAGACGTACAAGGCAGCCATGGGCCCAGGGTGAGAAGCTCCGCAGCTGACGGCGGAACATAAAATGCGTTATTGAACAGCCTAGACAATTGCATGTGTGTATGAGTATGAGCACGTGTACATGTTATTTCTACAATTCAGGCTTAACTTAGTGAGATAAAAAGGAGAAGTGAGTCAAGTACACACATGTTCAGGAATTATTGGGGTCTCCTATCCTAGATCAGAGCTAGTTCCAGCTTCTGACCTATCTCCTGGAGTCAGGCTGTCTGGGAGACTTCTTTCAGAGAAGGGCCCTCAGTTCTTGCAGGTCCTCAAAGAGTCCAAGCCCAGAGGTGCTGCTGTCTGTTGACCCTAATATCATGTGGATAGCCAGTGAATGGAGTCTCTGCTTTAAGAATGGAGGTTCCTGCATGTACAAAGCTGTAGCTGGCCTAGCTCCAAGTCATGGGAGCCTGGCTTCTGTCATAGTCCTACTCTAGGGCCTCTAGGACCCAGGTCATGCCTCTGGAGTCCCTTTCTTGGCCCCTCTAGCAGGAAAGGGCTTTGTGGTTTTTCCTTGTTTATCACAGGACAAATTGTCCCACACAGTCCCTGGCAAAGGCATCACAGAGTGGCATTATGGGCAGTAGAGGCAGCCTTCCTTCCTGCAACTTGAGGTTTCCAGCCAAGTCAGCTGACCTGTTCACAGTGTTCCAGCTGCTACCATGGTGACTCTCCTGAGTGATCATTGTGCTCTGGGACCCAAGGATATACGAAGGGGTGGGAAGGACCTGATCCATTTGTAGGCCGCCTCTGCCTGGGACACCTCTGTCATGCATCTTGTGGCTTAAGAAGTACATTCACTATTCTGTGACAAGGGTAGGAAGAAACTCAAGCATACTGAACATCAGTAGCAGTGGCATAGTAGTAGTACCAAAGGATGGAAGTTCTCAGCACGAGGTGTCTTCATGGTCTGTTATTTCTGATGAGCTTTCCCTATAGTTCTATATCTTTTACATAAGCCCATACTTAAGTTTTTATATTTTGTCAGTTTTTGCCTAGACTCACAATGCATATTAAACTGAAGTAATGGCCAAGAGATACCAACATGGGACTGGAGAGGTGGTTTAGAGGTTTAAAAGCATTTGCCACCTACGCTCGAGGGTCCCTAAGCTGTTCAGGTCCCTGGCACAAACCTACCTGACAGTGACAGCCAGTAAGGAGAGTGGCAGCCAGCCTCTAATCCTATTGGATATGCGGCAGAGATGGGATCCTCAGAGCAAGCAGGCTAGCCAGACTATTGGGTGATTTGGATTTTTTAAGCAAAAGCTTGGTTACTACCTATCTGGGTCCACAGGCTAGCTAGCCTAGGCTATTCCGCTCCAGGAGAGTGAGAGAGCCTGACTCAAAGGAAAGGGAGAGAAAGAGTTATGGGAGATGGTGCCAGAGGAGTGACACCATGGGTTAGCCCCTGGCTTCCACATGCATGCTCATATATGGTCTTGCACATGGCAGCCAGGGCGAGCATCATTTCACTTCTCATGTGTGCTTGATGTCTTATGAGCAGTATCTCTGAGTGCTATGTCAGGTGGAAGCCATTGCTCATCCCTCTCTCCTCTCAGAGTGACAGCTGCTGCATATCGCCCAGAAAACCTAGTCATTTCCCTCTCTGGAGACACTGAGGGTCTTCCTGAGTTTTTGCAGGCAGAGGCAGCTTTGGGGTAACCAGCAGTTTTGTCATCTCTGGGGAGACTCAGCCAAGGTATGATTAGCGAATAGGGTATGGTCCTCAGAAGCTCTCTTTTTCATCCCTGTGGCTTGGAATGGCTCTGAACACCTATGGCTATCTCTGGAGCCATAGGGTGAGGTTTGGATACAGTCTGTAGAGCACACTTGCTTAAACCCCAGGATCTATTGATTCTACTGTTGTCCTATGTATATCGTGGGACACATACAGAGGAGGCTGGGAGTGAAGAATCTCAGAGGGGTCTACTGATCTATGGGCCCAAGGAGCCATGATTAGTAATAACTGTGTCTGCTGTTCCTGGTGCAGGTACCCCCGAGTTCATGGCACCTGAAATGTACGAGGAGCATTACGATGAGTCAGTTGATGTCTACGCCTTCGGGATGTGCATGCTGGAGATGGCCACCTCAGAGTACCCCTATTCGGAGTGCCAGAATGCCGCCCAGATCTACCGCAAGGTCACCTGTGTGAGTCCACTCAGCCACCTTGTTTGTAAGGACGACAGCCTTGGTTAGTCCTTTGGGCAGCTATGAAAGAAAAGGAGTGAGCACAGGCACCTTACCCTGGGGACCCCGAGGCTTGCCTGGGTAAGAAGTCTAGCAAAAAGTAATGGCGGTTAGCCAGAGGCTGTTACCTGCATGGATCCAGGAGACCCAGGAAGAAGAAAAACCAAGGCTTGAGAGACTAACTCTGCTGGGGCCTCTTTTCAGGAAGTGCATCCAGGCTAGCTGTCAGGAAGCCCCATCTTCTTTATTTTAGAATCATAGTTTGTTTTCCTTTTTGTGAAACTGTCACACTAGCCAAGCACATCTCTGGCCGGCTGTCAGCTCTGCACAGCCTGGGAACCTCGGTCCTTGTTTAGCTGTCACCGTGACTGCTGAGTTGACCAGAAGGCTTCAGCTGTGCAAACAGATTGGCCTGCCCCCACCCTGTGGTGGCCCCTATGCATCTGAGGTGGAACAGCTGGTCCAAGGCTCCTCTGTGCGGATTCTCATGATGTGTCATCTTTGCTGTCATGGAGAGGCCAACAGACCCTTAGGGTGTTCCCTGACCTTGGTTGTTGTGATTGCCATAGTCCTTCCTGTGTCCTCCACAGCCTGGGCAGCCCAGTGGGACCCTGTGCTTGGTCTGCACATCTTATTTCCACTATGGAACCTCTTTTGCTGTTAGATCCAAATTATGTCACTTAGTTGCCTTGAGCCCCTCCTGTGTACACTATAGATAGGTGGTGACTGGCAAGAGTCCTTGGCTGATGGCCTTGCCCAGAAGGCCACATTGGTGTAAAGTTTCTCCAAGGAGGCAGGGGTTATCTGCCAAGTAGGGTGTTAAAGGCCTGAGAGATCTTGGTGGTATTGGTGTGGTATGGGGAAAGGATTCATGGGCATCAGGCTTGTTCTATACACAGTAGGTATTCTGTACACAGTAGGTGGTGGTTTGTCCTCTGGGCTGGCAACAGGAAGGGGCATCTTAGGCAGAAGACTGGACATGGCCCTCATTCTGGCTAGCAGACAGCATAATGCTGACCCCTCTGAGATTCTTCACTCTTGTCTGTGCCAGGTGGGGATGCAGCAGACAGGCTCAGCAGGTGTATTTCTCTCCTTTCTTCTCTCTTATCCTTTTTCCTTCCTCCCTTTAAAAAAATAAAATAAAGTAAAAGCCTTTTTAAAGGGGCAAGGCTTTTAAAACTCTGAATCCTGCTGAAGTATAAAGCACAGGAGGCTTCAAACCTTCAATGTATTTTATTTTTGTAATTAGTTACTTCCTTCCCCCTGCAGTAGAGCAGATTAAACTCTGCCAGCTCCTACTTCTAATCTGAGAGATATCTGTGCAGTTTGAGTGGCCGGTGGTTCCCTCTCCCTCCCTCCTGAGTCTCTTCTTGGCCTGTGACCAGAAGCAGTGACCACAAACAGTGCTCTTGACTTCCCAGGGAGGGGATGGTATAGGGAAGAAGCCCAGGTGTGGGTTGAAAGGCCTGGCTCTGTGGGAAGTGTGGAGTCCATCTTGGGCTGAGGCTCTTCACTAGGATGAGGGGCAGCTCGCATGAGAGGCCCTGGAGTCTCTGCCTACAGGCTCTGCAGCCAAGCTGAGGGAGAGCTTTGTGGATGTTCACGGCTGGATCTGTAGCATGAGCCGCAGCATCGGGGTCTACAGCATAGGGGGAGGCTTACTTCATGTTGGTGCCAGATGATGATCCTCATGACAACATGGTGGAGGACCCTGGCCTGTGTTTGAGGCTGGGGTTGCTTTAGATACACCCAGCGTGTCCTCTATGTCCTCCCTAAGTGGGAAGAACATTGGCTACTGGCCTTGTCTGAGGAAGATGTCTTCCCCAGCCCTTGAGTCTCCACACTACTTTGGAGAAAGGATCTCTTACTAAATCTAGAACTCACCATTTTATCTAGACTGTCTGGCCAGTGTGTCCTGACTCTGCCTTTCCCAATGCTGGGCTTATAAGCATATGCCAACAAACCTGGCAATTAGGTGAGCTCTGGGCATCATGCTTACAGCAATCGCTTGGCTGCTTACACCATCATCTCAGTCTTTAAGTATCTTATTTTCCTTCAGCACTCACCATCCTGTCCTTCTGGTGGCCTACTTAATATGTATGTTATGTGCCAACCTGCACCTCCTTAATGTCAAGTTCTGAGGAGAAGGGAACAGAGCCATGTGTTTGTCTCTCTGCTCCATGCCCAGAGCTTCGGTTGCCTTGTCTTTTCTATTTTTTTGGGGGGGGAGGGTGGTTTTCGAGACAGGGTTTCTCTGTGTAGCCCTGGCTGTCCTAGAACTCAGAAATCCGCCTGCCTCTGCCTCCCAAGTGCTGGGATTAAAGCCGTGCGCCACCATTGCCCAGCTAGGTGCCCTGTGTTTTCATCTGCATGTATGACCTGTGAAGTTTCCATTCCTGGTCAGTTCTTTCTCTGTATCTGTAATTTCTGCTCATCACCACAAGTTTTTTTTTTTTTTTTTTTGGACTACTGCATAGCTGCAATGAGTTTTACCCTTCCCCTCACCTCCAGCTCCCAGCATGCTCTCATTTCTATTGCCTGGCTTTTCTGCCTGGTGAGGAGTCCTGTCTTCCTGCCTCCTAGCATTTCTAGTAGTTTCTGTTTGAGCATCACACACTGTACCATGACAGCATCCCTGCTCTGTGTAAGCTGTCTCGGTGCCTCAGCCTACAGCTCCTACATTCTTTGCCCAGATCGGTGGTGCTGACTAGGTACTCATCTTGGTTTTAAGCAAAGGCTTGAGGAGATTGTAGACTTATGGGGTCCAAATCACCTTTCCTTCCCAGAATTCTACCTCATAGCTCCCTCAGCTCCAGAACACAGCTCTTCCCTCAACTCAGTGAGGCTCAGGCTCCGATGGGTCCTAGGCCTCAGTCTGAGAAAGGCCCTGGGTAGCAAGCTGGCCACAGGCTACACCAGGATGTCCATGGTGTCTCAGCTCTGGGTGATACCAGGTAACTTTGCTCTGTTCTCCTCAGGGCATCAAGCCGGCCAGCTTTGAGAAGGTGCATGATCCTGAGATCAAGGAGATCATCGGGGAGTGCATCTGTAAGAACAAAGAGGAGAGGTGAGCCACACACTGGGCTCAGGTGTTCTCCAGCTGATGCTGGTCCAGCTGGCATTTAGGGCTGCGTTCTCCATGCAGCCTTCCCAGCTCAGGCTATGTGACACCAGGCTCGTGAGTTGCTGTGTGCAGTGTAGGGCCCACATCCTTTCCTGCCTCCAGAGACAGGCTCCTAATTCAGTCTGAAGTGCTGGGGATACAGGGCTTTGCTCTGTCCCTCCTTGAATAGCAGGCTGTACACCATAGGAATGGACTTGCTCCAGCCACATCTCAGCCCACAGATTTCACCTCTGGACCCCTCTGTGTCTCTATAAAGCCAATCCTCTTTAAAACAGGGCTGGCCTTCCCAGCTGGACAACCAGGAAGCTAGGGGTACCTTTTAGCTTTCTTACCCATAAAACAAACTGGGATGTAGCCACCCATCCGCACGACATTCTCAGGAGTAGACAGGGATGGGTAGCTGGACTTCATTGCCATCACATGATGTCCAGAGGAAGCCAGACTTATGATGAAGGATGCTGTATGATTGATTGTATTTGCACTAGACAACAGACCAGACACAGCGGTTAGGGACCTGGATTTGGGTGCATAGAAGTGACCATATAGCAACACCTAGCTGCCAGATGACCTGGCACCTGGGTGGAACCCCTCCTATGGCTGGGTTCTGGCTTCAAATCCTTAGGTCTAGCAAGTCCTTCTTTAACTTTCTGTCTGCCTGCCTCCATTCCTCCACACCCCTTCTTCCTGAGAGAGGCTCCCTACCAACCTCAGTGCTGCAGTGAGGTCCAGGAACCCTGGCTTCTGTTTCCTCTCATCCGCCGTGAGCCAGGAGTCTCTCATGAGGACTGAAGACTACTCACCTGTGCCTCAGCAGCGTCTCTTTCTCCTTTCCTAGCAGGTGGCCTGGGACAGAGGATGATTTCTTTTTGTAACTGGGGTAGGAAGCTGTCTTAGAGCACAGTGCAATAAGACATATCATATGCAGTAAGCATATCAGGCTGTACTTTCTCAGCATCTCCCGAGAATTAGGGAATGCTAATGTGCACACCTGTGTCCTACCCTTGGGGGCAGAACCTGCCGACAGGAAATGAAGTGAGAGAACTTTCTAGCATAACCTGAACAGTGTGCATGAGGATGAGTGAGGAGCCCCCTTGTCCCTTGAGCTCTGCCTGGGAACCACTCTCCCTTCAGGTACGAGATTAAGGACCTGCTGAGCCATGCCTTCTTTGCGGAAGACACGGGTGTCCGGGTGGAACTTGCAGAGGAGGACCACGGCAGGAAGTCTACCATAGCCTTGCGGCTTTGGGTGGAAGACCCCAAGAAGCTGAAGGGCAAGCCCAAAGACAATGGAGCCATAGAGTTTACCTTTGACTTAGAGAAGGAGACCCCGGACGAGGTGGCCCAGGAAATGGTAATGTACACATAAAGGGGCCCAGACTACCCATGGGCCGGTTTGGGTTAATAAAAAAAAAATTGCAAATCAATTGCCCCCCCGGGGGATGGTTGGGACATGGGAGGGTCAGGGGCAATCCTGAGGGAGAGGTTGTGGTTGAGTGTGTACCATGACATGAGGGCTAAGGATGGAGATCCTGTACAGGACCTAGGAGACGAGCATGTGGCATGGTTGCAGAAGGGATCTAGTGGACAAGTGGAGAGGGGGAAGGGCTTTTCTTGCCTTAACCAGACTCCTGCCAGTTTGCCGCCGCAAGGCCGTGCCTTTGAATATGAGATATGCTTCTCCTCCTTTGGAGATGCTCTTGTATTGTTTTGGGTCCTGGTTACTTTACCATCTTGAAGGGTTATGAAAGAGCACAGGTTGTCCCACTTCCTGTCTATGGTGAGCAGGGTGACCCTCTTCTGTTTGGGATGTCAGATGGGACCTCAGGAGGAGACACTGAGCTTGTTGGGGTAACAGGGTAGGACAGGGAGCAGAACAGCTCTTTTAGGGCAAGGAGTGGCTCAGGCCCTTCTGCAGTACTGTGAGATCCTAACATCTATAAGAGAATAGCCAGGGCATAGGAATTTCTAGAGTCTGGATGCCAGACTTGATCATTCTACTCAGCCTTCTAGGCCCACACCATCAAAAATGGTAGACATGACCCACAAGTGCCTACTAAAATTTAATTACAGTGTAAAACTTAGTCTCACTGGTCACATTTCAAGTGTTTAGTGCCATCCAAAGTGAGTAGCTCTTGAACAGCACAGACATTTTCATTATAAGCTTGTTCTATTGACATGCTACTCAGGGTCATTGTGGTTTTAACATGGGAGGATCTCTTCAGATAATATAACGTTCTTGCTGTCTTAGGGTTTTATTGCTATGAAGAGACACCATGACCAAGGCAACTCTTATAAAGGAAAACATTTAATTGAGACTGGCTTACAGTTCAGAGGTTCAGTCCATTATCATCATGTTGGGAAGCATGGCAGCATCTAGGCAGGCATGGTGCTGGAGAAGGAGCTGAGAGTTCTACATTTAGATCCGAAGGCAACAAAAGGGGATTGTGTGCCACCCTGGGCATAGCTTGAGCATAGGAGACCTCAAAGCCCACCCCTATAGTGACACACTTCTCCAGGAGACCACATCTACTCCAACAAGGCCACACCTTCTAATAGTGCCACTTCACCATGGGTGAAGCTTATGTGGCCTAGTGCAGAGCAGGGTCTCCAGGGTCCATACCTATTCAAAACACCACACTTGTCTTCATAAATGAGGCCAGGGCTACACTACCGTGATTCGGCCTGCTCTGCACTAGGCCACGTAAGGCATGAGGGATTTGAGAGCTGAGCCTTGGGATCAGTGGTTTACAGGATAGCTAAGATGTGGAAAGGGAATGTTGGGGCTCAGTGTGAGTGATTATACCCTGCTTTCAGGGTGATGCTTAGCATCCCTGACAGGGAGATTCTGCATGTCTGGCTTCACCCAGACCTCAGCTTCCCAGTTTGCTTTCAGTTCCCTGAAAGACTCAGTGTCAGGGTGGTGAGATGGCTCAGCAGGTAAGAGCACCAACTGCTCTTCTGAAGGTCCTGAGTTCAAATCCCAGCAACCACAAGGTGGCTCACAACCACTTGTAATGAGATCTGACACCCTCTTCTGGTGCATCTGAAGTCAGCTACAGTGTACTTATGTATAATAAATAAATCTGAGAAATAAAAAAAGACTCAGTGTCCTAAACCCAAGCATACCGTTCGCACCCTTCATGGATGCTGCTTAAGTGCTTCTTGTGCAGTTGCCATCTGAGGCTCTACCATACCTCTGCTTGTCATCGGATAGAGAAGGACAGAACTTCCTGCAGGGTAGGGTCATTGTAGGTGAGTTACCTCAGCTGGTTCTGCTATTTGGCTGAACTCCCAGGCTACGTACCTGTGTCAGTGCTAGGGAAGTCCTGGGCCCAGCACCCTTCCCTGAATCTCCTCTTCCCTCCCACCTTCTCCCCTCACTCCTCTCTGCCTTGAACTGCATTTTCTTTCCATTATGAAGCATGTCATCCATAAAATGGGCATTCATATAGAAAGGATATGATTTGTGTCAATAAAGAATAATAAAAAAATACCAGATGGTGGTGGTACACACACACCTTTAATCTCAGCACTTAGGAGGTAGAGGTGCAGGGCTGGCGAGATGGCTCAGCAGGTAAGAGCACTGACTGCTCTTCCAAAGGTCCTGAGTTCGGATCCCAGCAACCACATGGTGGCTCACAACCACCCATAATGAGATCTGATGCCCTCTTCTGGTGCGTCTGAAGACAGCTACAGTAAATTATGCCAGAGCGAGCAGGGCCAGAAGAGGTCCTGAGTTCAATTCCCAGTAGCCACACAGATGATAGCTCACGGCCATCTGTACAGCTACAGTGTACTCATACACACATAAAATAATAAAATCTTTAAAAAAAAAAAAAAAAAAAAGGAGGTAGAGGTGGGAGAATCTTTGAGTTCAAGACCAAACCGGTCTACAGAACTGGTTCTAAAACAGCTGGGGCTACACAGAGAAACCCTGTCTCAAAAATACAAATACTACTACTACTACTACTACTACTAATAATAATAATAATAACCACTACCACCATCACTGTGTATCTCCACTCTGCCTAGCTCAGTCACCACACATGGCAAATTGAAAGCCCCATATTCTCCCTGACATTACTGACATCCCTTCCCTGGGCCTAGACTCCTGAAGCTACACAAGTATGAGGTGTCACAGACACTCTAGAATCCAGATGACACCTAAAAGGGGATGAGGGTGAAGATGGATTGTAGGGTACAGATGCAGGTCAGCATGGCAGAATGAGGTTGAGCAGGGCAGGTTCTGTATGGTACTGGGCATAGGCAGTTAGGCCCATCCTGAGGATGGCTGAAGTGTTACAGAAAATGGGAATGACCATGGTGTGTGTGAGGTGGTTGGGTTGGCTTTGCCCAGTGGAGTCATGGAGCCTTAGAGCAAGCATCCTGCAAATGGCAGAAATAGCCAACTGTCTTCAGTGTGGACTGAAATCACATTAATGGGACTTTAGGGATGGCCCTGACCTTGAGTTTTGTGCTTGGGCCACCTTTGTTGACCTCTCCCAGGATCAGTGAGAGTTACTACACCTGCCTGGGGTCACTCACTCTAGGCCACAACTGGTTTGGGTCATTCTGGCCTGTCTAGCCCCAGTTGCTTCACAAAAGCTTCTATGGTTGGCTTGGAAGTCCCTGGAAAGAGCCTGCTCCAGATTGTAAGGACAGAAAAAGACCCTTATCTGGTCTTCCCTTGGGGCGAGGAATGTCCTGCTCCTGGGAAGTTTCCCCACCAAGATGGTAGCTGAGACACAGGCCCCCATCTGCCAGTAGGACGATTCTGTGTCCTCTGGCCTCTCTCATCTGACACTTTCCTTGGCCACATGCCCAGCTTGTGCTCTGCCAGAGTCAGTGAGGCCTTCACCTGGGAGATTTCCAGGGGGGGGATCTCTCTGACAAGCCGAGTTGTCTCTCAAAATAAACTGCTTTGAAACGATCTGGACAACCCCTCTGGAAAGTTGGAGAGAGTTACAGAGATCGGCTCCCACCCCCACCACATACTATTTGAGAACGAGCTGCTGCCTAGCACCCTTTACCCCGAGTACATTCCTGTCTGTTGTTTCCTATGAAGCAGGGGGTTTCTCTTATACTCAATCAAATACCATCAGCATGCCACCACCATTCCTCAGGACCTTTGGATTCTTGGTGCCTAAGCATTAGGGGCTCCATGGCTGGTCAGTCCTTTGTCTTCTGTGGCCTGACACTTTCAGATGCCCCTTTGAGAAGAGCAATGCATCCTTGGGAATCTCACAGAAGGGGCCACTGTGTCACCATAGCCTGCCTGGGGCAATGTGTTTGTCCATCCCATTGTGTAGAATACTTGCTCGGAGACAACACAGCAGGGTTCTATTTAGATGCCCAAAGCCTCACAGCAGACTATCCTGAGATAGTCAGAACACTCAGAATGCTCCTGCCTGTGCAGGCTTCAAGTTGGGGAAAAGGGATGGCTTATGGCCTCTCATGAGGTACAGTCAGGTGTCAGCCAGGACCGGTGGCCCATGTAGCAGAGGATCTGAGTTCCCTGCTGACGGGTCTCTGTGGAGCATAGCTCATGAGGTAGTCTCACCCAGTGCAGTAATGCCTGAGAGAAATGGGGTATATGTCTGCAGGGGGTGGGTATAAGGAGACTCCGATGCAGAGAGATGGTTGTGGGAAGGAAGAAGAGAAAAGGTGAGACTCTTTACACCTCCCAACCCGATTCCAGTGGGATACCCTGTCCCTCTTGTCCTCATGTGTGGTCTGCAAACTGTGCCGGGATTTAAAGCATCACTGTGTTGCTGCTCGTTCTGGTGTTCTGATGGTCAGATGTCCTGGATTTGGCCCAGTACCGGCTCCCATGTCATTTTGCATGTCCAGGCAGTTCTGGCTTATCTTCCTTGTTCTCCTGCCCAGCTCTGAGCCATTGAGCCAGTGGCAGCTCTGGTTTCCTGTGGCCTCTCGGAGTTGTGGACATTGTTGCAGGACCCTTAGGTTAGACACAGCTCATGAAGACAAGTTACCTGTACATTCACATACAAATGCCATCCATGTGCCTCTGGGTTCATGACTATTTTACTGATAATTCAGGGGACCCAGTGCTCAAGGCCAGCCTGGTGAGTGAGTTCCATGCCAGCTAGGAATACACAGTAAAACCTGGCCTTTCAAAAAATATTTTTCTTTTAAAAAAATTTATTTTTAGATTATGTGTAAGGGGGGGCACTAGGTAGTGGCAGTACTATGCACAGCTGTGCAGTGCCCGCAGAGTCCAGAAGAGGGTGTCGGATCCCCTGGAGTTGGAATTACTGGTGCTGGGGACAGGACTCTGGCCTTCTTAACCACTGAGCTATTTCTCCAGCATCCCCACTCAGTCTCCCTAGAACTGTGGTCTTCATGAAGGGAAGGGACGTAATCCCAGTCAGCTCCTGCAGCCCAGCCATAGTGGGGGTCTGTCTCAGGAAGTGGCTTTGCCACAGGCGTTCCCAGCTCGCACTGTTTCCCTGGAGATCCTGAAGATAAAGGATCTGCTGATAAAGGAAGCTTGGGATTTTGTCAGGCCCATGTGTTCCCCTTACTGCTTTCCAATGAAATGGGCCTCCTCCTTCCCGGATGGTCAGGGTTTACAAGATCATTGAATACTTGCTGGGTGTGAGCTGCCATCTCACAAACTGGAGCCTATAAACTTCAAAGACTGTTGAAGGTCCTGAGGTGACTAAGAAGACCTGAAGATTATGGTAGGAGTTATCCTAAGCAGCGGGGTGTGTATGATTGTCTAAGTGATGGCTGATCCCCAAGACACTTGAGGTCTTAGTCAGGGTTTCTATTCCTGCACAAAACTTCATGACCAAGAAACAAGTTGGTGAGGAAAGGGTTTATTCAGCTTATACTTCCGCATTGCTGTTGATCACCAAAGGAAGTCAGGACTGGAACTCAAGCAGGTCAGGAAGCAGGAGCTGACGCAGAGGCCATGGAGGGATGTTCCTTACTGGCTTGCTTCCCCTGGCTTGTTCAGCCTGTTCTCTTATAGAACCCAGGACTTCCAGCCCAGGGATGGCACCACCCACAAGGGGCCCAGGCCCTACCCTCTTGATCACTAATTGAGAAAATGCCTTACACCTGGATCTCAGATTTCCTCACCTGAAGCTCCTTTCCCTATGATAACTCCAGCCTGTATTGACACACAAAACCAGCCAGTATAACTGACCCTTTGTCAACTTGACACACAAACACAACCCTATTAAGCCTCAACCCTTACTTTCTTATTCATCCCCAAGATCTAAATAACTTTAAAAGTCCCACAGTCTTTGCAAATTCTTACATATTAAAATTTTAATCCTTTTAAAGTATCCAATCTCTTTTAAAATCCTGTCTTTTTTTTACAATTAAAAGTCTCTTAACTGTGGGCTCCACTAAAATACTTTCTTCCTTCAAGAGGGGAAAATATCAGGGCATAAGCACAATCAAAAGCAAAAATCAAACTCCAACCGTCCAATGTCTGGGATCCACTCACGATCTTCTGGGCTCCTCCAAGGGCTTGGGTCAATTCTCCAGCTCTGCCCTTTGTAGCACACGCCTTGTCTTCTAGGCTCCACATGCCTATACTCCATTGCTGCTGCTGTTCTTGGTGGTCATACCATGGCATCTCCAAAACACTGCTGTCTTCCACTGCAACTATCCTTTCATAGGCTTTGTTCATGGTGCCAAACCTCAACTCTTTTGCATGATCCCTTCAGTCCTGGGCCATCAATTGCAACTTAGGCTGAACCTTCATCAATGGCCTTTCAGAGCCTCTCACAGTGCCGCGCTTCAGCTGCTCTTCATGACCCCTTCATGCCTTCAAAACCAGTACCATCTAGGTGACTCTTACATTACCAAGTCCAGCCACAGCACAAGGTACAACCTTGGCTATCTCTGGAACACAACTTCTCTATGCTCCCAGGAAACACTTCCCAGAAGATTTTACCTCAATGATGCTGGTCTCTTGTTAATCACTAATTTCTTAGCTCCAGCTAACCAGCATCAATATTCCCAGTAATGCAGAAGTTTCGCTTTAGTAGTTCTGGTATGTTGTTAATCACAGCTGATATCTCAACCCCAGCTAACAAGAACCACAGAATCTTTACAATCAAAACAGCAATGGCCCTGATAAGAGTCTTTAATCTTCCCTCTGAAATTTCACAAGCCAGGCCTCCATCTTCTGCACTGTTCTTAACATTATCTTCCAAGCTCCTAAAGAACATCCCACAGAGCTCTTAACATCCCAATGGCTCTTCTAGCTCAAAGTTCCAAAGTCCTTCCACAGTTCTCCCCAAAACATGGTCAGGTTGTCACAGGAATACTATGCTGGTACCAATTTGTCTTAGTCAGGGTTTCTATTCCTGCACAAAACTTCATGATCAAGAAACAAGTTGGAGAGGAAAGGGTTTATTCAGCTTACACTTCCACATTGCTGTTCATCACCAAAGGAAGTCAGGACTGGAACTCAAGCAGGTCAGGAAGCAGGAGCTGACGCAGAGGCCATGGAGGGATGTTCCTTACTGGCTTGCTTCCCCTGGCTTGCTCAGCCTGCTTTCTTATAGAACCCAAGACTTCCAGCCCAGGGATGGCACCACCCACAAGGGGCCCTCCCCCTTGATCACTAATTGAGAAAATGCCTTACACCTGGATCTCATGGAGGCATTTCCTCACCTGAAGCTCCTTTCTCTGTGATAACTCCAGCCTGTGTTAAGTTGACACAGAAAACCAGCCAATACACTTGACCATGTGTCTGCCTTTGCAGATCGATTCTGGATTTTTCCATGAGAGTGATGTGAAGATTGTGGCCAAGTCCATCCGTGACCGGGTAGCACTAATTCAGTGGCGGCGTGAGAGGATATGGCCTGCACTTCAGTCTCAGGAGCCAAAGGACTCGGGCAGCCCTGACAAGGCCAGGGGTCTTCCAACACCCCTGCAGGTCCAGGTGACCTACCATGCACAGAGTGGGCAGCCTGGACAGCCAGAACCTGAGGAGCCTGAGGCAGACCAGCATCTCCTGCCCCCTACCTTGCCAGCTAGCGTTACCTCCTTAGCCTGTGAGTATATGGAATGAGGTCACCATGGTCAGCTGTGTCCTTTCTCCCATCTCTACCAGCATAACCAGTTTTAGGGCAAAGCAAAACAGAATCCTCATCTTTTATTACAACACTCTGTGAGAAAGGGAGGTATGCAGTGAGCTCCTGTCTGTCCTCAGGTGGCTGGGTTGTGGCTTCCAGCTGTAAGTGGTTCCCTGAAGCTTTGGCTAGACTTTGGTCTCCTGTTCCAGGCTCACTTCCTGCCAAGCCACACGGTGATCTCTTAAGAGAGCATGTCCTGGGCTTATAAGGTTAACAGACGGCCCCCAGGTGCTAGGACACATGGGTCCCGATTCCTTAGCCAATCCCGGCTTGTCCCCACTGCCTGCTCTGCAGGGTATGGATGATGGTTTCAGGGAAAGGATTGGGTTTTCCATACATTCCCCAGTGACTTGTGACCAGAGGGCTAAGGCTTGCTGGAGTCTGGCTTCTCAAGTCAGATATCCTTGACCTGGTAGGGTCTGAAGGAACCACTTCCACCTGTGAAATCTGTGGGCTGGCAGCTGGTTCTTGATTCTCTTAGAGGAGCAGTCCTGGTCTCATGGAGGGATTCAAAGGCCAAGGGAAGTACTACTGCCCAATCTTTAGGTCTTTGATGGGATGACTGTGCAGTGGACCAAGTGGTGGCTGGTCGGCTTGGAGTGTTCATCACTGGGATTGTTCATCTCTGATATTATTCTCAGCTGAAACCCTGAGAGCGTTTGTCCACTTTCAAGGAGTTGTTTCTCCTGAGGTGGATTGGAAGCAGGCTTGCTCAGTAAGTTTCAGGATAGGCAGCCAGTGTCCTTTTTGCCTCCTGTGTCTGAAACCTCAGCAATGAGCTAGGAGACATGACTTTGCCCACTCTGTGAACCAGCCTGCAACAGATCATCAGAGCCCAGTGACCCGCCCAGACCAATATTTGAGGCTATCCATGTGGAAAGACTGAAGCCCCGTGTATTTAATATGCAGCCCCCTTCGTTCACAACTCAAATAGCGTCCAAGAAGACTTCTTACATGTAAATGAGTGGCCCTCACTTTGAAGTCCTTTGCCCACTGTTTATTTCATCCCACGCTGAGCTCTGCATGCTGTGCTTCAGAGAGACCCAGCTTGAGACCTAGAAACAATGTCTCAATTGTGGTCAGATGCTGAAGGTCATGGTGACCCAATATGAAAAAATCCCATGGAGATGGAGAGTAGGCGACAAGCTCATGTCAAGCGTAGGAACTCTCTCCCCTTCCTATGTGACTTGGGACACCAAGGGTTTAAGCGCTGAGGCCATGGCTTTTCAAAGGCACAACTCCAGCCCTGTGTGTGACTTTTCAAAGGGATTTTGCTCACTTACTGTATTTTCTTTAAAATAGATGGTACAGTCATATTTTTCAGAATTTTAAACAAACCCCTAAGAGTGTCCAGGAAGGTCACTTGTCCTCCCAGAGCCAACAGATGCTGCCAAGTCTTTTAACTGTCCTTCCAGAGATGGTCTATATGTGCCATCTACATGTGGACACACACACACACACACACACACACACACACATATATATATACATGCAGACACATAGCATACATATACACAGATGCATACCCAGTGTTCATACCCTTATATGCAGAGAATCCATGGATGTAAAGACACACATATATCATACATCATACTTACCCCTGTACTCACATGGACATATGTATATACACATTCACACATGTATGCACCTCCATACATGGGACTATGTATGTGGACATGTATACATGAATATACTCACTGGCTTGCAGTGCTGCCTGCTTTTAATCCCAGCACTCAGAAGGCAGAGGCAGTCATCTCTCTGAGTTCGAGGACAGCATGGTCTACAAAGTGAGTTCCAGCCAGGGCTATACAGAGAAACCCTATCTCTAAAAACATGTGTGTGTGTAAATATACACACACACACACATATTCACACACATACATACATCTACATATATACATATATACACATACATATGTGTATATATACATTCTTGCACGTGTGGTCTGATTTCTATGAGAACACATACATGCACACCCTCATTCCCCTTTCTTCAGCAATGTACAGCACCCTCAAATGACCTTCTACATGCTGCTCTGGGCTTTTTGTTTTCATTTTCTCCCCTGACTGTGAGAGTTCTACAGTGGCTGACTGTTTTCGGCCTTGCCACTGGTAAGGACTCCAAATAACACATTGCCTGCGCAGGACCACAGAGCACCCCACCACATCGGCTTTCACCACTCTCCACCAGCATCCTGACTGACCTGAGCAGGTGGCTTCTGCTGTGCCACATGTTGAGGACCAAGCAACACAACTAGTGAAAGGATGTAGTAAACCAAGTGAAATTGTAATTATACATGTAATCTAAACAAGTCACTTGCAGTATTTAAAGTATCATACACATGACTGGAGCTGTGCCTCTTGAATCTTGTTAGCGTGAGGGCCACCTTCTTCTCTACCCCCCTCTTCCCCTGTATTCTCCCCCTCTCCCCTCCCTTCCTGTCCATCTAGGTAGAAGTGGTCACTCTAATGAGCAGTTGGCTCATTTAAAACCAGAGCCGCTTGTGTAATTGGCTTTGCCCAATTAAACCTCAGCATTCCTTGTCTTCTTAGGTTAAGATTGCTCTTTGGAAAGATTAGGAGTGCAGAACCAGCAGGACTCCTCCCCTCACTTAGTTTGAATTATCAGTGGACAGAGTACTCACTCTGAAACACAGCCCTCTGTGAAACTAGCCTGGTGTTTCGGTGGCAGGTTGTAAAGCCTGTGGCTTTTGGAATCCGTAAGCCGTAACCTCAAAGTGCTGTTTCAGATGGGTTTCCGATTTTCATTCATCACTGGATGACCATGTGGGCAGGCTGCCTTGCCAAGTATCGTCAGAGCAGGGCAGCCTCAACACCCGCGTACCAGAGTGGGCAGGAACGACAGGGCTTGCTTCTGGTGGGTTAGCCTACCTTGCCTATCCTGGCGTCGGATCATGTCGGGATCACAGGTGTGGCTCCCCATGCTGCTGTGTAGCAGGCAACAGTTTAAACAACATTCCTGAAAACAGCCCTCATGGTCTTGCAGAAGGAATTTAGGAACACTATACTTGCCTGTAGTGCCAGGAAGGGGGCATTTGGAGGTGTCCATGCTAAGCCATACCTTTGTCCTCCCCAGCGGACAGCACCTTCGACAGTGGCCAGGGCTCTACTGTGTACTCGGACTCCCAGAGCAGCCAGCAAAGCATGGTGCTCAGCTCCCTCCTGGACACAGCTCCAACTCCAGCCTCGTGTGTATGCAGCCCCCCTGTGAGTGAGGGGCCTGGCCTGACCCACAGCCTGCCTACACTAGGGGCCTTCCAGCAGCCGGCCACTGTGGTAAGTTGAAAGCCACCCTGCTCTTTCCTCTTAGCCTCTTGTCTAGGCTGTGCTAAGTATGATCAGGGTTAGAGTGGCCTATCTCCTTGGGGAACTTGAGGATGCAGTCCATGGAGGGCCATCTTGGCTGGGAGCTGCAGAACTGTCGTCTGAGGAACCTTAGATATGAAGAACTCCTGGATAAAGAGTATGGAGTGTCTAGGAACAGACCTTAGGGGATTGTTTGGGGAGTTGTGATAGAACCAATGTGCCTTATCCTAGATTGTCCCCAATACCACTCAGGTGCATGATGCTGGTACATTGGGATCTTTTCTAGTCTAGCCCAGGGATAACAGGGTTTATCAGTTATGATAATGGAATTTTTATTTTATTTTTATTATTACTATTACTACTATGACTGTTATTATTATTATTATTATTATTATTATTTGCTTTTTAAGACAGGGTTTGCCTATGTGGCCCTGGTTGCCCTGGAACTTACTTAGTAGACCAGATTGGCATCAAACTCAGGGAGATCTGCCTTTCTCTGCCCCCCTAGTGCTGGGATTAAGGGTGTGCACCACCACCAGCTGGAGCTGTGGGTTTTTACCACTGCCCAGCCTGCTAGGGAATATCCAAGACTCCCTAGCATGTCTCCCTCGGGTGGAAGCAGCTGTTATAAGTCAAAGGGGTGAAAATGGGGTTGGAGCAGGGAGGCATTTTCAGTATTTGTAGAAGGCAAGCGAGGCTATGAGAATTTCGTACATGATCTGGGAAGTCGATGATGAAAGAGTCAGGCAGGGCCTTTTTTATTTTGTGTTCGTGTATGTGGTATGTGCAGGTGCATACACCCTTGCATGTACTCACATGTCAGGAGTCTGTACCTTGTTTTATTCAGTCAGGGTCTCTCACGTCAGAGTAGGGCAGCCTCAACACTCACTGAACTTGGAGCTCCCTGGCTGGCAACAGGCCTCTAGAATCCTCCCTGTCCCTTGCCTCCTCTCACTGAGAGTACAAGTATGCTCTGGATCCAAACTCAAACCTTATGCTTGCATAGCAAGCCCTGTGATTTTTGCCTTTTCTCTAAACATTGAAGAAAATTCTTGTTTCACATTCCTTAGCTCTCAGCCTGAGAATTAGCCTATGACCTGGGTGGCTCAGCTGAGTTCTGAGAGAGCAACTGAGGCCCAAGGGTGGACTCCATCTTCCCTGTCCCATTACTCAAGAGCTTCCCCCACCATGTTGGTGGCCTCTCTTGTCAGTCTTGGGCTGCTGTGGTGGCTTCTTGGCACTGGCTGAACTCTGCTGTGTAGTGTTTGTCCTCTGAACTCCCCATGTCCGTGTAGAGTGGAGCAGTTACAAAGGCCCAGCAAGCCTTTTGGAAAAGCAATCGACACTGGATTGTGTCCACCCCTGCTTCCCCGAGCCCCAGAATTTGCTGCGATGCTCACATTGGCAATTTAATTCAATTTACAAAGTGAAATGAGGTTTGGTTTTAAATGGCCAGAAGACCTCATGTAAGAGGACTTGCTGCTCAGAGACTTGTTCTTCCAGGGTTGCCCAGCCAGAGCTGAGCCAAAATGTCCTGCCTGCCTCTCTCATACCTTCTAATCAGGGTTAGGGCTGCCTTGAGCCATAGAATGTACTGGCTACGCTGGTCCTCACCAGGTCCCTTCTGTCCTTCAGTGTCACTCTCCACGTGTAAATCAGGAGCCTGGGCAGAGACTACAGCTGTAGACTCAGGGCCAGAGCGCTTTGTCCTCTTTCCCTCCCTCCTGACATAAAGATAACTTAGAGAGAAACATGGCTGTGCTGTGGGCGGTACATCCTGACCTCTGTGGTGATGTACCTCTGGGGATTCAGTGGGGAAAACAAACAGGGAAGAGGAGGAGGGGGAGGGGAAGACAAAATGGAAGACCACCAGAAGTAAAGGGTCACTAGGCCCTGCCTTCGCTTCTGAGTCACATACAGTGACCCAATCTGTCCTGGCCTGGTCTAGCTGAGGCCAACTCACCTGTCTATGGTTTTAGGTAAATCCCACTTTGAGACTTGATCCCAAGTACACCTACTCCCCCACATTCTTGCCAAAAGCACCAAGAAAGGAGAAGTGAGAGGATGTTTTGGGAATCCCTGCTCCTCTGCCTCCCAGCAATATCCTAGAGAAGTCTGCTGGAGAGTGGTGGACATCAGCCCCTCCTCTGAATCCTGAACTTGTGTTCAGAGACGCCCCCACAGCCCTCACTGCTTTAAAGTAGTGCATAGTAAACCCTGCATAGACAGAGGCTTTCTCGTACGTACTGTGAACTCTGTCTCTGCACAGTGAAGATGCTTAGAGCAAAACATAGTAATACAGGACTGCAGAGGACCTGGTGTGGTTCCCAGCACTCGCATGGTGTCTTACAACCATCTGGGACCTGGTGTCTGCTTCTGGCCTCCTCAGGTACCGGGCATGCATGTGATGCACAGACATACACGCAGGCAAAACACCGCATGGTTTTTTATACAAGAATTTTTTATACAAAACAAAAACAAAGAACCCCACAAAATATTGACAAAGTAGCAGCAACTCCTCAGCATCCTTGGGCTGGTTTCCTGTTCTTTTGCTGGCTGCATGGACCAACGCTCTCCCTGCGTGCGGCCCCGTCTCTGTCTCAGGGGCCTTTCCTTGCCCAGGGCTTCCGTGTGCTGGTAGCTGCAGGCTATATGTTTGTATCTCTCCACAGTATGAACTATCCATAGGGATTCATCCTCTGTAGTCTGAATCCTGTCTGTAATAAGCTGTCTACAGCCTACATCCTAAAGAGTCTTTCTACAGTGTTAAAAACCTCTGTGGTGATCTTTTTACACGATGGGTAATACTCCACAGGGCTTATGTTCTAGAACAACCAACCCCTGGCAGGGAGCTGGGACCACATGTGGCTTTTCAGTATTGTTGATGGTGTCCTCGGGCCACTACACCCGGCTTCTGCTGAGTCACCTTCCTCAGAACAATGTTCCTGGTGGAGAGGGGGCTGGGCACAGGGATAAGAAGGGCCAAGGGTAACCACTGAATGTAGCCTCCACACCCTCTGCAGCCTGGCCTGTCTGTGGGTCCTGTGCCACCCCCTGTCCGCCCTCCACTCCTCCAGCAGCATTTTCCAGAACCTTCCATGAGCTTCACCTCCATGCTGCCACCACCCAGCACTCCTGTGCCCATGGGCCCAAGCCAGCCAGCACCCCCAGTCCAGCAGGTGAGTATGGCAATTCATGTTATCCCCTTAAATCGTCCCCTAATGAGGGAAGTCTCTAGTTTGTAACGCAAGGCCTGCTCATGGAAAGCTGCTTACCCGTACTGTTTTTAGAAGCTGGCTCCAGATTAGCAGGAGTTTGGGGATCTATGTGTGTTTGTGTGAGCTGTATGTGGACATATGTTGTGAATGGAATTCACTGTGTGTATATGAGTGTTGTGTGTGAAAACATACAGTTATGCAGGTGTGTATATGTAAGTGATGTGTCTGAGCATGTGAGACTTTGTGTGTATGTGAGAGTGTATGTGTAGGTGGGCGAGTGCATGCATGTACAAGCATGTGCAAGCATGTTCAAGGAGCACTGGATTTCTCCTGTGTCTGAGCACAAGGCTTCTTCTTTTTTTTTCCCTCCAGCCTATTCCAATGGCCCAACCACCTGCCCTGCCACAGGTCCTGGCCCCACAGCCCATGAGCACTGCCCAGCCAGTTCCCTCTCATTTGCCTCCATACCTGGCTCCAACCCCCCAGGTTGTAGCCCCTGCTCAGCTGAAGCCTCTCCAGATGCCACAGCCACCTCTGCAACAGCCTCTTGCTCAAGTCCCTCCACAGGTACCTCTGGGCCACAGCCTGCTCACCTGGGGTGGGATACCAGGCCATGGACCAGGCCTGTTCATGTGTATCTCCAGGGGCTTCTGTCTAGGGAGGTAGGTTTAGTAGCATGGTATGGTACCCTGTGTATTGTATGTCTTATGCTTCAGGGTGCTTGTGACCTCCAGAGCAGGGCTGGGGCCCGGGCATAACCTCTTTTGTCTGGTTTCCCTCTGTCCCAGGCTGAGATCCCTCTGGGTGTGAGTGGTGTATATGGGGGTCCCTCAAGGAGCAAGTGAGGCAGCTGTCATCACATTATTGCTGGATTGCTAACCAGGGTAGAAAATGGTCAGTCCAAGCCAAGGGCAAGGCTCTCCTTGTAGTGACTGGGTGAGCATAGAAAATTGTCTGCTTGCTTTGGAGAATTATCCTGCAGAGCTTTGAGAAGCCAGCTAAGGGTGACTCCTTAGAAGTGCGTTTGTCTCTGCAGGTGGCTTTTAGCTTTGTCACATGCAGCACAGTGGATTTGTGGGGTTTTTTGGTGCCCTCATAATTGTACAGAGGTGTACTTAACGTGATACTTGTGAGCAAGCAGACAGAGCAATTCTTAGAGGAATAGCTATAGAGGCCAAAGTATTTAATCCTCCAGGTCAGGCACTACCTGATACAGAGAGAACAAACTGAAGGTTCTGGACTATATACTATTGTATGGCCAAATGCAGGCTGGAGAGATGGCTCAGCAGTTAAGAGCACTGACTGTTCTTCCAGAGGTCCTGAATTCAGTTCCTAGCAACCACATGGTGGCTCACAACTATCTGTCATGGGATCCATCTTCTGGTGCCATCTTCTGGTGTGTCTGAAGACAGCTACGGTGTACTCATATACCTAAAATAAATAAATAAATAAATCTTTAAAAAGAAAAGAAAAGAAAGGGCAAATGCTGTAGGGAGTGAGTGGCATTTGCCTCACCTATCAAAGAAGGTTATGCTAAGAACCCTCCAAGGGGCTGGCTTCTGTGGAGTTCACAGGATGAGACTTCAGGCTGATAAGAGGCTCTGTGACTGGGCTAGCCCATTAGCTTTGATAGTGAGAGTCCTGTGGTCATTCTCTGATTCCGTATGAGAACAATCCTGACTCCCTCAAAGCCGCCAGCCAGCCCATTGGAGATTTGGACACACCCGACTCCCTTCATGCTGGTGCTGGGGGCGTATCCAGCAGGCGGGTCTCCTGTTCTGCTTGAATGTGTTCATAATGCTTTACAGCGACTTCCTAGGAACTCCTTCATCACCAGCAGCTGTTTGGGAGGCTGAGCCCCTTCCCACAGATGCTGCGGGCCCTGGATGGCAGCCTGACTAACGTGCTGCTAAACCTTTTTCAGATGCCCCAGATGCCTGCGGTTCCCCCCATCACTCCCTTAGCAGGACTCGATGGCCTCCCTCAGACCCTCACTGACCTGCCAGCCGCAAACGTGGCTCCTGTGCCACCACCTCAGTATTTCTCACCCGCTGTGATCTTGCCAAGCCTCACAACACCCCTGCCCACATCACCGGCCCTGCCTCTGCAGGCTGTCAAGCTGCCTCATCCCCCTGGAACACCCCTGGCTGTGCCCTGTCAGACCATCGTGCCAAATGCACCAGCTGCTATCCCCCTGTTGGCTGTGGCCCCACAGGGTGTGGCTGCACTGTCTCTCCATCCAGCAGTGGCTCAGATCCCAGCTCAGCCTGTGTACCCAGCAGCCTTTCCACAGATAGTACCTGGAGACATCCCGCCCTCACCCCACCACACGGTGCAGAGCTTACGGGCCACCCCTCCACAGCTGGCCTCACCTGTGCCTCCTCAGCCTGTCCAGCCCAGTGTCGTTCATCTACCTGAGCAGGCTGCTCCAACTGCTGCCTCAGGGACCCAGGTAATCCACTGTGGGGGTGGACTCAACACTCAGTCCCTGGAGATCCCTGGGGCCAGGTTTAAGACGTTCTTGAGCTGTTCCCTCCACAAGGCCACGGCTCCTGTTAGTACCTAGATTCAAAGGCACGGAGGATCAGGCAGGAAGGCAGTTCTGTTCTGTAGTTAACCTTTCTCTCTCTCTTTATTTTTTTTAGCATGTGTTTAATTTTATGTGTATAAATGTTTTGCCTACATGTGTGTAATACGCTATCTGTGTACCTGCCTGAAGTTGGCACAGGGTGTCAGATTTCCTGGAACTGGAATTAGTGATGGTTGTAAATCCCCATGAGGTGCTAGAGAATCAAACTCAGGTCTTCTGCAAGAGCAAAGGGTGTTCTTAACGCTAAGCCATCTTCAGCCCTTGGTTAGCCTCTCATATGAACATGAGAATGTTGGAGACAGAGACCTGAGCCAGTGTGGAGCGTCTCCTGCCTCCTTGGGGAGCATCAATATGGCTGATGTGTTCCCTACTCCTTCCCTACCTCTGCTTCGTGATTGATTACTCCCTCAGCCTCATGCCAGTGCTGGCAGTCCTGTTGACCTGAGGTGACCCCTCTGTGAGTACCAGGACTCACATGTACCCTAGGCTAACCCTTCCCGGATCACAAAGCACAGCAGAATGCACATTCCTATGTGAACAAAGAGGAAACAAAGCAGAGAGCAGTAAGGGGTCTAAGGATACTGAGCAGCTGCCATCTGGACAGCTCAACTGCCCTGGTGTTGGATGGAGGAGATTCATACAGTGTGCCAGACTGACTATGAACACATGTTGTGGTCTGTAGGGGTGCTTGCCTCATTGCAAGAGGCCTGCCATGTAGCTTCATACACCTGCACAGGACATTTATGTTTGAGTGTCTGGCCTATTCTGTTTAAACCCACATGAGGGGAAGGGAAAGCAGACCTGGGCCTCCCTCTGAATTCATAGTTCATTCTTTAGAGGCCTTCCCTACTCAGATCTCTCCCATTGGGTACCTGATGTAGATATTCTCTCCACCTGTCAGCACCCCGCCCCCCCCCACACACACACACTTGAGCGTCTCCCCACCTGAGAGAGTCTCTAAAACTGACCTCACCCCAACACTAAGCCCTGACAGCTCTGAAGCTGAGGCATGTCCCCTGCCATTTGAATCTCTGATGTGAACCAACACCTCCTTCTGGCTTTGCCATGAAGGCTCTAGCGGGAACAGCCTGGTGTCGGGTGCTACGTGGCTCAGTATTGTGCTGCTCACTCTGAGTGTGTACACAAGCCCCTCGATTCGATGTCCTACTTTCTCATTTCTGGAGACATTTGTGCTTGGAGATGGGGGCGGGAGTCGTGTTTATTGGCCCCCGGAATACATTTGTCTAAAAAGCCAGTGGGAAGAAATGTGTTGGTCCTGTGTTCTCATTGAGTGAGTTGCAAGTGTGAGGTGTCAATGGCTGCTGAGCTCACTGATGGCTAGGGGGAGGCTAAGCAGCAACTGTGTGTGCAGGAGAGCAGGGTCCGGCACCCACTGTGTGTTCTGCGCCTTTTTTCTCCAGCTGGCCTTTCTGGTTACTGCAGATTGATGGGTTCTTCAATTGACTAATAGAGCTTCTAGAGGTTTATTTTATTTTTAATCTTAAAAAAATATTTTTTATTTTTAATCACGTGTGTAGGTATATTCATATATATGAGAGGAGGTGTCCACAGAGCCTATAGAGCCAGAGTTACAGGCTGTTGCAAGCTGCCCAGCATGAAGGCTGGGAAAGCAACTTGGGTCCTTGGCAAGGGCAATATGTACTCAATCACTGAACCATCTCTCCAGGCCTGGTTTGTTTTTTTGTTTTTTGTTTTTTTATTTTTAAATAGCATTTATTTATTTATTTATTTATTTATTTATTTAATAGGTGGAGTTGTTCATGTGTTATATACATATAAAGGTCATAGGACAACTTGCAGAAGTTGATTTTCTCCTCCTACCACGTGGGTCCCAGGGATCAAACCCAGGTCATCAGGTTTGATGGCAAGGCCTTTACCCACTGAGCCATCTCGCTGACTGTCTTAGTTAAGATTATTAGTGCTGTGGTAAAACACGGTCCAAAAGCAGCTTGAGGAGGAAAGGGTTTATTTGCCTTATATGTCCAGGTCACTCTTCATCACAGGAGAAAGTCAGGACAGGAACCTGGAGGCAAGAGTAGAGGGCATGAGGGTGCTGCTCACTGGCTTGCTCGGCACCTTAGCTTGCTCAGTCTGCTTTCTTACAGAACCCAGGACCATCTGCCCAGGGATGGAACCGCCCACAGTGGGCTCCAGGGATGGCACCGCCCACAGTGGGCTGGTCCTTTCCCCATTGATCACTAGTTAAGGAAATGTCTTTCAGGCTTGCCTCCAGCCTGATCTTAGGGAGGCATTTCCTCCACCAAGGCTCCCTCCTCTCTGATGACTCTCACTTGTGTCAAGTTGACATAAAACTATCCAGGACGCTGACCCCCTTCTAAATTTTTTAAAATTACATTTAGCTTCTAGAAGTTTATCAGTGAGTTGGGCTGGCTGCCCTCAGGGATCCCTTCCAGCAGAGGGAGTGAGCATGCAGGAAAGAAGTGGCCTCTGACCCTGCAGGGGTTGCTAAACAGGTATAGGTCTAAGTGAATGTTGCTGTTCCCTTTCCTGAGAGATGATGTCTCAGCACACCCGGGGGCTGTGGATGGTGTGTTCTCACACTGAAATTATGGACTCTTCTTTCTCTTTTCATTCTCAAAGAACTATTTGAGAGAAACACCCACGGGGCAGGAGAGAGGGAGGTAATTAGCTAGAATTCCACATCACCTGAGTGATGGCAGGTACCTGAGCATCTCAGGGTGAACATGTGACTAGGAACAGCTACCCCATGCTCTGAACTAGGTCGAAGGCCAGGGAAGCAAGACACTGATATCCCAGGGAAACCACTAGAGCGCAGCTTAGATACTAAGTGTGTGTTATCTTGTGACTTTTCATCTGGGCTTATCCTGAAGTTCTTAGGAGTCTAAGATCTATGTATCTCACATGGAGGTGTGTAAAAAGGCTCATGTCTAATCACTTATGCCAAATCCACATTCCAGATGTGCTTTAAGACAAGGATTGCTTTCGGGGAACATGTGGATATGAAAGGGTCATTCCTTCATCCTTCCTAACCTGTGTGCTCACTGATATAGCTGGGCACAGCCTCTGCCACTGCCCTCTGGCACCCAGCCTGTGTTTTTATTCCTTGTGCCCCCAGGTCCTGCTGGGCCACCCTCCTTCGTACACTGCGGATGTTGCTGCTCCAGTCTCTGCTGTGTCCCTGCCACCTGCTGTCCTTTCCCCTCCTCAGCCAGATACTCTTCTGCCTACTGTCCCTGAGCTCCTGCCCAAGCTCCCCAGCTCCCTGGCCCCTACGGTGGCTGCAGCCTCTCAGAGTGTGCCCACACAGACCTCTACACTCCTCCCACCAGCAAACCCACCTCTACCCACTGGGCCTGCAGTTACTGGCCCCTGCCCTGCTGTCCAGCTGATGGTGGAAGTGGCTCAAGAGGTGTGTGCCCTTGTTCCCTGCTCTAGGCCCCTGAGGTCTCAGCCCTCGAGGTGAGGGAAGCTTGCCTGAGGCACAGTGTGTTCTAGAACAGACACCCCAAGCTGCTTCGCCTCTCGCTCTGCGCTGGCCCACATTAGGAGGACAAGCATGCATTTCAGAAATGGGTTTTCCTCAGAGAGCGCATGCAGGCTTTCACAAACCCTGTGTGTCCTTTTTAGGGAATGATCAAAGTAGGTTAGCAGTTTGTGGAAGGAAGCAACCCTGGGTTTCAAGAATCTACTTGCCTCTAAGCCTTTCAAGATTACCCTGGCCACATACTGGGCCCTGTGTGGAGAGAACCTCAGAGGAGGAGGGGAGGCAGCTGCGTGCTGTGGCTGGCCTCACCGCTGAGGGGAGGCAGATCAGCACAATATAACCCTGTTCTCTTTATTCTGTTCTTATTTTAGGAGCAGGTCTCGCAAGACAAACCCCTTGGCCCCCCACAGAGCTCTGAGAGGTACTGCTCTGCCTTGCCCTCAGGATTGGGGTGGGGGGGGGTGCAGGCTCAGGAGCCAGCTTGGCCCAGCCTATTATTGCTTGGCACTCTCATTCAGATCCTGCCCTAGTTTGCTAGGACATTATCAGGATTTTTAACAGATATTGCCCCACCCCCCACCCCACCTTTTCCAAATCTGACCCAGAGTGGCTCAGGGACCATCTTTCTGTTCTTTGTCAATCCAGGATAAATCCTGGATGCTGTCAGCCCCTACTAGGCTATGGGTCCTGGCACTAGACTTTGTCAGTCCTGGTTGAGTCTTGGTTGTTGTTGGTCCCTGCTGAGCTGTGGGTCCTGGCACTAGTCCTTGTGCTGAGGACATTCCAAAAGGGGAAGGTCGTGGGTAGAGCCTCAATACTCTATAGTATGCCTGGGCCCAGATGTTCAGGTCTCTCCTCCTGTGATCCAGGGTGGCAGTGCTGGTCTTATTGAGGTGGGTATGGGAGGTAGCTGGGATCCTACCGCCCCAGGAAACTGAGTGTGGTGCAAGCAGGACTCCAATAGCCTAGAGTGTCTGAGGTCTTGTTTGCTCAGATGGCAAAAGTAAAGCACACAGACCCACTTCACAGGCAAAAGGCCTACAGGACCAAGAGAATTCTCAGGTCCCTTGCAGGCTGGGTGCTAACTACTATCTCTACAGGTCACAGCTTTAGGCACCTAAGGCTTTAAAGCTCCAAGGCTGGACTGACTAGAGTGGGTTTTCTGGTAATCCATGTATGCTGTTAACATTCTTGGTTTTCCCTCAGCTTTGGAGGTTCTGATGTCATCTCTGGAAGAGATCTGAGTGACAGCTGTGAAGGCACCTTTGGAGGGGGCAGGCTGGAGGGAAGGGCTGCCCGGAAACACCACCGTAGGTCCACTCGTGCACGCTCGAGGCAGGAGAGGGCCAGCCGGCCCCGTCTCACTATCCTGAATGTGAGTGGCTGCTGTTTGGGGCACATGGGTGTGAAGTCCTCTGCAATCTGATCATGACTTCCTGCAGGTGTGTAACACGGGGGACAAGATGGTGGAGTGTCAGCTGGAAACGCATAACCATAAGATGGTGACCTTCAAGTTTGACCTTGATGGGGATGCTCCAGATGAGATTGCCACATACATGGTAAGACTGGGTCAGGGGTGAGGCCACTTCCTTGAGGTCCTTAGACTCTCATAAGAGTTAAAATGTTGAGTTCAGTCCTGCATGGAGGTGTTTGGGTGGCCTGTGGGTTGGGCACAGAACTTAGCAACTGTCCCCAGAGCTGTGGATATCCAGGGAGAGAATCAGCTAGCTTCCTGCAGATGATTTTTGTGGGTTCTTTACCAGACTCCTGTGTAAGAATAATTCAGGTGCAAAGCACCTATACAGTTCTCAATCTAAATTGCATCTTTTTTGGTCTCATGTTTCCCCTGGATTCTGACCCTCCTCTCATTCTATTGCTTTTTCCTCCTATGGACTCCATAAAGGATTAAGTTATGCATTTTAAAGCCAAGTTATCTAAAAGCTCTCCCCCACCAAGAAGTAGGTAAATGTCCAGACAGTTCACGCTTCCCGATGGCTTTGCTCCCTGCCCTGCTTGCTTTGGGGTTGGAGGCATCGGAGGCTCCAGGGGAAGTGCAGGTGTCCATGGTGGAATGGGTCGAGGTGGGAGTTACTTGTCTCACTGCTGAGACAAACACCTGACAGAAGCAAGGAAGGAAGGGTTTAATTTAGCTCAAGGCTAGGGAAGGTCTTGGCAACAGGAGTATGAGATGGCTTGTCACCTTGCACCCACAGTCAGGAAGCAGAGAGAGATGAATGCTGGTACCCAGCCAGCTTTCTCCTTTGTATTCAGTCCGGCACTGAATCCATACTTAGGATGGGCCTTCCCACGTCATTGACCCTAAGGTTGGAAGTCCATTATAAACATGCCTAGAGCTTTGTCTCCTGGTTGATTCCAGGTCCTCTGACTTGACGATTAATATTCATCATCACAGGTGTTAGTTAGACAAGCTTTGCCTCATCTGGGACCATTTTGCCACACATAGGATGCTCCATTCCTTGGGTCTTGGGCTTATTACCCTGGCAGACCATTGTAAAGAGGAAACCAGATATTTGAATTAGCTTGGTTTGGGTTTCAATTTATACTTGAACCCTGAAATTGTATGTTTTTCTCTGTTTTTTTTTTTATTGTGTTTTTGATCTCTTTAATTTCTTTTTTAAGAAGAAGAAGCATCATTCCTATCAGGAAGCCATAGGGGGCTTTTGTTTAGTTTTGCTGGATTTGCAGCACTCCATATGCTCTTGCATGCTTCAGCCCGTGTCATGTATCTGGGTGCTCTTGACTGCAGCCTCTGCATTCTACCCTCAGGCATCCCTGCACTCACAGGCTGCAAGCCATACTCAGGGTAGCTAAGAAGGCAGCCTCAGCCTCATCTGGGAGAGCAGCAGTGCTCCTGGGGGTGTTATCCAGGTGGCTGGAAGAATACTGCTCTTCAGCTATCTTGTAGGAGCTGCAGGCCCCCCCACAGAGGATGGACAGTCCAGGCGTATGTGAGGGTACACATTTGTATGAATGGGTAGAAATGGTTAGAAAGAGCAGGTACTGGAGACCCTTAGGAAAGAAGACAGTTGGTGTCTCTCCCTGGAGCTCTTTGTACAGGGAGAGATAAATCATGCTGAATCTGTCTAAGACACCCAAGACACAGTGGTGGGCCAAGGTCACCCACAGGAGCACTAAGGGCAGTGACTGTATCCTGGTGAGCCTAGCCCTGAGGCTCTGGTATACCAGGCTATGGTATTAACCCTCTAGATTCCTCCATATCCCAGGCCCGGACTGTTTTGTTGTCCCTACTGCTGGGTGAGGGATGGAAGACAGTCAATTCTACGAGAACTCCTTGACCATGAGGAGGCAAACAAAGCAGGCGTTATAGAATCATGGGTTTCTGGACTCAGACCTGGCCTGCCAGGAGGACAGTGTCTGGTCTAAATGGATGCTGGAAAGCCCTGTGCTTGGACACCAAGGTCCAAAAATGATTAACTGGAGAGATGATGGTATTGTTCCTTACTGGGATAGCAGCAAGGATGGGACCCAGAGATCTGCCTGTTCAGTTCAGTTGAGTTTGCTGTGCCCAATTTTGGAAGAGCTGAGAGGAGCCAGGTGGCTGTAAGGCAAGAGCTCTGTCAAGATGAACTGCAAAGAGAGCCAAAAGGAAAGAATGCTGGGGTACCAGTCATAGTGGTGCACACCTGTAATCTCAGTACTTGGAAGACAGAGGCAGAGTGTCTGTGGGAGTTAGAGGCCAACCTGGTCTACATAGTGAGTTCTAGGACATCCAGGACTACTCAGTGAGACACTGTCTAAAAATAAACAAACAAACAAATAGTATTGTTATTATTATTAGGAAAATAGGTATGGCTCATTGTCTGGTGCTCATATCCCTTATTAGGCCCTCTGCCCAAGACCCAGTACTGGTGCACCTATCTTTATTGGAAATTCTTAGGCTAGCCTGGGGTTCAGCTTTTGCTCCAGGAAAGTTGTGCCACATGAGGCCATCTGGTTGTGTGGGTTTTCAGCTTCAACTGCATTCCTGTGTCTCGGGGGCCATCAACTTTCTCCCTTTGATATTCAGACCCAACTGGGGGACACACCCTTTGTCTTGTCTTCCCTTGATACCTAGGGCAGGATAGTGGATAGCTGTATCCTTGAGAGAGCCCCTGAGCGGCCATAGTCCATGGAGGTTGTTACCAGTAGTTCCATGTCTCTTTGTAGGTAGAGCATGACTTTATCCTGCCCGCTGAGCGAGAGACATTCATCGAGCAGATGAAGGATGTCATGGACAAGGCAGAGGACATGCTCAGTGAGGACACAGATGCTGATCATGGCTCTGATACAGGGACCAGCCCTCCACACCTGGGTACCTGTGGTCTGGCCACAGGGGAGGTGAGAGCCCAGGTTCCGGGGCATGCTGGTGGATGCAGCAGGCAAGAGGCTCAGAAAAAAGCTCTCAGTGAGCAAGGCTTCTGACCCACAATCCCTTTCCCTCATGCAGGAGAATGGACAGTCCCAAGCCAATGCCCCTGTCTATCAGCAGAACGGTAAGTCTGTCTCAGAAAGGTAAGGCTGGCAGAGTAGCCAGCCTTAGGGAAGAACCATTTCCCTGTATCTCCTATGCTGCAAAACAGGCATTTGACAGAACTGCTATGTTGAGCATAGCAGTACCGGCTTTGGATTGTGGGAGTGGTGATGTTGGTCTCTCAACTGGTTATAGCCACCCTGCCCAGCAGCCACTAACCTCTCTGGCCACCATCGCTTCTTTCAAGGCTGGTGCTGTAGACACCCCAAGAACTAAATGAAGCTTTTCTGAGAGTCTCCAGGGGCCAGTGAGGCTCCCTGGGCTGGGTGATCACCCTGTACTCTTCCTGGTTGAAAAGAGCTGATGGACGCCCTTTCCAAGGCCTCCTTATCCAGGGGCCTGCAGGAAGCTGTGGAATGAAGCCATTTAGGATTATAGGAGAGAGCTTGAATTCCTGCCCACAGATGGAATGAGCTTCCTAGTGCACCTGGTGGGGTCTAGTACGGCTCCCTAGCCTGGAGGTACCAGCTCCCTCTCAGCACCTCTTTATGCTCTCTTTCTCAGTCTTGCACACGGGGAAGAGGTGGTTTATCATCTGCCCAGTGGCTGAACACCCAGCAACAGACACCTCTGAATCATCACCCCCACTTCCTCTAAGCTCCTTGCAGCCAGAAGCCAGCCAAGGTAGGAGTACACAGAACCCAGACCCCTTCCATAGCAACCCAGGAGCTTCTGTCTGTGCAGTCCTGTGCTAGGAAATGTTGGGTGCCTGGTGCCATGAAAGCTGCTGCTGCTGACCGTCACTCCAAAGCTCAGGACAGCCTACAGGCCATGTTACTATTTCTTCCTGTTCTCTATTTTCATCAGGACATCACTGGCCTGAGCTGTCTTTATTATTTTTGCCACCCATGAGAAGTGCGAACATGATTGTATATAGTGACTCTCTCACCCATCATTGTCACTTTCAGTACACCCATGGTGGACATGCTCTCTGAATCTTGCTCTACATGGGGAGGTGGGATTTTGAGACTACATAATTATCAGTTGTCACATGGATGACAGTCCATGCTGTTCTTCTGAGACTACCTGCACCTATCCCTACAGATATCTGCAAACTTTTCCTTCAGCGCTGTTGGTTAAGTCTTGATTTTTATATCTATGGTTTTAGAAGGCTGAACTAGTCATTGGAACAAACTTAAGCTTTGATTCCTCATCACTTGGCAAGAAAGCTGATCATTAAATAGCTTGGGTTTCCATCAAACTACATTCATAAAGAGGACATGTAAGTCAGTTTGTGTCCTTATTGTATGTTTCCAGTGAATTCCATTGTACATTTGGAGATTCGTTAACAAGCACAGAGAGAGCCGGGCACATGCCTTTAATCCCAGCACTTGAGAGGCAGAGGCAAGTGGATTTCTGAGTTTGAGGCCAGCCTGGTTTACGGAGTGAGTTCCAGGACGGCCAGGGCTATACAGAGAAACCCTGTCTCAAAAAAACCAAACCAAACAAAACAAAACAAAACAACCACAGGGAGAATAATAGTAAGGTTCAGTGAAGGATGCTTTCAGTGTGGGCTCAGCCTCTCCTGAGAGGCCAGGGGCTGGTGATCTCACCTGAAGAGTGACTTTCACAATGAGAATCTCTTCCCACAATCCATTTTCCTTGGCTTATACACACTCCCTGGTTTGAGAAAAGTCCAACATCTGTCACAAGGCAGGTACATTTTAGCATGCCATAGGGTAGAAGGACCGTGGAGTATCACAGTGTCGTGTGACATTAACAGTGAAGTGGAGCTACAAGCACAGTTAAACACAAACCCTCACCCTTCACCTACAAACTGATGGCCCTGGAAATCATTCATAGAAAGTTCGAATCTGGTGGGGACCTGGGGTGGAGAAATAGGTGGCAGATATGTTAATTTGAATTAACTATCTATAGAGGAGGACCCACAGACTTAATGAGTTCTGAAAGTCACACATCAAAGGCACTGGGAATCTGAAGACAGTGAAAATTTGTCAGGTCCTAGTTCGAGGTATAGAAACCAGATATAAGCTGAGTCTTGGCCCCTTTGCAACTGGGAGCATCTCCCATCCTACAGGAGTGTCTGAGCAAGGCTGCAGATACTACACTGGAGAGAGAAGGGCTGTAAAGTCCTGGAATCTGGGTGTCCCTGCTGAGGCTGTGTCCAAGAGGTTGAAAGAGGCAGGCCTGCAGAGAGAAACCCTGGTGCCTAGGGAAATCTATGGGGCAGGAGCCAGCTGAACCTTGAGGGGAGAACTCTAGAGCTACAGTGGCATCCCTGAAACTTGATGATTTTCTTATGTTCTCCACTGTCCAACCCGACTTGGCACAGTCATCCAACTGGCTGGTTTCTGACCAGTGAGGTTCAGAAGAGGGAGTCCAAGGGAACCAAGAAATATCACAAGGGCACAGAAATGGGAGAAACTTAGGAGGTAGTCTCAGTAAGCTGAAGTCTTTGATACACCCTCAGCTGGTGTGTGTGTGTGTGTGTGTGTGTTCATGCATGTATGTACACACACAGGTGGCACTCTGATTAGCACATAAAACTGGGAACCAAGCTAAGGATAAACCCCACCCAGATTCCTGACTGGCTTCTAAGTGACTGTATCAGTTTCAAATAGATTAGTCCTGCAAAAAAGTAAGAAATAAAAAAGTATGGGAAATTGAACCAGCTTGTAACCATGGTCCATAGAAGGCTGTACTATTCCTGGTCATGTTAACTATGAACTGAAGCAAAACTACCAGCATTCACCATAACAACCAAAAAATTTTTTTAAGTTTGATATGTCATTCAAGATATTGAAAATAGAACCCAAAATTACTTGACAAGTAGAAACCTAGGAAGTGTCAGTTTCCTGGAAACAGCCAACCTGCCCATTAGTGAGATGACACAGATGTTGGGTGATCTGCCAGCTTAAAGCAACCATTATACATGTGACTGAACCAACAGTCACAAACATTTTTTTTTTTTTCAAGACAGGGTTTCTCTGTGTAGCCCTGGCTGTCCTGGAACTCACTGTGTAGACCAGGCTGGCCTTGAACTCAGAAATCCGCCTGCCTCTGCCTCCCAAGTGCTGGGAGTGTAGGTGTGTGCCACCGCCACCCGGCACAAATATTCTTGAAACAGATGTTAAGTAGAAGGTGTGAGGGGAAGAATGAGGCAGAGAAGAAAAGAATGCATGCAAGTTTTAACACTAGAAATTAAAATATTTATGTGCAAATTATGTACCTGGGACACGGGGAAGGAAAGTGGGGTCTTCCGAAGCTCTGACATTGTGCAGAGTTCAGGAGAGGAAAGAGAGTACAAGAAAAGATGTAGAGAAAGTCGTGCTGAATGCACCTCCTTTCACCAGAGGAGGAACCCAAGCAAATTCCATGCAGGTGAGACTGGAGAAAACCATGCCTGAACACAGCTTTGGTCTGCTGGGAACAAAAAAGCAAAGGCAGCCAGCAAAATGATGTCACAAAAAGGAAGGGGACCTTCAGAAAGTTGCAGAAAGTTGCTGAAAGTCAGTGAAAAAAAAAAAAGACCCCGATGACCAAGACGTCTGTCTTCAGAGAAAATGCCCTTTAGAGACAAAAACAAAATGGTGCCATTCTCAAATGAAAGAGCACCTACTCTGCAAGATTCAGGACCTTCAGACAGAAGGCAGACAACCCCAGGCAGCACCGTCAGCAGGAAGAGCAGGTGTGTGCGCGCGGCGTGTGTGTGTGTGTGTGTGTGTGTGTGTGTGTGTGTGTGTGTGTGTGTGTGTGTCAGGGGGTGGTTATAACAGACCATTCTCCTTTTGAGTCATTTGAAATGTGGCAGCTGAAATTTCAGAACCGTAAAGCAGATGAGCTTTTCATCTGCATAGATATGGAACACAGCTGTGGGAGGGCAGGCAAAGTAATCTGTGTGTGAGGCTTCTGCAGCCCAGCTGAGGTGGCTCTGAGTGAACTGTGTGTTCCAATGGAGTCTAAGAAGATCGGGAAGTTGAGCATGTGCTTTGGAATTCCTAGCATAACCATTAAAAGAACTGTTCAAAAAGATGTACTCAAAATCATAATAAATAAGATCAAATAAAAAAACCAAGTAATCCAAAAGAAAAGAGAAGAAAGAGAGAATGAAAAAAATCTTAGAGGGGAAGAAAAATTCCTAGGAAATAATGAAAATTTTCAAATGGAGTAAAAAAACCTAACAGCTTGAGCTAAATAGATGCAGGTAAAAGGGTGGATGGGGGCTGGAGAGAAGGCTACTGGCTAAGAGCATGTGCTGTTAGGGCCCCGTGTGGTGGGGCGTGCCTTTAATCCCAGCACTCAGAAGGCAGAGGCAGGTGGATCTCTGTGAGTTCAAGGCCAACCTGGTCTACAGAGGCTGTTTCCAAGACATCCAGGACTACACAGAGAAACTCTGTCTCAAAAAAAAAACAAGAAAAAACCACAAACAAACAAACAAAACAAACAAAAATAAAACAAAAAACCAGGACACTTGCTGCTCTTGCAAAGGACCCAGGCTTGGTCCCCAGCAACCACAGTGTCTCACAGCTGAGATGACTCAGTGGATAAACATGGCTCAGCTGTTAAGAGCACTGACTGCTCTTCCAAAGGTCCTGAGTTCAAATCCCAGCAACCACATGGTATCTCACAACCATCCATAATGAGATCTGATGCCCTCTTCTGGAGTATCTAAAGACAGCCATAGTAGCCGGGCAGTGGTGGTACACGCCTTTAATCCCAGCACTTGGGAGGCAAAGTTAGGTGGATTTCTGAGTTTGAGGCCAGTCTGGTCTACAGAGTGAGTTCCAGGACAGCCAGAGCCATACAGAGAAACCCTGTCTCGAAAAACCAAAAAAAAAAAAAAAAAAAAAAAAAAAAAAGACAGCCATAGTGTACTTAATATAATAAATAAATAAATCTTTGGGCAAGAGCGAGAAGGGCCAGAAGAACAGGGCTGGAGAGAGAAGAAAAAGTGTCTGAAGACAGCTACAGTGTACTTACATAAAATAAATAAATAAACAAATCTTTAAAAAAATATATGCTTGCCTTCAAGCCCTATGACCCAAGTTAGATCCTAGATCCACATGAGAGAAGTGACTTCTGCAAGATTTCCTCTGACCACCACACTGATGCCATGGTCTTTGTGCATGCTTGCACACAGGTGTTAGAAACAAAAGAAAGACAAAAGACAGAGAACACTGGCAAAAATATGGAGCAATGGGGAGCCATTTGTACAGCTGGTGAGAATGTGAATTAGTATAGACGTTATAGGAAGCCACATGCAGTTTCTTCAAGAAGTCAAAGGGGAACTGTTACATGATTTAGCAGCCCCACATATGTGGTGTTCAAGTGAACTGAAAGCAAATTCTGGAAGAAATATCTGCTCTCTCATGTTCATGCAACATCATTTGCCATTGTCAAAGACACAGAAACAAATGGAATGTTAACAGAATATTGGACAGAGAGAACGTGGGTATACCTAGTAGACTACTACTGAGCTGTGAAGAAGGAAATTCAGCCATTGGCAACAGCATATCCCTGGGGGTGTTATGTTGAATGAAAGAAGCCATTCACAAAAGCACAAATAGCATGCAACTGTAGTTTAAGGAGATGTCTGAATAGTCAGAGAGCAGAGTGGTGATTGATAGGACAGACAGTGGCTATGCAGCAGGTTTCATTTAGTTATGCAAGCTAGTACCATGCCATGTATTAGAGAATTGACTTCATGTTAACTGTTAACACAGTCAGAAGTCAGACTTCTCCCACTCCCCAAGGGAGGGAGGAAGGGGGTCTCATGAGCATGAACAGATTTCCATAGGAGGGACACTATTCCCCACCTTAGAGGTGCCTCATCAGCCAGAGGTTCTCTGTGGCCAGCCGCATCTTTGGGTACCTTGCTGGACAAGAACAGTCGTGTACCACCACCCAAGGATAGAACATTTCAAACCACAGAAGCAAGTATACTGTTTAGAAGACATGCCAATGCCATCGGTACCACAGGAGGGAAAGCTTGTCAGTCATTGACGTTTGGTGGGGTGAAACTGTCCCCGCAGTTTCATGAATCGGGTTTTGCCTCGACCGAAGGGAGAAAGGAGACCTGAAATACAGAGTTCAAGAACAAAAGGACACGAAGCCTAGTTGAGGGTTTTTAATCAAGGCTTTTTATAGCTATATAATTAAATCTGGCTATTTTTTTTCTTATTTCAAATATAACCATTTTACATTTCCTAGAAACACAACCTATTAACAATCCTCTTTTTGTTGATCTCTCACCATTTTGAGTTCCAAAGCAGAAAATCTCCTGCCATCAGTGTGGCTTTACATAAGGTTCTCCAATCTTGAGGAGTTAATATAACTCTATAATAATATTGTCCAAAAGTGTCTGCGTATACGGGGCGTTTGGACCATATTGAGCCACTGCTTTCCCTAGATCTTTGATCACCTTAAATTCTAAGGTCTGATATTGTCTATGTCTTTCGTTCTGTTGATCAAGTCATTCCATTACTGGAAACATTAGTATTTTTGAAGTGTCCTGCCCATTTTCACAAGCCTGAGAATTTGCTCTCCCTGAAGACGCACGGCCTGTCTCCAGATGGCTGTCCTTTCTTTTGCCTGATACTGCCTTCAATTCATTCAGCTCATTAGTCAATTTTTGCAACTTGATTTTAAACTTCAGTTTACTTAACTGCAAATCTCTCCGAGCCTTTTCTCTTATCCTAGTGAACCTAGAGGGAGCAGGTAACGCGTTAGAAACACCGCTCCTTTCCACAAGACCTAGTAGATTCGCTTTCTGAAAAAGCATTTTGATTCTCTTGGCTTTCTGTATCTGTGCTTCGAGAGCTCCATTCAGTTTTTGACTCTGTTTTTCCTCTAAAATTTCCTCTTCAAGTCCCCAAAGGCCAGAGAATAAATCTTTCCACCCTATTATTTCTCAGAGCTCTCTCGATTTTTTTCCAAGTCTTTTTACCTAGCTTTCTTTCTTCTTGGAACCATGGGCAGTGAGTTTCTATCTCATCTGCGAGATTTTTTTAACACATCCTTTTTGACCCTGATTCCTTTTGTTAGAAGTAGCTTTTTTACGTTTACTATCACTGCTTTTATTTTATTCTAACTCATCTTCACTGTTAAACTCCTAGGTGAAATTAAATGCCGGGTCAGCATCAACTCAGCCTAGACCCATACACTTCTTGCACGCACAACAATTTTACAATATTAAAATAAGGCTAGCTAGCATTGAAAATATTTACCATGTAGATTGGTGTACGATCTGAATTCTTTTAGGCAGGGCCCTGCTTCTTAACGGTGTCTCCTTCATCTATCCTCCATATTCAAGCCCCATGTTGGGCGCCATTATGAAACTGTCCCACAGTTTCACAGAACCGGGTTCTACCTCGACCGAACGAAGGGAGAAAGGAGACCTGAAACACAGAGAACACACATGTACACAAAAAGACACGAACAAAAAGACACGAAGCCTAGTTGAGGGTTTCCAATCAAGGCTTGCCTTTACTTTTGGGGTTCAGCATTTATATACAAGAAGGCAAAACTGAATCTCTAGGTTACAATGACATTTGAATAACATAAGCAATGCGGGAGGAGTCAGGAAGAGTCTGAACAAAGTCAAAGGGGAAGTCAAAGGGAAGCTGGGCTGCTGGGCTGAAGGTGGTGGCTTAGGGTGTCCTGCAGGTCTTGACTCCGGGGAGTGGCTGGAGGTGCAGCCCATGATGGGGGAGGAGGTCAACAACAGATGTCCTCAGGCTGCAGATGTGCCAGCCAGCCAGCAGGCTGGATTTCCTCTGGAATCCTCGAAGGTGGAACTCCAGTTGAGTCTCCAGTTGCGAGCTCCAAGACATCTGTCTCAGAGCTGAGGCAGAAGGGAGGGACCCAACAGTGGGGTAGGGATGGAGACTCTGTGTGGATCTGGGGACAAGAGAGGGGCTTCAGATCATGGTAACCACCCCAGGTTATGGTTTTGATTGTGTGTGTGTATAAGAGACTATGCGCAGGCATGGTGTTTGCACATGTGGGAGTCTACATGTGTACATGTGTGTGGATGCTGCAAGTTGGTATTGGGAGTCTTGGTTGCTCTCTGCTTTTTTTTTTTTTTAAGGCAGCCATCTTATTTTCTGAGAAAGCATCTCTCATTGAACCTGAAACTTCCCAATTTGGCTAGGCTGGTTGTCCAGTGAGCTACAGATATCTACCTGTCTCCACATACACCCAGCACTGGGATTATAGGCATGTACTTCCATGCTTGCCTTCTAGGTGGATGCTGGGAATCTAAACTCAGGTTTAAACTTGGATAGCAGACACTTTATCCATGGAGCCAACTCCTCAGCCAGTCTTGCACATTATGTTCATGTTTGTGAAAGGACACAGGGCTTCCATTTTGAAAGTGAGAAGTGGGTTTGAGACATGCCATAGCCTGTGCCCTCCTCTTGATTCTTACCACGGTCCCTATGACTGCCTTTAGGGCCTTGGATGCTATAGCAGGGCACTGTTGGACTGTGTCTTACATGATGCCCAGGGCGTTCACTCCCAGGATTCTTTGCTGATTCTACATTCTTAATGCACCAAACACTGGGCCTCCCATGGATTGAAAGGTTCTGGGTTTCACCTTGCTCTGGGGCATGGAAGAAAATATCGATACCTTCACTTTGTAAATTCATGTTCAAGTTTTGTCCAGCATAGACAGTGTAGGCAGATGGGTGGTTGTGCAAAGGCCATGTGTGACAAGTACTGCAACCAGATGGCAAGAGCGGGATGGTGTGTAACACCATCGGGTACTCTATAGGGACAGAGGTTCATAGGTGAGAATCATCCTGGGAGGCTGACGGCACTGGGCATGAGGGGTCAGAATGGTAGACAGGAACTTGGCCCCTTGGGGGAACAAAGATAAGTTTGCCAGCATCACAAGCAGGTAGTCATCAGTATAGACAAGAAAGGGCTGGATGAAGAGAATCAGGGCAAATGATGCCAATCCCTTTTTCTTCTAGACCCAGCGCCCTATCCAGACCAGCTGTCCTCGACGGACAAACCTTGTTTCCCAGCTGCTCAGCAGCTCCTGAGCCAGACAGGCTCCAGCAACCCTCCTGGTGGAGCATCAGCCCCCTTGGCCCCATCTTCCCCTCCTGTGACTACTGTAATCCCGGCAGCACCAGCCACCAGCACCATGCCAGAGTCAACAGCAGGGACTGCCATGCAGGCAGGAGGTCCAGGGACTCATCAAGGACCAGCCAGTGTCCATGAGACCCTCCAGCCACCGACAGAGACACATCATGCCCATTGTGCTGCCCAGCCCCTTAGTACTGGCCAAAGACCTTGCACCCCAGCTCTGGAAGCATCTCACGGCTCCACAGGTCTGGGGGAGCCCATCTCAACCAGGGAAGTCAGCACTCAAGGAGAGCCCCTGCCTGCTTCAGTGCCAGAGCCCAGCCCTCCCACTGGGGCCACACAATCTGTACTGGGTCAGCCACCACCCCCACTGCCCATCACAGTGGGGACTATCAGTCTGGCAGCTCCCCAGCTCCTCAGTCCTCCCCTGGGGCCTACTGCTCCCCCACCAGCCCCCTCAGTCTTGGAATCTGATGGCGAAGGGCCACCCCCTAGGGTGGGCTTCGTGGACAACACCATCAAGAGTCTGGATGAGAAACTGCGGACTCTGCTCTACCAGGAGCATGTGCCCACTTCCTCAGCCTCGGCTGGGACCCCCATGGAGGCAAGTGATAGAGACTTCACCCTGGAGCCCCTGCGAGGAGACCTCCCCTTAGCCTTGAGTGACAGGACCCCAAGCGTCACCCAGCCCTCCGTGAGTAGTTTAATCCACCCCAGTACCCACTTCCTGGCCATGGCTAGAGATGGGTGCAGCTATGCAGGCCCTGACTGGCTGATTGGGTGACATGCCCGTGGTGTGTGGCAATTCAACTCAGTTGTTCATATGGAGGAGGCCGGGCAGACTGGGAACAGTTCCAGTCATAGAGGTAATAGATCAGTGGCTTAGGATTCAGTTACTGAGATGTTGATGAGCCAAGCTCACGATTCTCCTTTTTTCTTCCGTTTTTCTTCTTTCAGTTGGAAAAGTCAGAAACTGCCCCTGCAGGATGGGCCCTGACCCAGAGGGAACAGGGTGCGTCTTCTCCAATGACAGGTAATGCCTCAAGATCAAAGAAGTGCAGGCTACACTCTGCAGGTGCCACAGGCCTTCTGGAAGCCAGAGCCTTCATAGCCACATGCTTTCAGGGATGCAATAGCCCAACGAGTTGCAGAAGGAACTGCTCTCATAATCCAAAGAAAAAGTCCTGTCTGCGAATGTGAAAGCTAGAATAAGGGAGTGGTGTACTAGGGCCCTGTAAGAAACAGATCTAGGCCCCCCAGCTCCCTGATGACTGTGCAGCTAAGGGGGGAGGGAAGGGGAGAGAGAGAGAGAGAGAGAGAGACGGAGGGAGGGGGAGGGAGAGAGAGGGGGGACAAAGGGAGGGAGGGAAAGAGGGAGAGAGGGAAGGATAAATGGATAGAGGAAGGGACGGAAGGAGGGGGAAGAAGGGAGGGAAGGGAGAGGGAGAAGGTGGGGGGAGAGAGACCCCACTGCTTTCTTCCTGTGTGGCCCCAGTAGCTGTGTACCTTGAGGGGGAACTCTTACTTCATGGGTTTGGTGGGGTGTAGGGGTGTAGGCCCATGTCCACTCGACCAATGGGCATCATTGCTTGGGGAGTTGGAACTCCACACGAGTTTGACTACGCTTATCCCACAAGGATTTCCTGGGGGGCAGGTGCTGGGCTGTAGGGAACCACTGAGGCCCTGCTTGGGGTTGGAAAGTATAGTCTGTGACATGAGGAAGCCGGAGCTGGCTCGAGGGGTTCCCAGGACAAGGCTGGGGCCATGGAGTTCTCTGACCCTTGGACACCCAGCCACCGCTGGGAGTTGCAGAAGAGCAGAGAATTGGAGTGGAGGGAGGGCTAGGAACAAGGGGAGCTCTAGCTTGTCTCACAGGGTGATTCTCCTTGGCCTAGGCTTGATGACCATTGTGGCTGGGAGCACAGAGAGGCCTTCTATGGGAGATTAGACTGCAGCTCTGTAGAGCAAAGGCCTTTTTCATAGCTCCCTATGGTGGATCTTGAGGAAAAAAGGCAGTCCATGGTTCCAAAAACAGTTCATTGTCGTGGTGGAAAATAGATGTGTAAAACCATACCCCCTTTCTCAGTATGGGCCTAAGATTAAATACCTTTTGCAGGGAGGAATGTCTAAGAAGGGAAACTTATTGGCTAAGCCCTCCAGGCCTTTAGGTACCTCATTAGCATGGAGAACTCTGTTTTGGGCCTATGTGACCACAGGTCATTTCTCTTTTATGTGAGAAATGTGGCACATGTCCCAGGTCAGCAGTCTGGCAGGGAGCTGGGAGTCACCTAAGCCTCAGGTGTGTGCCCACTGAGTCTCCAGGTCTCGACCTGCTCTACCTTAACAAACTTCCTGGGATAGTTTACACAGTAGGGTGTGTAGAGGTCAGAGGATAACTTGCAGGAGTTGGCTCCTTCCTTTGATCATGGGGATCTTAAGAATTAAACTTAGGGGCTGGTGAGATGGCTCAGTGGTGAAGAGCACCGACTACTCTTCAGAAGGTCATGAGTTCAAATCCCAGCAACCACATGGTGTCTCACAAC
>NW_022196913.1:53956057-53959822 GCF_008632895.1 Mastomys coucha | reverse complement strand
AAAAAAAAAAAAAAAAAAAAAGAATTAAACTTAGATCATCAGACTTAGTGGTGAGTACCTTAACCCACTGAGCTATCTCACCAGCCCTTTTTTCTTCTGAGAGAGCTGTGTAGCCCAGGCTCGCCTTACACTTGCATTGATCCTTGCCTCAGCCTTCCTAGTAGTTGAGATCACATGGTTCTTGATTTGTTATTAGACATCTGAGTCTTCACCCCAGGAGTCCAATCTACTTTCTAAGGTGCCATGGTTCCTCACCAGATTTTATGGGGATCGGCGGGATAAGTATTATGACCTAGCTGGACCTGGCAAAGGTGACCTCAGGTCTGAATTGCCTTCACAGTGAGATGCACAGTCCAGCTCCACCTAGTGGACCCAAGGGGCAGCTGTGTTGGTTTCTGGGCTAGTGTTCCAAGAGGTTGGAACTCTTCAGTTGACCCTAACCCAGTGCCAGCCTTGAGCTGAGGTCTCCATCCCAGATCTTTCATAAAAAAAAAAAGTAATGGAGCCTCTGTGTCCTATAAGAGGTGTTACCTGCCATCACAAATCTATACTCAGAGTTGAGAGGTTGTGGTAGGCAATAGAGGGATTGTTCCAAAAGGCTGACTGATGATCCAGGTCTAAATGGGTAAATTTTTTTTTTTAAAGACACGGTTTCTCTGTGTGGCCCTGGCTGTTCTAGAGCTCACTTTGTAGACCAGGCTGGCCTTCAATTTCAAGATCCCCCCTGCCCCTGTCTCCCAAGTACTGGGATTAAAGGCATGTACCACCACACCTGGCCCCTAACAGGTAAACTTTATAACAGGCACAGAAATAGATGGAGTGCGGTTGGTACTGAGGGCCTGTCACTGGAGGAATGAAAAGTTGAGGAAGGGGATCAAGTGTTGCCTACAAGTGGGGGACATACAATAGAGACCGGATTTGGGTCTCGAGACCTCTGGAATGTGAGGTTCCTATATAGAGTAAACAGGTACACTTGTGTGAGTCCATGTGTCAGTCTGTAGTTTGTCTTGATGTGTGGTAACTCCCTGATACCCCCTGGAGACTTCATTGGTGTCTGTGTTCTCCCCTTCCCCATCCCAGGTAGCATGTGGCCCAACTCTGGCCCTAGCCTGCCTGTGGCTTTCCACATCGTGAAAGGGTCTCTCTGCTCACACATACTCCTATCTGGGATTTTCTCCTTGGCTCTTCAAAGCATCCTAAGGAAGCTTTCCAAAAACATAGTACTATCCTACTCCCTACTCTGAAAACAGAGTACTTGGGGAGTGTGGGGGGGAGGGGGCACTCCCTATCCCCCACTAAGTAGGGCTGGGATCTGCTTTACAACATCCTCTGAGATACTACTAAAGCCAGAGGCATCAGGGAAAAGGTTTCGGCCACCAGAGTACAGTATCCAAAATAAGGGTAGTCCACATGACACATCTTCCCTTCCCCAGGCGTGTGGCTGTCTCCCGGGGTGTGATGTCCCCAAGATACCACAGATAGGGTACCACAGTGCATTCAGTCTTCAGAGCCCCTGGAATGTCACCCCTCCCTGCCCAGTGGCCATACTCCCACTGCACGGGCCTCTGAGCTATGAGCCATCCCTCACTATTCTCGCTCCAGCTTCAGTAACACTGTTATATTCCTACAGCAGAGTCATCTTCCAGCAACACACTGGGCTGTGACAGCGACACAGGGCAGGTGGCCTCGGACTCCCCCACAGCACACGGTGTCTCCCAGGTAAAGGAGACTCTTTACATTTAGCCAGAAGCGGGCAGGGGATTCTAACCTCAGCTGGTTCTCAGACTCTTCATTTTCGTCCCTTCCTCAGGATGCCTCTGTTTCTTCCGTCCCTACACACATGGATCCCAAAGAACAGAACAGTAGTGTTCCCAGAGAAGCCTTGGTAGCACCCATGCAGAGTGGCCCAGGGACCTTCACAGAGGGCAGCCCAGCCCAGCTGCGTGGCGCACGGGACTCCGGGTCCCCTCATAAGCGGCCAGGGCAGCAGGACAGCAGTTCTCCAGCCAAAACTGTGGGCCGCTTCTCCGTGGTCAGCACACAGGACGAGTGGACTCTGGCATCACCTCACAGCCTGCGGTACTCTGCCCCACCTGATGTCTACCTAGATGAGATCCCCTCTAGCCCCGAGGTGAAGCTGGCAGTGCGGCGGGTACAGACAGCCTCCTCCATCGAGGTTGGCGTTGAAGAGCCTGCCTCCAGTGACTCTGGGGATGAATGCCCAAGAAGGAGGACCCAGGTGCAGAAGCAATCCTCCTTGCCGGGTAGTGGTGGTGTGGCAAGTGACTTTGTGAAGAAGGCCACTGCCTTCCTGCACAGGTCTTCAAGGGCCGGCTCACTGGGCCCGGAGACACCCAGCAGGGCAGGTGTGAAGGTCCCTACCATCAGCATCACCTCCTTCCACTCCCAGTCATCCTACATCAGCAGTGACAATGACTCAGAGTTTGAGGATGCAGACATAAAGAAGGAACTGCGCAGTCTGCGGGAAAAGTACGTGATGGAAGGCATGGCTCACCTAGCCAGAGTGGGGCTCACCTGGCCAGCACAGGGAGGGGACGGTAGCCTACCTAGCTGGGGAGGGCTTATCTAGCCAGCCTGGACCTAGTCAGTTCTATTGGTTGGAGTTTAGATCAAGCCATGAGGTGTCCGGTGGTGGGCTCTAGTCAGGGCAACGGAGCAGTAAGACACCAATTAGCTTCTACCCTCCAGGCTGAGGCCTCATCTAGAATGTCTTTGCACTGGGCCAGCCATGCTCTGCCACCTGCGTGACTATTGTCGGCTCTCGGAGTATGCACTGGGATCAGGAGACCTGCAGCTTCTTCAGGCTGTCCTTCCTCACCTCCTTCCTTCCCTATTGATCTGCCCCGTCTCAGAGTCTGTCTCTGTCTCTCTCAGCTTGCCTCTCACCCAGAAAGTACTCACTCTGTCCCTCTATGATCAGGGATCACTAATGCCCTGAGCTGCCCTTCAGGGTGGGAGGGTAGAATGAATTTGACAAGCGAGCTTCTGGCGGGTGACTGGTGAGACCCCAACAGTGGCTGCAGAGCAGGGATTTGCGTCAACTGTCTAAATGAGCTCAGCAGCTACAGGTGCCCTGAGAGAGGAGACACTAAGACTGCAAAGCTTCTGCAATATTGTTGGGGAGGGGAGGGCATGAAGATTGCCAGTCTTGAGGCTCTTAGCAAGGACCAAGTGACCATAGTGGAACTTCTGTTGAGGTGAGAAAATGGAGGAGCAGGCACCACTTAAGACCTCCAAACTAATCTGTGCTCTGAATCCTAAAGAAGGAGTCTTGTCTGCTGACCCCAACAGACCCACAGGCAGATAACCTCCCTCTGGAAATATACTTGCTGTCTCTCCCTAAATTTGCAGGGAGAAAAATCACTTCTACTTGGTGTCTATTGATTGGTTTGTGTGTGTGTGTGAATGAATGTTTATGTTCATGTCAGTGAGCATGTATGCATGCACACCATTGTGTATGCAAATGAAGAGTTCAGAGAAGTCAAGATCAAGCATCTCATCACTTCCCCCCTTAGTTTTAAGACAGAGTATCTCACTGAACCTGAGGTTCACAAATTTGTCTAGACTTTCTGGCCAGGATGTCATAGGCATTATCTTGTCTCTTCCTCCCCAGTGCTGGGATTACAGGTGTGCCAGGATTACAGGTGTGCCAGGGTTACAGGTGTGCCAGGGTTATGGGTGTGCCAGGGTTACAGGTGTGCCAGGGTTACGGGTGTGCCAGGGTTACAGGTGTGCCAGGATTAC
>NW_022196913.1:53910229-53955606 GCF_008632895.1 Mastomys coucha | reverse complement strand
CAGGTGTGCCAGGGTTATGGGTGTGCCAGGGTTACGGGTGTGCCAGGGTTACGGGTGTGCCAGGGTTATGGGTGTGCCAGGGTTACGGGTGTGCCAGGGTTACAGGTATGCCAGGGTTACGGGTGTGCCAGGGTTACAGGTGTGCCAGGGTTACAGGTGTGCCAGGGTTACGGGTGTGCCAGGATTACAGGTGTGCCAGGGTTACAGGTGTGCCAGGGTTACGGGTGTGCCAGGATTACAGTTGTGCCAGGGTTATGGGTGTGCCAGGGTTATGGGTGTGCCAGGGTTACAGGTGTGCCAGGGTTATGGGTGTGCCAGGATTACAGTTGTGCCAGGGTTATGGGTGTGCCAGGGTTACGGGTGTGCCAGGGTTATGGGTGTGCCAGGATTACAGTTGTGCCAGGGTTATGGGTGTGCCAGGATTACAGGTGTGCCAGGGTTATGGGTGTGCCAGGATTACAGTTGTGCCAGGGTTATGGGTGTACCAGGATTACAGGTATGCCAGGGTTACAGGTGTGCCAGGATTACGGGTGTGCCAGGGTTACAGGTGTGCCAAAGTTTAGGTGTGATGGGATTACAGGTGTGCCAGGGTTATGGGTGTGCCAGGGTTACAGGTGTGCCAAAGTTTAGGTGTGATGGGATTACAGGTGTGCCAGGGTTATGGGTGTGCTAGGGTTACAGGTATGCCAGGGTTATGGATGTGCCAGGGTTACAGGTGTGCCAAGGTTATGGGTGTGCCAGGGTTCAGGTGTGGCAGGATTACAGGTGTGCTTAGGTGTGCCAGGGTTACAGGTGTGCAAGGGTAACAGGTGTGCTGGGGTAACAGGTATTTTGGGGACCCAAGTTCAGATCCTTATGCTTTGATAGCAGGCATTTTACTCATTAGCTCTTTGACATTTTTAATTTTTTTTTTTTTTAAGCTAAAGAAAATCTTCTTAAAAAATTTAGGCCGGTCGGTGGTAGCGGTCGCCTTTAGTCACCCAGCACTTGGGAGGCAGAGGCAGGTTGATTTCTGAGTTCAAGGATAGCCGGAGCTACACAGAGAAACCCTGTCTTGAAAAAAAAAAAATTTAGAGAGCAAGGCTTAACACCCCTCCTATAATTCCCGTATTCTGGAGGCTGAGCTAAAAGGATTGCTGAAAGCTCAAGGCTAGCCAAGGTTGCATATGGAGCCCCAAGCCAGCCAGGGGTACATAAGGAAATCCTGTCTTAAAACAAAAGATTGGCCACCGTTGAAGATGGAGGCAGGAAGTTAGCCCCTGTCTTCTCATTTTCAACTGTGAAAAACATGTGTTTTCCCAACGTAAGAGATGGAGGAAATAGGCTGGGGCCCATGTCAGGTGATACCAGGCTCCTAAGTAGTGAGGTTTGGCTTCTACCACAACAAGAGGGTAGCAGGGAATTGAGTGAGTGAGTGAGATCCATAGGTCTCAGGAGGGACCTGCATTCTTCCCTTCGCTGTCCTGGAGACCTCCCTGCCCACATCCTGTCCTATCTGCAGCCTACCTGCCTTCCACCTGCACTATAGCCGTGACAGTAGCCCTCTGCAGTAGATCTAGTGGAACTGTTCATCAGGCACATATCTCACACATTTGCTAGCCATTCTCTAAGTCATCTTCCTGCTTCCTTGGTTGCCTTTCACGGGGGAAATTATACTGTGCCCTAATATACCCTAATAAACAGAGGTAGGCCAGCTGTGCACAGTACCGCACATCTATAATCCCAGCACTTGGAGGCAGAGCCAGAAGAATCACGAGTCCAAGCTCATAGCAAATCTGGGGCCATCCTTGGGTACCTGAGACCCTATCTGAGAAAGGGAGGCAAAAGGAGGTAGGCTTGGTTCTGGGCATCTACTAATTTTCTCCGTCTGTGCTGACGCTTAGGGCTTTAATTGTAAGCAAAAGTGCAGGCGTGGAATATTCCATGCTTCCTCGGCTGTTGAGACAGTTTAGTGGTCATGAGTCTGTTGACCTGTGTGGTCCCACCTGGCTTAGACTGTGCCAGGGAAAGCCTGCACATGGGGCAGCATTCCTTGTGCTGATGCAGCCTAGCCTGTCCCTGAAGGAGAAGCCCACCTGCCCTGCCTCCTCTCTTCTACTCCAGGCACCTGAAGGAAATCTCTGAGCTACAGAGCCAGCAGAAGCAGGAGATTGAAGCCCTGTACCGACGCTTGGGCAAGCCGCTCCCTCCCAATGTGGGGTTCTTCCACACCGCACCCCCGATGGGACGCAGGAGAAAAACCAGCAAGAGCAAACTGAAGGCTGGCAAGCTGCTGAACCCCTTGGTGCAACAGCTCAAGGTCGTGGCCTCCAGCACAGGTCTGCTGCTTCTATGGGACGGGACTGCTATACCTGGGCTGAGGAGGGATGGTGCTGGGGGACCCTAAGTTAGCCTGAGAGGCTGGCTCTGGGTTGGTGTAATATCTCCAGACCTGGAAAAGCATGGGGTTTTCTTTTTTCCTGGATCTCCTTATACTGGAGCTGGGAGTCTCTGCAAGGCCAGGGAAGCCCCAGGCCTCTACTCCAGTGCCAATGGAAAGGCCTATGTGAGGATAGGGGCTGCATGGAGCCAGGACTTGGCCCCATGTGGAAGGAGGGAGCCACTCCTGGACCACATTGCACCTAGGAATCCCCAGGGCACTCCATCCCTGTTCCTACATGTAGGATATACCTTGGGATGGAAGTGACTGCTTCCTCTGGCCCTATAACTCAGGCACACACTAGCCCCTGCTTGCTGTCTATCAGGTGGCTGCCTTTTCTGGCAAGGAGAGGATGAGCCGTTTTCCAGGCCTTGCAATAGTGGTACCCAGTCCCTGGTGCTGCAGAGGCCAGGCACCAAGCAGCACCCTTTGCATGTCAGGGTTCCCTTGAGGCCCCTAGAGCTGTGGTACAGGGTGCACTCTGAGGGTTGGGGGATTCCTGAACCCCAGTCTCCAAACATGACAGATGGGAAGGCACTACTGGATGACCTGCAAGCACTCCCTAGTTGTGAACCACTTGCAAACTACACAAGTAATATACAGTGCCAATCCCAAAGTTAAGGGGAAGCTCTGCAGTGACACGTGCAAAGGTCATGTCACTTGGAGCTCACATCCATTACCTGTCACTTACTTGCACAGCACTGGTCTGGCATGGCACTGGGATTTGGTAAAGGAGGGCACTCTCTTTGACTAGCCCCAGCACTTCAGACCAGGAGCTTGTCTGTATACTGGTTTTCTGCAAGAGACTCAACTTCCCCAAGGTCACCCAGCAAGAGAGCAGGAAGCCAACCCAGCCAGCCATACCCTTCCCTGCCCAGTGGCGCCTCAAGGTGCCTGTCACCTCTTCTCCCCCCCTCGCCCAGGTCATTTGTCTGACTCCAGCAGAGGCCCTCCCACTAAGGACTCTGCCCACGCCAGCACGCCCCCGGGCACCAAGGCAGTTCAGACCCAGCAGCCCTGCTCCGTTCGGGCCTCTCTGTCCACAGACATCTGCTCCGGTTTAGCCAGTGATGGAGGCGGAGCTCGTGGCCAAGGTGATTTCCAGCTTGCCTGTCTCCAAGCATGTGCCAGCCACGTAGGGCCTCAGTGGTGTCCCAGGAGCACGCCTGTGTGTGTAGAGGGGGCCAGAGCTACAGCTAAGGCTGCTAAGCAGCTTTATAAAAACAAACAAAGGAGAAAATTGTAGAGGTGTAGTCTTTGGATACAAAGAATGGAATTGTCCCGCCATGTAAGCGGCTCAGAGGCAGGCGATGGGTTGCTAAAGTGGACCTCAGGAAGTGGCCATGACTAGGAGGGATCAGCCCGATGACTGGGGAGGGGGCGGGGCCTGGCATCTTGCTGTGTTCTGCGATGCCTGTTCCTAGGCCCTGGCTACCCTGCCCTGCCTGCTTCCCACAGCAGAGCCAGACGGTGCTAAACACCGGGTCCTTCCAAAGTCCACGGGACGACTAGGGGACAAGGGCTCAGCTCTCAGGCTGGGATGTCTGCTCATCACTGCCATGGATGGCAGCGGCTGCTCGCTAAGGCGCTTTCCTGTCCTCACCATCTCTGTCCAGAGAAATCATGGTGACCGATAAAGGTGCCCCACCTGCCTCACCCCTCCTCCTCCGGGCCGCTTCTCTTCCGCTCCTACCGTTTGCCTCCTCCCATTCTGTGGTCAGTGGCTTTTGGTGCTTGGGCTGGGCTAGATGGAGCCGTGGATGTTAAGTTACAAGGCTGGTGTGTGGCTGTTGGTGTGGAGGAGGAATCGCAGCAACCTGTACTTGATGAGTGTCTCTCTGTTCTCTTCCCTTTATATTCATTTGCAGGCTGGACGGTTTACCACCCAACGTCTGAGAGAGGGGCCTATAAGTCTAGTAGCAAGCCTCGTGCTCGATTCCTCAGTGGACCCGTATCTGTGTCCATCTGTCTGTATTTGTTCTTTTGTATTTTCCCACCTCCTAGCCCTTGGTTTCTCCCCTCCCCCCACCTCGTCTTCATCACCTCTCATACCTTTCATAGGACTCCACTCCAACCCCTAAGAGTCACCTCCTCCACGCAGAAGGTGGACCCCACAAGCCTTTCCCATTGCACTCGGTGTCCATAGTCACCCAGCTCCAGACGGCTGTGTGCATGCTCTTGGCTGCATCCAGGCACCAAAATCATGTGCAACAGCGTACTTACCCCCTGCCATGGCCCCTCCACGCCACACATGCTGGCACATCCTGCACCCCTCCTGCCACCTCATTTATTTTCTTTTCTTCTGTTGGACGTAGTTTTCTTTTCTGTTGCAACTGTGGCCAGTATACATGTCTGCTGTCTCCCAGTTCCAATGACAACAAAAAGACAACCCCAGCCTTCTCCAGAGACCCAGTGTGTCACACATGTACTTGAACACCCACCACATGCATGTAGCTGACTTACATAGCCCTAATGTCCCTGGGAGGTGTGACTTCTGTGTAGGGCCCCAGCTCTGTCTCCACCCTCTTTCCCATTCCCTGCATGTGAAGATGCTAAGAATGTGCTTCAGGGGTTTCAGGGGTGGGGTAGTAGATCAGTGGCACAGCACTTGCCTAGCATGCAAAAGAAAGGCCCCGGGTCCCTTTCTGTCCCCTGCACTGCAAAACAAAGAACTTGCTCCAGCTAGGGCTTCCTGGTCCTCAGCCCCATCCTACAGGGAGGGCTAGTCCCCTCTGCCATTTCTCCCTACTCTGCTAACTCCCAACTCAAAAAGATGGATAGACACCTGCCCCGTTCTGTTCTGCGTAGCTCTTGCACTGGAACTTCCATCCTGCCTGCCTGGGTCCCTGCTCTCTCCCTCCCCGCTGGAGCACTCTGCTCCACAGTCCTCAGCTAACCCATGTGACATCAGGGATGAAGCCAGTGAGGCGGCTCCTCCAACTTCCGCTAGACTCAAACCCAGTGCCAGTCTCCCTCACAGACCCTGAGACTTGCTTCTAGCACCCAGGAGTGCCCACCTGCTGGGACAGACTTACCCTGGTGCCATTTGTTTTTAACCCTCATGATTGGCAGATCAATCCAAAGCTGTGGAGCTTTTAGGTTTTTGGTTTTTTAACAGGGGAGGGAAAAAAAGGAGCTTTTTGACAATTGGCTTGGAGATACTGGTTTGGGGCACATGACTTTTTGCTTGTACAATAAAGATACATTGTGCTTGTGGGGACCCAGAGACCATGTCTGTGGTAGGGACTATTGTCATTCTCTACTCCTTGCATCAGAGGCACACAGTGGGTCATCCTTCTCAAGGTGGAAGGGTCAAGGGCATATGGCTATGTGCAAGCATCAGGGGCTTCTTGGCATCTTCTCTGTCCAGCAGTCTGCCCCTTTGTGGCATGGTGACATCTGGCTTGCAGTGCTTCTCTAGCTTCTGGTCAGTTGTTGAGTGGAGGAGGAGAAGGCCTGGGAGGGCTTCCCCCTGCCAGCCTCATTCTGGCCCCTGCTTGCGTAAGGCCTCTCCTGCTGTACCTTGTGGGCATACAGCTCACATGAGGATGGTCCCCAGGTGTGAAAGTACCTGGACTCTGGGTACATTCTGTTCCCAGGGCAGAGCACATAGTAATTTGTCACAGTGATCACAGTCATGGCTCTGAGAACCGTGTTAGTGTCACAGGTCATGTTTTTAAATGGTGTTCATTGGTTTCATTGTGAGTTATTGGCCTGAGATTAAATTATATCTATATATTGAGGAGAGGGGACCAGAAGGAAGGAACATCTGAGCAGGCTTGGCCAGGTGGTTTCAGGTGTGGTGCTGCCCACAGTGGTTTGCTGGTTCATGGCCTGGCCTACCAAGCCACATTGGACTGGCTCAGCATTTTATGGCCCCTACATGTTCTCAAGTGGCTGCCAGACAGAGCCCAGATGAGTCCCTACTCTGGCCCCTCTCATTGTGATACATAGTATGGAGTGCCAGCCTACTCTATAGAAACGAAGACCCAAAGGGCCCTTTATCCCACATGCTGCTGGCCTCTGAGTTTTAGGGATCTAGGCCTCTCACTAAAATGTCTATTTGACTATCTGTGTGATGGTTTCTGGATACGTGCAGAGTGTCCTGAAGAGGAGATGTGAAGCCTGTGAGGACTGAGCCTAGAGTGGGGGTAGTGGGAAGAGCAGTGCTTCCTGCGTGTGAGAGGACAAGTGGCAGAAGGAGAAAGCCTGGCTAAGAGCCTCAGAGGAGAGAGGGATTTTCGGGGCAGAGTGTGCAGGCAACTGCTAACATGTTTAGAGTTTGCATGCCTACCTTTGTGAAGCTGCATGATGGGGGTTGATCTTCATCAAGCTAGAGGGTCTCAGTGCACACACAGCTCTAGTATGTGATGCCCTAACTTCCTAGAGTCAGGAGGCTCTAGGAACACAAAATAGTCTTTAAACTTTAAGTACAGAAATATCTTGGCTTCCATGAGGCCCAGAGAAGGAAAAAGAGCCCCTGAAGAGGTGATGGAGCTCAGGCCACTGGGTGAGCTGGAGGGCCTGTCTCTGGTGGAGCCAGGCAGAGCAAATAGAATGCTCCTAAGGCTGATTGGGACCTGAGAACAAGGGGCAGGTGGAGATAGGCTGTGGTTAGAGAGACCCTGTCTTAGTCAGTGCTCTGTTGCTGTCAAGAGATACCGTGACCACAAAAGTTCTTATCAAATAAGACATTTAACTAGAGCTTGCTTGGAGTTTCAGAGTTATCGTCATGGCAGGGAGTTTAACGGCACACAGGCAGGAGAAGAGAGTTCTGGATCTGGATCTGCAAGCAGCAGGAAGAGAGAGAGAGAGACACTGGGCCTGGCTTGGGTTTTTTTTTTCTCTCTCTCTCTTTTTAAAATTATTTATTTATTATATATACAGTGTTCTGCCTGCATGTAGGCCAGAAGAGGATACCAGATCTCATTATAGATGGTTGTGAGCTACCATGTGGTTGCTGGGAATAGAACTCAAAACCTCTGGAAGAACTGACAGTGTTCTTAACTGCTGAGCCATCTCTCCAGCCCTATCTATCCATCTATCTATCTATCTTTCTATCTATCTATCTATCTATCTATCTATCTATCTATCATCTATCTATGTATCTTTCTGGCTTGTGCTTTTAAAACCCCAAAGCCCATTACCAGTGACACATTTCCTCCAACAAGGCCACATCTACTCTGACAAGATCACACCTCCTAATCCTTCTCAAGTAGTGCCACTCTCTGGTGACTAAGTATTCAAACATATGAGCCTACAGAGACTGTTCCTATTCAGACCACCATAAGCTTTCAGGGAGTGTGGGTTCTGAGTCAGTTCCCTTCTCCCAGTCAGGGCAGGGTCCTGGCAGACCCCATGATGCACTTGCTTGTCCCTCTCTGTGAAACCCAAGGCACACTTGGGCTTTTGTAGGTGAGAAACCCTGGGTACAGCCTACTGAGGCACTTCTCTTGTGTCTGACCCATGCTCAAGCAGGCATGGTCACCTCGAGTTTCTTGCTGTGCCTTAAGAAACATGAGGTCTCATAATGTATCGCCTCATCCTGTTCTCATTTGCCTTGAGTCTGGTTCAGGACCTCTTAAGCTCTCCCAGCCCTCTTTCACTTTGGATTGTTCTTATCTCTTACTGGTGATAAGAGAGAATCCAGTGAGGTCCCAAACAGGGCACAAGAGAGACCGCACCTACACTCTGTAGCCTAGGCTTACCACTGAGGTCTGTGAATGTAGACATGTTAGCTCCAGGCTCTGTAAGACTCACTGATATGCAGCTCAAAGCCAACTAAGCTACCCTGCACTGAACCAAGGCATCTTGTTTCTGAGCTGATCCTTCATGGGTAGTTTTTAGTTATTTTCTCTGCTTGAGAATAAGATTGTCCCTTATAGAAACAGCTCGGGGGGGGGGGGGGTTGCCTTTGACATCAGGGTATGGTGGAGGTGGAGGGCTAGTGGTCTGTAGTTAGAACTGGCCTATGGGAGGTTGGGATGGGGTTAAACCATCTGGGCTGGCTATAGGGGATGCTGGGTGGGAGCTACTTAGTACCAGGAAGCCTGACTCCCTGAGGAAGCCTGTTCTTGTGAACCTCATCAATATTTGAGATGCAGAGAAAAGATGTGAGGATTTGCTTTGGGCTGCAGCCACTTAAGAATCTGTCTTCCACTCTGAGCTTTAACGTCGCCATGCTTGAGAAGTCCTTGTTGCCAGCCAAGCTCCTGAGGTGGTGGCTATAGACTGGAAAGGATGTGCTGTCAACCCACCAGTGATGTATGGTTTGAACCATCTTGTTATGCAGAAACCTCACCTCACTACAGAGACCAGTAGGGTATCCAAGGGGACCAGAATGGGACTAGTTGAAACCATCCTGCCTCTGGCTGGCTTGATAACTCACCTAGTGCCATCCTGAGTAACAGGAGCCCACCAGTGCCTATCCTGGCACAGTGGAGGTGGAGACCAACTTTGTTCATCAGATGCCCCAGGCAGAGATGGTATTGGTGTACTGAGAGCCATGTAGGAATATGCAAGGCTATCGGCATGGTACTGAATATACTTCCCCAAGGCTCTGCATCAATGCGAGAGCCGTGTGGCCTTAGCATTGACATAGAATGACAAACATGACTGATTTGTCTAGAGGCTGGTGCTATGTACCCTGGTCATCTGGGGCCAGTCCAGGAGGGATATGCAGGATGGGACCTAATGGCCATGTTCGCCTGAGTCTGGTGACAGCCATAGCCAGCCCATAGCCAGGACTGAGTTCCGAATCCACAGCCCCCTTTCCTCCAAAAGTGGACTGAGATGTCCTCCCTGCAACACATGTTATCTTCCAGATCCCTCTACTCCATCTCCCTTCTTTCTATTTGAAAATTGAATTACTCAACAAAACACCTCAGTTTTCCCCCACCATGCCAACCATTCTGGCTGTACTTTAGGTTCAACACACACATCTTGGGCTTCATGACCTCTGGCCAAGGGGTGGCCAGCACTTATGTACTATGCCTCAGAGAAAGAGTACCAGCCCTTCTTGAAAAGTTGTAAGTGTTCAGATTTCCCAAACCTCTTTGACTGGCTGACTTGTGAGCCAGTCCATGTGAGACTACCCCCTTCCTGGGGGGATATGTTTAGGACTGGGGGATCTAAGGGCTGGAGTACAGACCTGTTATACTAGTATGGGCTCGTCAAGTGACCTTGGGGAAGCCTGAGCTCTTCCTTGCCAGTTATAGCTCCTAGAGTAAGCCATAGGTTAAGATAGAATGGCAGCACCTACTCTAGCCCAGGCCGGCACTGGGTTCCTGGGTTACTTCATTCCTCCAGACACTGTATGTTGTCCACCTGACCCTAGACGGGCTCAGGGCAGTGGGGCTAGATCTACTTAGTGGTGGTCCAATAAGGATGTATCTCATTCCCCTGGGGAAAGTAAACTGATAAAAAAGAGGCACAGTGTCTCCCCAAATCTGTATCAACCCCAAGACAGTTTCTAATATCCCTGCTAGGTGCCCTTGTCTGGCCTGGTCCAAAACAACCATCTGGGATCCAGAATTGGCCTCAGACCTGCAAAACAATGTATCTTTTTGCACTTGGAAAACTCTAGTGGCCTTGGTGGTCAGCCCAGGCTGAGCCTGGCTCCATTCAGGGACCCCATGGCTGACTTTCAGTGGGTTCTCCTGCCTCAACCCGTGGGGCTCCTAAAGGCCTGGTGTTTGAAACCCAAGCAGTGTGATGTGCAAACTTTTTTTTTTTTTTTTTTTTTTTTTTTTTTTTTTTGGTGTTTGGTTTTCTGTTCTTTTTTTCTTTCTCTTTTTCTGGAATATGCTTTTAGAGACAAAACACTTCTCCCTGAAGCTTGGAGGCTTGCCCTGGCACCTCTGCCTCCTCAGCGAAGCCCATGAGAAGCCTGCACACGAACTCTGGGGATGTCACCCCGTTCTCCCAGGCCAGGCTGGCCTCCCTCTCCGACTGCTGCCTGTGTCTGTCCCCCCGCACACTGATGACTTTTGCTTACGTGTGGTAGTGTGATCGGTGTGTGCTGTTCTGCCTAACCCTGTGGTCTTGTGTCCTTTGTTTTTCCCTTACAGGGTCAGCCCTGAAGCGTCTCTGCCTAGGCAAAGAACACAGCAGTAGTAATTATCTGGGTTTTTTTTTTTTTAACCTCCTTTGTCCCCTCTCATCGCATGGGCTTTGTCGTGGCTAGCGTGCATCAGGGCCTCCCACAAAAGTGTGGCCTGCTCTGCCCCTGACCCCCAGGGCTCTGCTTTGCTTCTGCCTGTCTGGATAGCTGCTCCCTCCCAGCTCCTCTCTGTGTTTCCATGGCTTATACAATTTGTGCTCTCTTGACAGTCACCTCTTATTAGACCTGTCCTTCTCCACAGTGTCCATATATTCCCATTTATTAATTGGGTCCTTTTCCAAAATCTTAGGCATCAGTGTTTCTGTGAAGTGCTAACGATGAATGCTTCCCTGAGGAGGGATGCTCACACACACCCCTTTGCTCTCCTTTGTCTTTTTATTTTTAATTTTCCTACCCTTGTTTCTTCTGGCTGAAAACCTCATATAGCAATAGCTGTCTGTGGAGTCTCATCACTAACGTGTGGTCCTTCATCTGTGCTTTTTCATCACTGCCACTAAAGTTCACTACATTTTGAAACAGCTTGTTTGAAGAGATGGTCATTAGCTGTTTAGAGTTGTTTTTTTTTTTTTTATTTGGGGGGATGTATAAGCATTTTAAATTGGCTTATTCAAAATTGCTAGGTGGAACTATGTGCATTGGGAGCGGGGGGAGGGGAGGAGACAATTCAACAAGTCCTGTGTTGGCCATCAAAACAGTCTCTCAGTGAAGCAGCCAAGCTCTCTAATCTGGATACCAGTTCCCAGCTCCCTGCCTTTCAGTATCACCTAGCTATGGCTTGGAGGGTGTGGAGACAGCCCAAGGGATTCTGGGTATGTTATCTTTCATTACCACCTTCCCAGATGCTCTGATAAGAAAAGGCACCATTTCCTCATATTGAGTTCCAAACTGCTAAGCAATCAAAATGTACAAGAACACAACTGAACAGTCTGTCTGAGGGATGTCCGAAGGCTGGTGTCAGTGCTCATCTATTGAGCATTCTGAAAAGTAGGCCTGAGAACCTGACCCTGTTCTGTCCCTGGGATGTCAGTGCCCATGTGTGTCAGGCTGTGCCCACATGTCTGGCTATGGGTAGCATGAGCTACCCATGCTCTCACATGTGAATCTAATGGGACATGCAGTGGTTGGGCCTAGGGTAGACTCTTAACAGACGCTGCCAACTGTTCAGGGTCCTCTTCCCTGGCCTAGCCTAAAAAACACGTATTGCCTGCCTGGTGCAGCCCAGTCACCCATAGCCCACAAGACACCTCATGGTATCTAACACCAGGCAGCAAACCCTCTGATGCAGACCACCTCTTGAAGCAAGGTGTTGCTTGGCCAGAGTAGGCCATTGATTGTCCTAGCCATCGTGTGAGAATGACTGCGGCCAGCCTGTCAGTGGTGCTAGGTGAGTGCGTGGTGTCACCAATCCTGGCCTATATGACTCCCCAGGGTCTTCCACCAGCAGCCTGGCCCCAGGCCCTGAGCCAGGTCCCCAGCCCACCCTGCACGTCCAGGCGCAGGTGAACAACAGCAACAACAAGAAAGGCACCTTCACGGATGATCTGCACAAGCTTGTGGACGAATGGACAACCAAGACTGTGGGGGCCGCGCAAGTGAAGCCCACGCTCAACCAGCTGAAACAGACGCAGAAGCTGCATGACATGGAGGCCTCTGGAGAGGCTCGGGCTGTGAGTGAGCACAGGCACTGGCTCTACCGGGAGGGATATGGTAGTAAAGGCATGGTAGCTGTGGCCTTGAGCCATTGCCAGAATCCTGGATGCCAGATGGCAAATCCTGCTAAATGTTTTGCTTCCAAAGTCAGGGTCTGTCTTGTCTAAAAGAATTAGACCTTTGCTCCTATGATGATTTAGAAGTAACTTCCTATGGTCTTGTGACCAGCAGGGAACAGGTTGAGTCTATGACTCTAGAACTCAGGTATACCAGAATCCCTGAGCTAGATAGTCTGTCTACACCCTCATTGTGTACAGACAGATCTCTATCTGCATTATGTCCATCTGTCTCCAGGCTGTAAAGGGCAGATGTACCTCATTCCTGAGTGGCAGCTGCATCCAAGTGGGGCCAACATGGGGCAGGGCAAATAGCCCACCCTCACAGGTGTTGGCACATAATAAGATTTTAGTAGAGCTAGCTGTAGGAGTGTCCCCACTTTTCTGGCTTTCTGGAGGAGTGTGTGGAAGATTGGTGTTATTTCTACTTTAAATGATTCATGAAGTTCATGGATGAATCCATCTGGGCTGAAGGATCATGTGGATGTTGTTTTCAGAGTGGAAAACATCTCTTTGTGAACTTGTGCTTTGAAACTTTTCAAACACACATGGAGTTGGAGGTCTGCAGTGAATATCATGTGCCTGAGCCTACACTGTAGGAGTTGCTCGTAGAACTCAGCACACATCTGTCCTTCTCTTGGAGAAGGCTTGCCTTAGGAGTTCTCTTTCTTTTCTAGTTCTAACACCATTTGGGTGTTCTACCTTGACATTTGTTAAACTTTGTTTCCCTCTTAATTGCTACCTTGTCCCTAAATTCACCCAGACTTTCAAATCAGTTACCATGTAACTTTCAAATCAGTTATACTTGTAGCAGTGTGCTGTGTTGGTGATTTCTGACTCCCTGGTTCTTTCTGTGTGTCTGTCCTTCCTTCCCTTCCTGCCTATTGTCCTTATCTCTTAAGGTTTTGTTCATTTCGGGAGCCATTTTAAAAAAAAAAACTATGTTATCTTTGATGGTATTCTTTGTTGTGTCTCTCATTCATTTCTAACTTATTGTTTCTGTCTCTGGCTTAATGTTCTCTTGGCAGAGTGTTTGTGAGGATGTTGGGTTGGGTTCCCAGCACTAGAGTAAGAAAGAAAAACTTCTTAAACTGGCTAGGCCACTAATTCTAGCATTTCTAATTTCTTGCAGATGACCCAAGTTCCGCTCCCAGCACCCACGTCTGGAGGCTCACAATAGCTTATAACTCCAGCTCCAGGGTACCCAGGTCCTTCTTCTGACTCTCCTAGACACCTGCACAGACACACATACATATAGACACACACATACACACAAATAAAAATTAAAAAAAAAAAGTTTACAGTTCTCTGCCAAACTTTCCAATGGTGTGTCTTATTTACATCTCAACTTCTGGTTTTCTGTTCTTTTCCTTTCCACTTCACTCCTTAGTTCCTTGTATTGCCTTGTGAGATCTAAATATTGTGTAAAGGACATTAGAATGAAAAGTCATCTGTAAAAATAATTTGAGCTCTATCTTGATCTCAAAATGAGACCTTTTTTTGTTATCTTGATTTGCCTTTGATTTGTTTTTAACAGGCATCTTCTATAAAGTGCTTGGTCAGGGATGACTTATCTTTTTATTATTGATGTGTGGGAGTCTGTTATATCTGTTTTGTTTAGGTTACTCATGTGTCTTATCCCTCCACCATGTGTGTATGTGAGTGGTGTATTGTGTGTATTAGCCTGCTTGTATGTGAATATGTATATGGAGGCCAGATATCAACATATAGTGTTTTCTCCATCTCTCCCCATCTTACCTTTGTGGCGACAAGATCTTTTTCACTGAGCCTGGTGCTCATCAATTAGTTAGACTGTGTGGTCAGTGAGCTATAGGAATCCACCTGTCTCTGCCTCTCCCCCTCACTAATGCCGCACACCAGGCTGTAGGTGCTAGGAGTCTGAATTCAGGTCCTCACGTTTATGCATGGGGGCTCTTACAGACCCTTTTTGACTTTCTTAGAATTGAGTGTAAAATAGAAGAGATTAAATTTGGTTGTTTTTTTTTTTTCTATATTAGCTGTTGTATGAGCACCTGTGTGTCGAAGTACACAATCATTGCCTTACTTCAACTTCATTAAGCTTGTTATTTAGAGGGATAGAACATCTGCTATTGAACTTCAAGATTTCCTTGGTTTTTCTGGGTCCTAAAGTGTTTATAGGTTTTAGGTAACCCACTGGAGTGTCTCTTGGCAGTGGATTAAGTCTGTCAATGAACTACATAGATTTATCATATTGCCAGTCTTAAGTGTTCCTGTGAACTTGGCATCTGGTTTGTTTTTTTTTTTACATCTCTGTAGGGTGTTAATATCACTCATTAAATTCATCCTAAGGTGGTTAATGATTGGGAATGCTGTTGTTATAAACTGCACAGCCCTACAAATTTCATCTCCCAGTTATATGTTTCTAGTACATGGAAATGTGACTGATTCTGGTACCTCAAAGCCTATTGTCCTGCTAAATTCATGTGTTCAGCCATTCCTGTGGGTTTCTGTATGCATAAGCTTGTCATTTGGACATATGCAGTTTTTCTTTCCTTGTCTCATCTTGACTAGGTATTGACTAGAAACATGAAGGAGCCTTTGGGGGAAGGCCTAATGCCACCCCTCTGTAGATATGGCTTCTGGCTCCATAGAGGTCTTCACTGCTGAGCATGCCTTCTGTAAAGGGTTGTGGGGATTGGGGAGTGTCCATCCTGCTTTGCATGGAGAAGGCCGGCTATTGTTGCTGTGTGTTTGTGGTGCTGGGGAGAGAAGCTAGGGCCTCCTCTGTGTTAGGCAAATGCTCAGCAGGGAACTGCAGGATAGCCTTTCCAGTGGGGCTTACCCTGGAGTGAGGTGGACTCGACTGTGATGTTAAACCTTTAATAGTTACTATCTTCAGTTTCCCAAGTGTTTTGTTTAAGATGCTGAAGGCTGCATCCTAAACATCTTAAGCATCTCTTGCTGTAGTCATATCCAGTTCTGTCTTTAGAGGTGTGCTGCTTCTGGAAGCCATCAACTCCTTCCCTTGCCTCTAAGGCCAAAGTGCCTGAGAAACCAGAGGGCTGTCCCAGAGTTCCCACCTCCTGGGCTATTGTAGTTGGATCATGTTTTACGAGGTGGAAATGTGTGGGTCACTCCTGTGCCCTCCCACACCCTGCACGTTCTGTTCCAAACATACTCTGGCTGGTAAACCACTGGAGGTAGGCCTCCATGTAGTAAGCAGGGGAGAGAGGACAGCCATTACCCACACAAACTACACAAGGAGACCAACTGACTGCAGCCCTCTCTGCCTTCCTCTTTGTTTCTGTGTCTCATAGACAACTGTGCCTCGAGCAGGAGTGGGGACATCGTGTCTGGCCCCAGCCCCTGGCCCTCTGTCCACCACAGCCATTCCTGGAGCCACCCCAGCCCTGCCTGTGCCCATACCAGGTACTGTCCACTCCAGCCTCTCGGGCCCTCCTTGTGCACTGCCTCTGTGTCAGTATGGAGGCCTGCTCCCTGTTCCTGTGTCCTGGGGACCCTGGGTGGCCCCAGGGAACCCAGAGGGGTCTTGGAGCAGTCAGAGCCCTATTCAGGTCCCCATGCTCCCAGTGTTTCTACGGCCACCTGTAATCAGCACGCCAGGCCCCCGGCTGCACATCACGTAGCCTCCTGCCCTGCCCCTGGCCAAATGGAACACTGAAGTGTGTGGAAGAACCCAGTTGTGGTTTGGCCTCCTCATGGCTCCTCCACATGGGCACAAGGCACAGAGCCCCAGCTCCGGGGGCATGAGAGAGCAGCAAGACACTTTCCCTGCTGCCTCAGACCCTGCCACTCTTAGGTTCCTGCAGTCTACACAGGCAGTCCTCACACCCATGGCCTGCCCTTGTTAAAGGATTAGAACCTTGTCATCCCCCTGCAGCAGCTCAGTGCCTTGAATCCGAGCTTTTCTGTTTCCTGATGGAAATACATATTTTAAAAAGTCATTCATTCATCCACAAAAGTGGATTCCATTACAGTTGACATGCTGTCTCCACTGTGTTATGTTGTAGAGATGAGAATGGGGTACAGATATGAAGCTGATAGCTGGTTAGAGTGTAAAAACCTTCTTAAACAGAAACAGAGGAAACACCGACAATGTGACCGCAAATGCTGGATAGGCCCAGCTCACCCCTTGAAAGAGTGAGGTCACCCTGGGTGTCTTCAGTAACAGAGCCACAGGGGTCACCCGAAGTTGTTCTCCCTGTGAGGAGTGTCACCAGCTTTGTTGAGCCGTGAGGATCCTGCCAGGCGAATGCCCTGATAGCCAGCAGGCTCTTGTAAGCACCATACAGACAAACACCACCTTCCAGCTCAGGGGTCCCACTCACTTTCTCCCTCTTTTCCATGGTTTTCACAGAGGCCTATGCTCTGCCCACCCCACCCTGCAAATTCCTCTCCAGGCCAACCTCAGGCCAGCCTACTGAGGGGGCGGAGCACTTCTGGAGGTTTCCATGACACTTGGGGTTGGGGGTGGGGATATGAAAGCTCCCTGACCTCTGGGTGAATATTTTCTGCCTCCAGTTAGAGGGTGGGCTGCTTGGGGTGACCCCCGCTGTGAACTGTACAGACCAGCTGAACCAGCTAGATTATTTTGGTTTAAATACACTATTCCATCAATTCAGTCAGAATTGAATTTTCAGGGGACTGCAGAGGCTTCTAACAGGCCGCAATGCTGCAATAAGAGATTTGTGTTCTCTGTGTCTAGTCTGAACACCGCACAGGCCCACCCAGTAAAGTGGAGCCTGCGTCTTCTCGTTCCTCTTGCGCCCAAGTCCTTTCCTCCTGTGACAATGCTAGTGGCATGGGATCCCCAAGAGTCTGTATGTGTGAAGGAGAAAAATAAACGTTTGCTTGAAAATACTGTGAAATGGCAGCTTTTATTCTTGCCCCCTATTTACATCAAAGCCAAGCTGACTGGCCTTGTAGAAGATAGTTATGGGCAGCCCAGGTGGGCCTGGCCTGGCCTCTGCTTGGAACCACTAGCCATGTGTCCTGTACCCCCAGAGAACAGGGCTCATAAAGCTGGGAGATGAGAACCAAGCCTCTGGTGGGGTTGCTAGTTGCTCTGCACTGGTACTGCTGGGTGTGGCCCAGGCTGGCTGTCCCCAGGCTATTAGCTGTAGCCTGGCATTGTAGCTTACTCTGCAGTCTGTTGGCTGGTCTACAAGCCTATGCATTGGCAGGCATTGCTTTCAGAAGTGCAGGTAGAAAGGGTGGACCTCACAGAAGGAAGCCTGCATTTCCAATCCTGTTACACACAGCTGGCACTGCGTCCTAGAAAACCCAGGTTATATGAGTCCTAGGAACTCCTGGTCCACCCCCTCCCATGGTTGGTGGGGCTTCTCTTTCAGGCTCTTGAGCTTGTTGAGTAGAGTTGGGCAAGGGACAGCCTAGCTCGTCTGAGAGGCACTGGCCTTCCTGAGAAGCCCAGAGCATTGTGAAAGATACTGGTTTAGGGAGAAGTCTTGTCCTGTGGTAGGTCAGCAAACCCTTCGGGTTGGGGACTTATATGTGTGCACTAGAGACCCGGTCCAGACAACATGAAATCCATCTTGCTAGAGGTGCTGTCTCAAGATACAGCACCAAGCTTGCTGCTTCTGTTCAGACCCCTGCAGCCATATCACTGTGCCTCCCTTATCTTAGCACTGGCACTGGCACTAAGCAGAAGCAGAAATTGAGTGTCACTGTTTTCTCCCAGGGCTCCGAGGCCAGCTTAATCCAGAATGGTCCAGTGGAACAGGGGTGAGGCCTTGTCTTTCTGGGCTTACGTGGTCATTGCCGAGTGTCTGGCTGTTCTTAGAAGATATCCAGGTGGCAGTCAGCCCAGAGAATAGGGCTGTCTGTCCAGTGCACAGCCACCTCCTGGCATGGCTCTGATCCCACCCTTCTTCCTTTGCTTTAGAAGCTCCTGGGAAAGGGGCCAGATGCTCAGGCAGGGCTGTGTGCACAGGCACCAGGGCCCAGCCTTAGGTGAGAGGCCAGTGCCTCAGAGGTCTGTAGTGAGCTGTGGCCATTTTGTTTTCTAGATCCTGAGAGTGAAAAGCCCGACTGAGCCGGCCCCTACGCCAGGCCCTCACTGCATCATCCAGGAGAAGAAGCAGCAGACCCCAGGGCAGCCACTCCTCTAGTCCATTCACGCTGTTTTGTAACCACTTTCTAACCATTTTTTTATTCACAATTGGAAACACAAATGTAATGCAAGAATAAAACATATTTTGGGGGAGACAGGACTTTGGTATTTCAAACTTCCTCCTTTCCAGTGGTCTTCTGGGCAGGCAAGAGAGAGATGTGAAGAGTTGGAGAGGGGCCAGTCAGCCCATTCTCTGTAAATCCCTGGAGGCTCCTCACACGGTGCCCCTTCTCAGACACAGCCTACACAGCTCCATGTCACCTGGTCTTTTCTCTGGCCCAAAGAAGCCAAAATCATCTGCCCCCATCAAAGGGAAAGCATATGGAGGCTGAGAGAGAGCCTCCTTTCCAGAACCTGTGGGTGCCATCAGGAAAGAAACCAACATGGAATCTGCACCCTCTTGGGGGTAGAGGTCAGGACCACCAGCTCCAGTAGAGCTACACTTCCCCACGGTGGAGTATGTCAAAAGCTCACATTAAAAGCGGGAAACCAGGGCTGCCAAGATGGCTCAGTGGGTAAAGTAAAAGCATTGACTGCTCTTCCAAAGGTCCTGAGTTCAAATCCCAGCAACCACATGGTGGCTCACAACCACTCATAATGAGAATCTGACGCCCTCTTCTGGCGCATCTGAAGACAGCTACTTATAATAATAATAATTTATAATAATAAATAATCTTTGGGCCGGAGCGAGCAGGGACTAAGCGAGCGGGGTTGACCGGAGCGACCATCTGTTCAGTGTACCCATATACATTAAATAAATAAATCTTTAAAAAAGCAAAAACAAAAACAAACAAAAAAAAAAAAAAACAGGAAACCAGGCTAAGAAGATGGCTCAGTTAGTAAAATGCTTGACCCAAGTTCAATCCTCAAAACCTAAAAGAAAAGTCAGGTATGGCAGTCCACATTTGTAACCACAGTGCTGTAGAGGTAGAGACAGATTCCTAGAACTCTGTGGATAGGCAAAGAGAGAGGTAAGCAGGCCTAGGGAAATGGCTCAGGGGGTAACATGTTCGTTTGTATAAGGTTATGTACCAAAGTGCAGATTCCTAGTGGCTGGTCATCTGGTTGACCTGAAATGTTGAACTGTAGTCAGTGAGAGACCTGTCTGAACAAATAAATCTGAAAGCCATAGACAGAAAACCCAGAGTTGGCCTCTGACACCACAAGTGCACCATCACACATGTGCACACACACAAGTTCACATATACACAAAAAGTAAGGTAGACAGCAGCTGAGAGCCACCTTGTGGGTCTCCTTGCCCTTGTGAATCATCTGCTGATATGGTCCACACAGGCAAAGGGAACAGAGATGATGGGGGTGGGGTGGAAGCCCTGTGAGTGCATATGGTGAATGATCATACCAGGACCAGCTGCGGGGAGTCAAATCAACTTTACTTGGGGTGCTTCAAGGCATACATAATTTTGGGAACTGTGAGTAGGAACAAAGGTTCCAAGATGGGCAAAGGTCATTGGCTGAAGGCTAAGGTACCACAATGCCTCACTAGCAAGCAGAACCATTTCAAGAATCTCGGGTGCTAGCTGAATGGATTCTTACTTAGGATAAAGGAAGTTGATCTTGTAATCTAAGGGATGGGGGTCTGGGTGTTGAACTCCTCAGACAAGGTCAGAGAAGGAGAAGCCCTACCAATGAAGGAAATCCTCCATATTGTGCTGAACCCCAGAAGGCTTTCCAGTTAATGGTAAACTTCAACCTTAACTGGCAGAGTTTTCCCATAACACATGACCTTGTTCTCTGGCCTCCACACACATGCACAGATGTGTATATGCACCCTCAGAAAAACACCTACAACTTCTGAGTTGCCTTGACAGGAAAGCATGCTGTGGAAATCATTTACACAGCCCATCCCTGCCCACAGGAATAGGTCTGAGACAGCTCCTAGGGTTTTTGAACATCAAAATATGACAAAGCTGGGTCTGGGTGGTTTTAGTCTCTAGCTACAGTTCAATGTGTCCTCCAGCTGAGCATGGGAGATGTTCCCAACATCTATACTTTGTCATCACTAGAGGTCATCTCAAGATCTCACATCTCTCATGACCAAGTACTCAGCCCTTGAGATTTAAAGTATGCCTTGGAGATCTAGCTGGTTCTCTAGGACTCAGGAAAAGCTAGACTTATGGAGCTTCACATTTCCTCAAGATCCTCAGCAGCCAAGGATATGAGAGTCTACAACTGTTTCAGGCATACAGGTAACTTGGTGTCTTAGGGTTTCTGCTGTGAACAGACACCATGACCAAGGTTACTCTTATAAGGACAACATTGAATTGGAGCTGGCTTACAGGATCAGTCCATCCACATCAAGACAGGAGCATGGCCGTATCCAGGCAGGCATGGTGCAGGAGGAGCTGAGAGTTCTACATCATCTGAAGGCTGCCAGGAGAAGACTGCCTTCCAGGCAGCTAGGACTAGGGTCTTAAATCCCACACCCACAATGACACACTTCCTCCAATAAGGCCACAACTCCTAATAGTGCCACTCCCTGGGCCAAGCATATACAAACCACATTTGTTGTCCTAGACTAGGAACCCAACCTTGACTTATAGGAAACAAAGGCAAATAGTGCCTTAGTCATTCAGGGATGCCATAGATACCACAACTGTTAGCTCATTTGTATGCCACTCACAGGGGCTGGAACATCCAAGACCAAGTACCTACATACACAGTGGGTTAAATCGCTTCTCTCTTGCTCCACAGAGATGGAGCCCATGTAGCCCTTCCCCACAGAATCATAGACTACACGGAACCATGGATAGAGGTCACTCATCAGGCCAGCTGCACAAGGATCTGTTGGCCAGACAGGTGCCAAGGGCTACAGAAGTAATTTTAGAACTCAGGGTTGTGAGACCATAGGAAAAGGGGATCAGAGAACAGACAAGATCAGAATCAAATAGCAAATAGACTTAGACCTAACCATGGTGATGACCATATTTTATAATGGTATATAAATAGTCTGATCAGTTTAAAGAAATTCTCAGGTTAGAGTTAATAACAGCAAGATTCAAACATTTTGCCTATTTAAGAATGACACAGGCCAAGGTAAAAAGTGGACATGGGCATGCCATCCCAAAAGGGGTGGAAGTAGCTCTAATAAATGGACTTTAAAGACACGCAAAAGTAGCCAGGCAGTGGTGGTGCATGCCTTTAATCCCAGCACTTGGGAGGCAGAGGCAGGCGGATTTCTAAGTTCGAGGCCAGCCTGGTCTACAGAGTGAGTCCCAGGACAGCCAGGGCTACACAGAGAAACCCTGTCTCAGAAAAAAAAAAAAAGACACACAAAAGTAAAAGGCAGTCACAGGTGTACCATCCTAACACTACCATAAGGAGGAGGTATGGGTGGGTCTCATAACATCAACCACAGTTTTCATAGTAACACTTATATTGCCAATTAAGAACCATTTTACAATGACAAAGGGGTCAGGTGGCCAAGTTCCAACTGTGTGCCAAAAGAAAACGCTTTGAAATATGTGAGCAAAACTGACAAACTGCAGAGAGAAATCCATGACAGTCCTTTCAGTATTCATCTTAGTCATGAACATGACAAGAAGATGGCAGGCACTACCATCAAGAGCCTGTGTCTGGTGCTTGCTGACAGCCTTTATTTTACCTTCCCCTTATTTCCTTTTGCACCCATCTGAGAAGTCTGAGAAGAGAGTATGGTTGTTTTCCACATTGGTAGGAGTAAAAGCATCACGTCCGACTCTGAGGCCCCCACCTACATGCCTTCAACTTGCCCTGCTCTGACCGATCCAAAAGCCCCTGGCCAGTCTTTCCTCTCTATCGATCGTGTCCATTTTGGACCTACTTAGAAAGCCATCCTGTACTCCCTAAGAGCCTCACTATATGAGTTGTCAAGTCTCTTCACCTCTTCTTCTGTGTGTGTGTGTATGCATGTGTGTGTGTGCGTGTGTGTGTGTGTGTGTGTGTGTGTGTGTGTGTGTATGCATGTGTGGGTGTGTGTGTGTGTTCACCACTCTCACTCTCAATATCCAGACAGCATTTTGGGTGAAGGGCTGTCCTGTGTCTGGGAAAGGACCACAGCACTCACTGAGAATATAAAAGACTTGAGCATAATTACTGTTCCATCTTCAGACACATTCCCAATTCCCCTCCCTTCCTTCTGTCCTTCCTTTCCTTCCTCTCTCCCTCTAGTTTCCCCTACGTTTTTGGTTGTTGTTGGAGATTGAAGCCAGAGCCTCACACACAGGCGTATACTCCCATCCAGGCACAGGGTTTTTTATGTTCACATGACATAGGTATGAAGAGAACTATATTCTGGAGTTAAAAGTAACTGACCTATTAAATATTTAAAGAGGGTTCAAGTCACACAAACAAATGTTCTTTGACCAATAAAGACTACGTTTGAAAACAATAATGGATCATTAGAAAATACTCAGTTTGGAAATGAGACAGCATACTTCCAAATAGTCTATACACTGAAGAAATTAAAAGAGAAAATAGAAACAAAAATGTTCATAAAAATTAAAACAAGCTGTGCTGCTTGTAAGGACCTATAATCCCAATTATTCTAGAGCAGTGGTTCTCCACCTTCCTGATGCTGCAACCCAGTAATACAGGTCCTTATGTTGTGGTGACCCCCAACCATGCAATTACTTCATTGCTCCCTTGAAACTGTAGTTTTGCTACTGTTAAGAATTTTAATGTAAATATCTGATATAAAGGTATCTGCTACACAACCCCCAGAGGAGTCATGACCCCCAGGTTGAGAACTGCTGCTCCAGCGGCTGAGGCAGGAGGTCTGCTTAAGCCATCCAGTAAGACTTTGTCTTAAAACTAAGTGAGGGTGGGGGGAGGAGGGGTCAAGGCTGTCCATGGACATTCAAAGCACTACGTGGAATATTATGAACAATTCTGCCAGTCATTTTGAAGTTGGGAGAAATGAATTGTCCACAGCAGCTAACTATATGCTCTAGCACAGGTATGATTTTGCCAGCTGCAGATAGTTTCTGCAATTTGGACATTTGGAATTCTGGGGGACAAATCAGAGGATATATAAATGCTAGGGCCTGGAGAGGTGGGATAGGGGAGAGGTGGGATGGGTTGTTGGTTGTTATTGTTCAAGGTTTGTTACGTAGTTGTGCACAAACAAGAAACAAGAAGAAATTAGATATTCTGAAGACAAAGATTAGACTCCATGCCCCTAATCAGCAGAAAGTAGTCTAACAATAACATCTCCCCTTTGTGACTCCTAGCTTTATTCAGGGATCTCTTTCCTCTCCTCTCTATTCTTTTTTCTCTCTTGTCTAGTGTTAGGGAGTTGAAAGGGTGACAGAAAAAGTGGAGAGAAAGGTGAAAGAAAGAAAACCCCACAAAATAGCAAAAAAACATTACAGGAAGGAAAGGAAAAACTCTTTAAATTGTCCTCGAACCTCCACATATACGTTGTGGCACATGCTTGCCTAAGCCTGCACATACACACCCAAATACATGCACACTAATAATAACAATACAAAATAAAAGCTTAAAATGGCATTTTTGTACTCAAAAATCAGTGCTAACGTGCAGTGGGAGTGATTAATGCAGAAGCTTGTAACTGGTCAGAATGCTGAGAGGCTGGGAATGAACAATGCCGATTGTCCACGGTGCTAACTGTGCACAGCAGACTAGCTAAGATTTGAGAAGACATAAAGGTAGGAGGGGATCATGTTGGGGAGAATAGGGAAGAAAGGCCAAAGTGGGGGCAATGAGCATGAATATGATCAAAATACATTATGTGTGTGAGTGAGAGAGAGAGAAAGAGAAAGAGAGAGAGAGAAAGAGAGAGAGAGAGAGAGAGAGAGAGAGAGAGAGAGAGAGAGAGAGACTGGAATTGTCAAAAAATAAGCTAAACCTTTTTGTTAAAATCAGAGTTAAGCTGGGCATGGTGGCACACAACTTTATCCCAGGACTTGGAAGACAGGGACATGCTAGCCTGATCTACAGAGCAAGTTCCAAGACAGTCAAGATTACACAGAGAAACCCTGTCTCAAAAACAAAACAAAACAAAACAGAAAAGCAAACAAACAAGGGACAAGAAGAAAAGACATGAGAGAGGCCACGTAGGGAAGCCACAGACTGATAACAGCTGACCTGTGTTTAGAACAATGAACTCCAACAACAACATGGTGATCACGCCAACTCGGGCCCTGGCAAATGATGGAGGAACCGTGAAGTAGAAATTTCTGGTTTCTTTACAAAGTCAGTTATGTGAAAGGATGTTTTCCTGAAGAGGATACAGGTGAGAAAATGTTTTGCTGAAGCAGAAACAGGTGAAAGGATGCGTGAGGAAGGATTCTTCCCTAATGACACGCATGTAATGGTTTGCCTTACATTGCATTGCTGACCTCTGCTTATTGTGACTTCGTAGAAAGAAACGTACCAAAAAACTTCTTCTTGCTGCTTCCTTAGACTCGGGCCAATCGGCAGAGTGGTGTCAGCTGATACTGACTCAAATGGAGTTTTGCTAAGACAGACTCACATGTGAGGTAAGACCCGTGGGAGGATACATGATGCTTGGAGGGAGCATAAATAGGACCCAACGGATAGTGATGGGGGAGGGGGCTACGTAGCCAGCTCTGCGACGTTTCTTGGTCTTGCTTCTCTGCTGGTCTTCACCTTTTTGAGAGAGGCGCAGTAAGGAACTTCTCCTGGCGTCCCTGGTGGTCCTAATTGCTCCTGCTGACTCATGACGATTCGGCTGAGGCCTGTTTCTTCCAGGTTGTGTCAACAATGCTGATTCATGTTTGCTCTCCTGACACTACTGAACTAGACTGCTGGTGTATCCGTGAAGTGTTTGATAGTGGATCGTTAGCAGCTGCTGCCAAATCCTGTGAACTGAACCCATATTAAAAGTACATTTTGAAAAAAATCAAAGCCTACAAAACCAAGCAATAGCCAGCTTTCAATTACTATGGAGAAAGCCCTGGGAAACAGCTTAGAAGGGAAGGAGGCATATTTGTGGCTCATAGTTTGACGTGTTTCATTCATGACAGGGTATCTAGGCTTTGGGACTTTGGCAAGGCAGATGGAGCACATGGAGAAGCAAGATATCTTACCTTGGATGCATGGAAGAGCCAAGCCCCAGAGTCTCCTTCGAGGTATACCCCACCCACCTCAATCTCCCACTGAGACTGGCTCAGTGGGTAACATGCTTACCATTCAAGCATGAGGAGCTGAATTTGAAAAAGGTTGGCATGATGTGCACTTTGTTTGTTTGTTTTGAAACAGGGTTTCTCTGTATAGCCCTGGCTGGCCTGGAACTCACTCTGTAGACCAGGCTGGCCCTGAACTCAGAAATCTGCCTGCCTCTCCCTCCCAAGTGCTGGGATTAAAGGCATATGCCACCACTACCCGGTTATGATGTGCACTTGTAATTCCAGCATGGGGGAGGCAGAGACAGGAGATCCCTGGGAATTAGCCAGTCTAGTAGAATCGATGAATTCCAGGTTCAGTGAGAGACTCTCTCTCTCAAAAACTAAGGTGCAAGGCTACTGAAATAGACACCCCAAATTGACCACTGGTCTACACGTACACATACTTCTACTAGGCCCCACCTCCTGAGGGTTCTATCATCTCCCAGAAGTCCCTTTGGGGGTAGCAGTTACTTTTCTTGTGGTAGAATCCTAAATCAAAGCTACCTTAAGGAGGCCATGATTATTTTAAGAGGCAGTCTCAGGCTGGTAAGATGGCTCAGTGGGTAAGAACGCTCACTGCTCTTCCCAAAGATCCTGAGTTCAATTCCCAGCAACCACATGGTGGCTCACAACCATCCGTAATGAGATCTGACGCCCTCTTCTGGTGTGTCTAAGGACAGCTACAGTGTACTTACATATAATAATAAATAAATCTTTTTTTTTTTTAAGAGGCAGCTTCATGGCAGGAAAAGCATGGTGACTAAAACAGCTTGGTCTATAGTAGTGGCCCTTTGTCAGGATGGCTTGCTCACATCATGGTAGATAAGACTCAGAGATCTTGAGCTGGATCTAGAAGTAAGACATCACCTTTGAGATCACCTCTGGTGACACTCTTCCCCCACTAAGGCCACAGCCCCATTGGTTCCACAATGCCTTGAAGAGCACCCAGTAGATAAGCAAATGTTCAAACTTGTGAGCCTCTAGGGAGCATTTCACCTGTGAGGGACATTTCACATTCCAACCATAGCAGCAGGGACCACGGCCTGAACATATGTGCCTTTACTTGTCCTTAAGTTCACAGGTTCGTCATTCTGTGATAGTCTCCAGGTTGTACGTATTTGAACACTCCCCCGGAGTATGACATTGATCGAGCTACATCCTCTCTGTTTACAGACTGGCTCTGGTCCACAGGCCACCGTGTGTGGCCTCAGCAGAGGGAGGTAGGGGAAGCCAGCCCAGTCTGCAACTCTGGCTGAGCTATCAAAGGACTTTGTGAGGTTCCCTCAAGTGCTTTCTTTGGCCAGAGAGACACCTCTCATTCCTATACAGAAATCCTTTCCTCTCTTGTGTCATGTATAGTCCAAACTGTCATAACCCGAGTGTAAACATGCTTTCTCCCAGTTTTGAGAGCAAAGGGGTGAGGGAACCCAATTATCCTCATGAATCCCATAGAAGAGCCGCAGATCAGGGCCCATGACAAACATCTCTCAGGGGTTGATGTCATTTCTTACCAGATGTGTGTGGAAAGGTCTAAAAATAATTGCAGAGTATATTTTGAAAACTTCTCGAAAGTGCAGGGATGAGCCTATAATTATCTTGTTCTTACAAGCTGTTGCTCTTTTGTATGTGTGTGTGCAATTACGTGGTCAGTAGTCATCAGGAGGAGATGATGTGTTCGTGCTCTGTGCTGTGGAGCCATTATTGAAAGCAGCCCCTACCCTCAGCATGAAGAGTCAACTCAAATCAAGTAAAACAATAATTAGATTCTATTTCTTGTCAGAGGTGGGATCTGGGCTGTTAAACACCCAGAATACCAACCAACACTGAAGGTTCCTGGGAATGCCTAATGGGCTGGGTTCTCTTGTCAGTCTGTCCGTTTTGTAGGAGGGGAAAATGAGATTCAGAGAAGTTTTACTGTGTACCGGCCCCAGGACATTTCTCAGATTGTTTTGTTTGAACTTTTAAAGGAAGCAGGAGTGGTCTGCAAGGAATTGTGGGACTGTGATAGTCAGGAAAAATGGCAGGGTGGGAAGTACATGGCTGCTGACATTCTCTCTGCCTGTGGCTTTGAGGACACCCTCACTCTGAACCCAGGTTCCAGAAAGTTCTCAGGTATACCTGTGGACAAGGAGTCTCTCAGACAACCCCTGTTGGGCATCCTCAGCCGCTGGCTGTCCCTCAGCATACAGGTCATTCCAAAGCTGTGAACTGTGAATGAGGAAGTTGGAAAAGCCTTCCGGGCCAGCAAAGGCAGCTCACCAGGTGGGCCTCCTATGGGCACGGGCACACGAGGTAGGGCCAAAGTAAGGTATTCTAGTTCATTGCATTACTGTAACAAAATACCCGATACTTGGTAATTTTTGGTGTACCTGTATGTGTGTGTTAAGTATGTATATACGACATATGTATGTATATGAACCCACACATTTTCAGGTATGTGTGAGAATGTGAGACTATGTGTGGTACAGCACATGTGTGGAGGTCAGAGGTCAAGCTTTGGGTGTAGGTGCTTGCCATCCACCTTGAGACTCTGTTGTTAAGGTTAGTTGGCGCATAAGCTTTGGGGATCTCTCCTTTCTCCACCTCCGTTTTGCCTTAGGCATGCTGGAAACAACAGCTGTGTGCTCCTACAACTGGCTTTATCTGGGGAATCCAGACTCCTACCTTCACGATTACATGGCGAGAACTTACTTTATCCACTGAGCCATTTCCAATACTGGAAAATTTGTAAAGAGTGAAATACTCATCCTTAACATTCTGGAGATTGTGAGTCTCCTCTGACATCAGGAGCAGCATTCAGTCCTGAGAGAGTTTCCCACTGCTTCAGAAATGGTACCAGAGGTCACTGATATAACTCAGTGTTTAGAATGCTTGCCTAGCATGCACCAAGCCCTGGGTCCTAACCCCTGTATCAAGTATAAACTAGGGATAATGACACATGCCTACAATCAGGAGTCAGAGGCAAGAGGATCACAGATTTAAGGTGATTCTCAGCTATATAGAGTTCAAGGCCAGTCAGTGACAACACTGTCTTCACAGGAAAACAAGGGGGTCCCTGGTTGCTACATGTCTTACTTGGCACAGGCTGGCACGTTTGGTTGTTTTTGTATGGCTGCAACCAAAATACGTAACAGCAACAGCTTGTAAAAGGAAAGGTTTCCTTTGGATTTCAGTCCATTCTAATGGAGAAAGCCTGGTAGTTCCGTTCTACCCATGTGGGTGAGAGTGTGCGGGAGTGGCTGTTCACATTCTGTCAGACCAGGAGGCAGAGAAAGTGGGCTGCAACCTAGAATGGAGCTATCACCTTCAAAAGCTTGACCTTTGAGACCTGCTTCTGCCCCCTAGGCCTCACCTCTAACTGAGGTCCAAGTGCCTATGGGGATGTTTCATATTGAAACTATAACAGAAAGCAAAGATGGGGCTCTGTTAGCTTCTCTAGTCCTTTCAGGGGGCACTGACCCATCCATGGGATTGAAAACACCCAAGGCTTCTCATTTCCCAAAGGCTATCCATCCCACCAGCACCGCAGTGGGATTATGAAACTGCCTGCAGTTTCACGAACAGTTCTCTCAGAGGAGGGAACGAGGACCTGAAAGAGAATTCGAAATGCGAGAGAAATTACAAATACCAAGTTGAATTCCAATCAGGGTATCCCATTTTACTCATAGAGGCCAGGATTTATATAGTTACACCAAAGCGAAACCAAATCTCTAGTTTATATGATATTTGCATAACATAAACACTGCAGAAAAGGTCAGGTGCCAAAGTCCCCAGCAGCTCTGACATCTTCAGGATGTCTTCAGGTGGTGGGCGTTTCCCCCCAACCCCCATCTCTGCAGGTAAACTTCCAGGTAGCGGCTACTTCAAAGGAAGTGACAGTCTGCAAAGAGCTTTTTGTTTGAGCTCCCCAGGTGGGAATAGTAGCTTCCAAGCTCAGACTGTCAGAGGGTCTGCTGCCTAAACTGAGGGGGGAGGTAACAGGATTAAGTTTCAATAGATCAGTTTTGGGCAAGGTATGTGGAGCCCACTGAAGACAGCATTTTGGTTTCAGACTGCTGGACAAGGGACTGAAGTGCATATTTTACATATCAAAGTAGGCCTAGCTTCCAGGTTCTCCCAGCATCTCTCAGTCCCTACCTGGCATATCCTGGCCCCAACCCTAAACTTTCCAACCCAAAGGCTGGGATGCCCCTCCCCCAGAGACCCCTCCCTATTTAATCCAGACTTTCTGTGCACTTTCTCTTTCTCCTCTTCCCTTCTCTCTCTGTATGCACACTTTCTCTCTTTCTCCTCCCCCTCCCTGCTCCTCTCTGCCCATGGTGACTTCCTTGGCATTGGTCCTTGGGGCCAGTGAACTATCCCAAGAGCAGCTTCCCAATAATATAATATATTCTAATCTGGCTTTAATTGGTTCATTTCACCGGCAGTGGAGAAAGAACCTATCAGACAGTAGACATGGTTTTTGGATAAGTTCTTCTACTTTCCAAACAGCATCTAGGCTTTGAGCCCAGCAGAGCACAGGTCTATATACGCTCAGTGGCCCTGAACCTCTTGTTGAGGGTGTGCTCTAGATAGACTTTTAAAATTATCTAAGACTGGGCTGGAGAGATGGCTCAGTACTTAAGAGCACTGACTGCTTTTTCAGAGGTCCTGAGTTCAATTCCCAGCAACCACATGGTGGCTCACAACCATCTGCAATGGGGTCTGATGCCCTCTTCTGGTGTGTCTGAAGAGAGCAACAGTGTACTCATATACATAAAATAAATAAATAAAATTTTAAAAAATTATCTAAGACTGCTGTTCTCTGAAAGCATTGTAGAAATTGAGCAAAATGGAGATACTCCATAATATTAACAGAAAGCACAGACGTCCCCTTATCCTTAAGACAAAGGGGTTTGAAGAGAGATTACAGAGCAAACACCCATCCCCAAGAAATGCACCATTTCCAGGAGACATCCCTCGGAGAGAGGATCTCCTCCACCCCTCCTGGGAGTCACAGGTGTCTTATCCTAACCAGGAGGAACAAGGTCAATTGAAACTAAAGAACAATGAACAAGATAAAGTGTAACCAGCCCAAGTTGTAAATTGTAACCAGCCCACATTGTAAGCTGTAAAACTCTGTATTAAAACTGAGTGCTTTGTTTCCTCGGGTGGCTCTGGTCCAGATTACAGAGTGACCCTGGTATACCAGTTTCAATTAAAAATATTAACTTCGTGTTATTGCAGCGGCCTCCTTCTTGATTCTTTGAGAGTGGGGTACCCACGCCGATTATAATAGCAACACCTGTTAAGAAATGCTATTCTGCTGAGCAGTGGTGGCACACACCTCTGAGAGGCAGAGGCAGGTGGATTTCTGAGTTCTAGGCCAGCTTAGTCTACAGAGTGAGTTCCAGGACAGCCAGGGCTACACAAAGAAACCACCGTCTCCAAAAAACAAAAACAAACAAACAAACACAAAAAGAAAGAGAGAGAGAGAGAGAGAGAGAGAGAGAGAGAGAGAGAGAGAGAGAGAGAAAGGAAGGAAGAAAGAAAGAAAGAAAGAAAGAAAGAAAGAAAGAAAGAAAGAAAGAAAGGAAAGAAATGCTATCCCTCTCTGTGTCCCAAGCTTGGGTGACATAGAGGACTTTCATTGTCATTGTATCTGTGACTCTTGTTTACTGTGACCATGCTAACTGCCCAGCTTTCCAAACACTGCCTAGGGAATGGATCCTTGAGGTGAGAGCTCTCTGTCTCCCTGAAAGGGCAGAGAAAAGCACTGTGCCCTGTGCCCTGGGGGCAGATTCCTCTGCCTCCAATGAAAGAGATCAAAAGCATGAGCCAGCTTCCCTGCTGTTCCAGTTTGCTACCAGGCTGGGGTGGCTGGTAGGACTCCAGCAGGGACAGATCCGATGTGCCTAGCTCCACACTTCACTTCCACCCCTATCACTGGCAGTACTGAGGGAGAAGGTTCAGGAGAGCCACTCTTAAAGCCTAGTACACAGGTTCAGTCCCAGGGGAATGCTGCTCAGATCTCAGAGCAACTAACTCCTTGTAATGCCTCTGCATCTCCAAGTAATTGCACCTACTAACATATTAAAAGGTGGTTGAAGAGGTTAATTCCCTTGTTTAAATAGAAAGGGTGGCCTGCACTATAGTCTGTTGCATAACATTACACCGAGAATGCTTTCTTTAAATGTCTGTAGAGCTTTTCATTATGGATCTTCAGAGTAATTCATAAACATGAATTAAATGACTGCCAATGGCTGAGTGGTCCAGGAGGATAAACACCATCTATAGAGAGGGACTTAGAAAGCAGAGCGGCTGGGCTATGGCCTTTGGTGATTCGTTCCACACACAGGAAGATAGCAAAGTATGGCTGTGGCAGTCGCTCAAAGTCACTACCAAGGTGACCCTGCAAGTGTCAACTTGAAATGGCTGCTTCTTGACTCCCACTCAGTCTCCTAGAAGAATGGTGCTTTCAAAGGGAAAGCCACTGAGTGGGTAACCCCAGTGGGAAAGGCACCAGTGAGACCTCGCTCATTCTAGGGATAAGTTCATGGTGGACTTTGTTGTGGGCATAGCCCAGGGACCCTGTTCCTGCATCAGAAATGAGAGCTCCTGAGATCAGCTGAGCAGGGTGGCTAGAAAGGGAAGCTTGGGGTGGGTGTGGCCTTCTCTGGCAGCCAAGCACCACCCCACCCCGTCCTGACCCCTACCCCTGGCATAATTCTGACTTCCCTTGACTGCATTCCCCAAGACTAACAAACCAACAAGGGAATGCCTCATTCAACTCTATCTGTCTTTGTTCATTACACTACTTCAAGCTGGTTAGACCCATGGCTGAGGTATAGCTTGGTGGCAGGGTGCTCGTCTAGCAAGTGCAAGCAAGGTTCTGTTTCAATTTTCAGCGCCCTAAAGGGGGAAAAATGGTGTACCTAGCGGAGCATGGAATACGCCACTCAGCATCTCATCCAGGGAAAAAGATAAGACATAAACAGAGTCAGTAGCCCTTATGTCCTGAGAGCGTACTGTTAGCATCCAGAACCTGCGGCGGATATGGGCGGGTCCACAGACCTGTCGCCAGGGCAACGGCCACCATATTCCCAGAATCCATTGGGTTCAACTCCCACCTTTACCTGGGACTACTATGTCACAGCCTGTATATATGAGACAATTCCTCCATTTCTCTCTCTCTCTCTCCTCTCTCTTTCTGCACCGCTACCCCCCTACTCCCTCTCAATTAAACCTCTTGCACGTGGAACTGTCTAAGCCTGGTGTCTGCAGACGCGTCCCGCCGAGACCCAAACCCATTACGTACAATTAGTTCAAAGGCAGTAGAGATCAGGAGCCACAGACTTATCAAACCCTACCCACACTGTATTTTCGCTAAACAAACATGAAAAACTTTAACAATAACAGTAAGAGGTTAATAGCTATAATAAACCAGAATGATTTAAATACAGAGCTCAGTTGAAAGAGTACTTGCCTAGCACACACAGATTCTGGGCTCCATCCTTAGCACTGTATAACCAGCGTGGTAGCCCATTCCCTAAACCCCAGCACTTGGGAGACTGCTGCAAGAGGATGAAAAGTTCAAGGTTAAATGCCTGTCCCCTGGTGTGTCTGAAGACACCCTGAGTTTGGTCCCTGAGAGGAAGAGAACCAGATTCCTACAAGAAGGATCAATTCTACAAAGTTGTTCCCCACACAATCACCTCACCTCTACACACATATCTAACAACAATGATAAATAAAGATTAAAAAGCACTCTAGGTTAGGTTTGGCTACATAATAATAGGTTTGAGGCCAGACTGGGTTACAGGAGACCTTGTCTCAAAGAAAAAAATATGTAATAAAAAAATGATCACTTTGTGGTCATTGTTAAATAAAACAAGGATAACTTGAACATAAGCGGGTGTTGGCACAAATGCTTACTAGGTGACTCATGGGTAGGTATTGTATACAGCATGGATACGCTAGATACAAGGATGGCTACATCTAAATGCTATAGTCTGAAACTTCATCAGACCACCCAGAATGGTGTACAATTTAAAACTTTCGGGCTGCAGAGATAGCTCAGCGGTTAAGAGCACTGACTGCTCTTCCAAAGGTCCTTAGTTCAAATCCCAGCAACCATATGGTGGCTCACAACCATCCATAATGAGACTGATGCCCTCTTCTGGGGTGTCTGAAGACAGCTACAGTGTATGTGTTTATAATAACAAATAAATCTTTGGGCCAGAATGAGCAGGGGCTGACTGGAGTGAGCAGAGGTCCTAAATTCAATTCCCAGCAACCACATGAAGGCTCATAACCATCTGTACAGCTACTGTGTACTCATATACATAAAATAAATAAGCCTTTAAAAAAATAAAAAAAACTTTCAAACTATTAGCTTCTAAAATTTTCCATGTGATATTTTCTGACCAGAATTGAACATAGGTAACAAAAACCATGGAAAATGGGGATACATGGGGAGGCTATTAGCAAAGCCAAATCTAGAGGCAGCATGGGAGAGGTGGGGCTCTGAGTAATGTAGAAAAGCCCTGAAGGATGGAGAGTAGATGTTTTTAGGCAACGCACTGTGTCTAGAGACAGGAGCGTGTGCTGTTAAGAGAAAGATGTCAGTGCAACATTCAGTTGCAGCCCCTCCAGTTACCTCTCTATGCTATGCCTTCTGGAATCAAGCAACAACCACACGGTGCCAACCTCTCTGGGGAAACACAGCTAGCTGGTCACAGATGGTCAGTAGCTGTCAACAAGGAAGGTTCAGGTGGGTGGGGGTGGGGATGGTCATGTCAGAAAGGCAACTGGGAAGAGCCCCAGCTCCTCTGTCTCTTCTGTAAACAGTAGCCACAGAACCATCCACTACCCATTTCACCAGATCGCTGGCCAACAAATGTTCAGTCCTGTAAAAAAGTATCTTTTATTCTCCTCGTAATAATTGTTGTCTCTGAAGCTTACTGCCTCCATCTGCTAACCTAGGTCTACTCCTGGAAGCTTCTAGCCTTCGCACAATCTAATTTAGGCCTAGAAATGTTTTAGCCTCTAAGACTTATTGCTGAATAAGGTCACCCCTTCCTAGTTTTTTTCTGAACTCAGGCTGATTGATTTAACTCAGCTGTTCTGGCTCAAAGTCCTCTTCAAGCTAACTGATTCAATCTGGCTTCTCTTGACTTCTCCCAAGTTGCTCTGCTTGGCCTTATACTAACTATAGCAATATGTTCTAATCTTCTGGCTCCTTCTCATTCTTTGGCTCGTTCTGTCTTTACCTGTGCCTAGCTTGTTCTCTCTTCAACCTGACTTTGTGAAACTCTTCTGGTAAAATGGCTTCTTTCTCCTTCCTCCTCTCTTTCTGCTCTCTCTCTCTCTCTCTTTTTTTTTTTTTTTTGGTGTTTTCGAGACAGGGTTTCTCTGTGTAGCCCTGGCTGTCCTGAAACTCACTCTGTAGACCAGGCTGGCCTTGAACTCAGAAATCCGCCTGCCTCTGCCTCCCAAGTGCTGGGATTAAAGGCGTGCACCACCACAGCCCGGCTTGTCTGCTCTCTCTTAAATAGCCTCTCTATTCTCCCTGTTCTCATGGGAGTTGGGCATATCCTGCTCTGTCAAATCTTTCTCTGATTCTGTCACTCAATTACACATCACTTTCAAGCATGGGTGCTTCCTTCTACAAACTAATCTAATCCCTTCGATGCGTTGTTTGGAATTAAAGATGTATATTAAGTGCGTGTCTGTATTCCAGCCAGAGTGATTAAAGGTGTGTGCTAAAGCTGAAGTACACCACAACTAAAGACAGGTTTGTCTAGTAAACAATACAGTCTTGGGCCTTAGTGGGATCAAATATCTTGCAACACAGTACTGCAAACTGACTGTGTTCATGACAAGCCTCACAGAGAGGGAGAGATGCTAACAAGAAGGCACAATGAGGGAGACTAACCAATGAAAGGGAAAGAGGAGAAATGAAGCGGGGGAGGGAGAGGAAAAAAGAGGGAGGAAAGAGGAGACAGGCAAGAGTTACAATGAGAAATTGACCAATGAAAACAACCAAGCCTGCTCCAACCCCTAAATCTCAGGTTCTCTTGCTGTTTGGGAATTATCACCTAGAGGAAGGTACAGGAGCCCTCCTCCTCAGGGCCAGCTACAGGTAGAGTGTATCCACCTTGCATGAGCCCATATCACCCTATAGGACAGAGTAAGATTCCACATGGGTTGCTACATCTAGACGACTAGACCTCACCTTGTAACCAGACCCCCAACTCGTGTGTGTGTGTGTGTGTGTGTGTGTGTGTGTGTGTGTGTGTGTGTGTGTTTTACTCCATCTGGCAAAGAACTAATCGTATTCTCCTAGGAGACCAATGACAAAGAGCAGCCCTGGAAAGCTCATCCTCTGGGGCAGTCCGAGGGTCCGTGGAAAGCTCATTCTCTGGCATGGATGGCAGTCTGAGGATCCGTGGTGAGGAACAGCTCAGGCTCTCTTCCTCCCTGCAGCACAGGCTTTATCAAGGGTCACCAGAGCTGCTCTCTGACAAGGCAGCAGCTCCCCGGATCGTGAGTTTGTTTCCTTCCCAGATTATTGACAGCCGTTTGAATGTGACTTGAAGAAGGAGCTGTTCTGCAGAGCAGCTAGCAGACTACACCGTCTGAGGGAAGATGATGGATGGTATATCTGGCCTCGGCAATGGCATACATTGAGCCAGGCACAAGGAGGCCATTTTGTTATGGTAGTGGAGTATATTTATGTGTTTGTATTTGTGTAGTAGTGGGAGGTATAGATCTATGTGCCTGTGTAGATCTGTGTATGTGTGTCTGCTTGTAGAGAGATGTGTGTGGAAGTTTGGAGGATTGGAATTCTCTGTGTATTTGTGTATTTCTCTCGGTATGTCTTGTTCTGACTAAATACTACATTATAGCTATTCTACTGTCAAGGTATATTACACATATAAGTGTGTGGTTGTGTTGAGAACTGAATGTGCTAGAAGTTCAAACTTTCATTTTTAATTTTTTTGGTTTTTTATTTTTTTAAAAAAATATTTTATTTATTATTTATTATTTATTATTTTTTGTGGAGACAGGGTTTCTCTGTGTAGCCCTGGCTGTCCTGGAACTCACTCTGTAGACCAGGCTGGCCTCGAACTCAGAAATCTGTGGGGCTGGAGAGATGGCTCAGTGGTTAAGAGCACTGACTGCTCTTCCGAAGGTCCTGAGTTCAAATCCCAGCAACCACATGGTCGTTCACAAATACCCATAATGAGATCTGATGCCGTCTTCTGAGGTATCTAAAGACAACTACAGTGTACTTACATATAATAAATAATAAAAAGAAAAGAAAAGAAAAGAAATCCGCCTGCCTCTGCCTCCCAAATTCTGAGATTAAAGGCATGCGCCACCACTGCCCGGCGATTTTATTTATTTTATGTATATGAGCATAGCCAGGAGAAGACATTGGATTCCATTAGAGATAGTTGTGAGCCACCATGTGGTGGCTGGAAATTCTTTTTTAAGATTTATTTATTTATTTATTATATGTAAATACACTGTAGCTGTCTTCAGAAGATGGTGTCAGATCTCGTTACGGATGGTTGTGAGCCACCATGTGGTTGCTGGGATTTGAACTCAGGACCTTTGGAGGAGCAGTCAGTGCTCTTAACCGCTGAGCCATCTCACCAGCCTGGTTGCTGGGAATTTCATTTTTTAATTTTTAAAAGTTTATCATATGTGTATTGTGTGTTCTGCCTGTGTGTTTACATACCATGATAGTGCAGTGCCTACAAAGGCCAGAAGGGGGTGCTAGATCCCATGGTTGTGAGCTACTATATGGGTGCTAGGAATCACTGGCTCGCCTGAAGAACAGCTAGTGCTCTTAACCTCCAAGCCACTTCTTCCAGGCCCCAAATTAGCATTTTAAAGAGTCAACAATTTATGATACACAGGCATAGAGCCAGGACTTCAGGTAAACACAAATGTTAGATGTTTCTTTTCCTGATTCACACACTTGAAAAATAATTATTTTGTTGTTTGTTTTTTTGAAACAAAGTTTCTCTTTGTTACCCTGGCTGTCCTGAAACCCACTCTGTAGACCAGGCTGGGCTGGAACTCAGAGATCCACCTGCCTCTACCTCCTGATTGCGGGGATTAAAGGCATGCAACACCACTCCCCAGCAAAAACAAATTTTTTATTTTAAAAATTGTTATTCTAGAAAATAGCAAGCACACATAAAAATAGATAATACATGAATCTCATGTTTCCTCACTCTTCACCTTCTCACAGCTGTGTCCTGTCTCCCCGCCTCCTCCTTTTCAGTTTTCTTTATTTGCTATAGAATTACAGCATTTACTTAGAACATAAGTACTTCAGTGCGAATCTCCAGGACAGTGTTCACTGCTTAGGATCTAATCTTCAGTTCCTGGCTGCTTTGACATTCCATAACGTAGTTGCTTTGTTCCAGTCCAATAGGAACTAGGCACATGGGCCAGGTTTCTCCCAGTCTCACTTTTCTGGATGGGTTCTTCCCCCTCTACTATTTCCCAAGCCTGTAGGTTAAGGACACCAGGACATTTGTCCTGTGTAAAGACCCCCGTTCTGGAATAAGCTGATGGCTTCCATCCAGTGTCATTTCTTGTATCCCTGGCCTCCAGACTCTCTGAACCAGCACATGTGACCCTACAGTTGTTATAGCTTACCACCTAAAGCCACGGGCCATGTGTAGGGATGTTAGTAAGGCCTTGGCCTGATTCTAGTCCTTGTAAAGTGCCTCACCAGCTTTGTGCATAAAAACAATTTTCAAATGGTAGTCCATGACCTATTTTTTAGTCACAAAATCAAGTTGATTGATCATGAGAGAGAAAGAGAGAGAGAGAGAGAGAAATGAGACAGTTATAGAGGACAGTGAGAATTAGAAGGAAAGACTGAAAAGAAGGCTCAGTGAGTACAGGGCCTGAGTTTGGATCATAGACCCACATAAAAAGATAAAATCTAGGCATGGCAACTTATGTCTGTAACCCCAGACTTGGGTAGGCACAAACAAGGCGGCCCCTGAAGCTCACTGGCCAGCCAGTCCAGCTGAATTAATAAGATTCAGTGAGCAACCCTTTATCAAAATATAAATGTTGAGGATGAGCCCCCACCCTTAACTGAGGCGCTATTGACAGTTAATGGCTGCTGGATGAGGAGAATCTGTTTTCTTCCCTCCTCCTCCTTCTCCTCCTCCTCTTCCTCTTCTTCCTCTTCTTCCTCTTCCTCCTCCTCCTCTTCCTCCTCTTGTTCTTCCTCCTCCTCTCCCTCCTCCTCTCTCTCCTCCTCTTCCTCCTCCTCTTCCTCCTCCTCCTCTTCTTCCTCTTCCTCTTTCTCCTCTTCCTTCTCTTTCTCTTCCTCCTCCTCCTCTTCCTCCTCCTCCTTTTCCTCCCCTTCCTCCTCCTCCTCTTCTTCCTCCTCCTCCTCTTCCTTCTCTTTCTCTTCCTCCTTGTCCTCCTCCTCCTCTTCGTCCCTCCTCCTCCTCCTTCTCCTCCTCTTTGTCCTCCTCCTCCTTCTTCTTGGTTGATATTTTCTCTGTGTAGCTCTAGCTGTCATGGAATTAGCTCTGTAGAATAAACAGACTACCCTGAGCTCAGAGATCTACCTGCCTCATGCCTCTTGAGTCCTGGGGCTAAAGGCATGCGCTGCCACCACCTGACTCGAGACCGTTTTCTTTCTTTCTTTCTTTTTGAAAAACATTTTTTTAAAGATTTATTTATTTATTATATGTAAGCACACTGTAGCTATCTTCAGACTCACCAGAAGAGGGCATCAGCTCTCATTACGGATGGTTGTGAGCCACTGTGGGGTTGCTGGGATTTGAACTCAGGAAGATCAGTCGGTGCTCTTAACTGCTGAGCCATCTCTTTGCTTCCCCTGCCCCAGGTTGTTTTCTTTAAGGGTGTTGTACCTGGTAGGTTGATCATGCTCCAGTGGAAGTCCCATCCCCATGGAAATGTGGGGAGCACAAATTGGATTATTCAAAAAAAATAAAAAAGAGAAAGAGAGAGAACATGAAGCTTGGATAATGGTAGGGTAGGATAGATATGGGAGAAGGGAGAAGACATTATCAAAATACATTGCATAAAATGTATGAAATCTCAAAATAATTAATAAAGATGTTGTATTTAAGAATAAAATAGGGGGCTGGAGAGATGGTTCAGCAGTTAAGGGCACTGACTGCTCTTCTGAAGGTCCTGAGTTCAAATCCCAGCAACCACATGGTGGCTCACAACCATCCATAATGAGATCTGACACCCTCTTCTGGTGTGTCTGAAGACAGCTACAGTGTACTTACATATAATAATAAATTAATCTTTAGGCTGAAGCAAGCAGAGTTGGAGTAAGTTCAATTCCCAGCACCACATGATGGCTCACACCATCTGTACAGCTACAATGTACTTATATACATAAAAATAAATAAATCTTTTTTGTTTTGTTTTGTTTTGTTTTTTTCGAGACAGGGTTTCTCTGTGTAGCCCTGGCTGTCCTGGAACTCACTCTGTAGACCAGGCTGACCTCAAACTCAGAAATCCACCTGCCTCTGCCTCCCAAGTGCTGGGATTAAAGGCAATAAATAACTCTTTAAAAAAATAAAATAAAATAAAATTGGGTTGGGAGAGATGGATCTAGGGTTAAAAGCACTCTACTCTTGCCAAAGTCCTTGTCTTAGTTCCCAGTACCACCTGCAGCTACAGTTCCAAGGGATCTGACATTGTGAATAGGCATGCTGTCATAAAAAAAAATAAGCAATTCTTTGAAAAAAATTTTAATAGAATAAAAGTTGAGCATATAATTAAAAGAACACCTGACATTAACCTTGGGCCACACCAGGCTGCCATAGGCACACATGCATACACTACAGGCCCACGCCACCCATCTATAACAACACACACAGACACACAAATTTAAAAAATAAAACAAAACAGGAGCTGCAGCATTGGCTCAGTAGTTTAAGCATTTATTCCTCTTGCAATAGACCCAGGTTCGATTCCCAGAACCCACATGGTGGCTCACAACTGTCTGTAACTTCAGTTCCAAGAGAGCTAACACTCTCTTCTCCAAGGATATGTGTGAGGTGTACATACATACATGCCGGCAAAACATATACATAAATAAAATCTAAAACTGAAACTGTAAGCAGGATGAAGCAATGGAAGAGGGGTGGACAGTAGAATGTTCTTTCAGTGACTTTGATATCTACTTGTGTGAATTAGGTCAAGGTATAAAATATATCTCATCTATTTAATAAAGACTAAAGTAAAAGAAGGAAACAAGCAAACCAAATCCTGTCAGGCACCCAAGAGCTTTAATCTGTGCTATAAGTAACCCTGAGGGAGTAAGAGTGTGGGCAGGGTAGGAGAATGGCAGTTTGGAAACAAGTCAGAATGTTTGGAGTGGCAGCTGTCACTCAGAATAGCCTCCGGGTCACAAGCCTCTGGGAAGCTGCAGAGTGTGGCACTAAGCCCCAGCTGTCCCTAGCAGCTGCCATGCTCAGCAGTGGAGGGAGGGCAGCCACATGCCTCTGGGGCTTAGCACACTCCTGTCCCTCATGATGCCCCCTGGCCAGCTTGCCACAGGCCACTCCTGCTATAGTTGGGTCCAGGACTTGCAGAGTCATTGCTGAGACCTGATATGGAGACTCTAACTGCCAAGAACATTAATAGGACAATTGACAAAATGCGAATGGGTTCTGAGAACTAGGTGTTCGTGCCTTAGCACTATGAATCTCTTGACTGTTTTAAATAGTAGAAGAAAATGTCCTTGTGTCGGGGAAACAGGTATTAAATATTCGGGATCAGGCAAGGGCGTCATGTCGACAAGTTATTTTCAAGTGATTTGGGACAAGCTTATTAAAAAATCTGCTTCTGGATTCTGGGGTTCGTTTAAAGGTTTAATTTTCTCGGAGAAAGACAGGCCGGCCATCCGGAAAACAAACAAACCTTAGCAACATCTAAACCCTTGAAAGGATCCTGAGAGGGGGAAGGGAGTCGGCAACCACCAGCCCAACCACTTGTGTCTTCCGCCCCTCCCCACCTAGCTTGCCCACCCCACCAGCCCACACTGCTTGGGACTTGAAATCTGTGGCCGAAGGACCGTCACCACATAACTTCAAAAATAATCAACCACCCTCCCTGCCTAAACCCACCCAATCTCACTCATCCAGCATTTCCATTTTGGAACCCACTCAGACTTTTTTCAAAGATCCCTTCTCCCTAAATGGACTTGGGTGGGGAGGAAATGAAAATTGAGTTTGGACTTTGCTTTTTTAAGAGACTTTTTGATCCAACGAGGCCCCACAAGTAACTGAGTTTGGGTCCTGGTTGGTTGTTTTTTTTTTTTCCTCCAAAATTTTACCCCTCACTCCTGAGCCCGAGGTGCTGATGTCGCAAAAATAAATAAATAAAAAATAAAAAAAATTGGATAGTAAGTGTCAAATTTTCAAAAAGCCTTGAACAAGAAATCAATGTTTCCTGTAGTAAAACCAAAAATAATGAGAGTAAGAAATGAGACCATAGAACAAATGTAGAGTACTGGAGAAGGACCAATAGGGTCTCTTAAATCTCCATTAAAGGTCCTGTGGGTCTAAAAAAAAAAAGAATCTGCTTCTGGGGGCTCAGCAGTTTAGAGCACTGGCTCCTCTTTCATAGGTACTAAGTTCAATTCCCACCACTCACCTGATGGTTTACAACCATCTATAAAGGGGTCTGATACCCTCTTTTGGTATGCAGGTATACATGCAGACAGAATACACTTAAATTAAAAAATATACATATTGATTTTTAATATATATAAAATATATATACAATTAAAAATATATAAGTTGCTCCACAACTTCCTAATTGTTTCAAAAAAAAAAAAAAATCATTCCAGGGCTGGAGAGATGGCTCAGAGAGCACTGACTGCTCTTCCAAAGGTCCTGAGTTCAATTCCCAGCAACCACATGGTGGCTCACAACCATCTGTAAAGGGATCTGATGCCCTCTTCTGGTGTGTCTGGAAACAGCTACAGTGTACTCATATAAACAAAATAAATCTTTAAAAAAAAAATTCCATAGATGTATAATCACATAATCAAATGTGGTTGTATTATCCTGTTAAGACAACAGTGTGCCAGAATATTGGTGCAGAGATTTTATAATACTAAAAATGAAAAATCAGACTATAAAACCCTTATCTTTAAAATTTCCTTTCCTTATTAGCTGGATTTTCATGACTGTGACCAAACACTTGACAAACAAACCAGAGGAGGAAGGAGTTTGGCTTACAGTTTGAGGCTCTTCAGTCCATCACGGAGGGGAAAGCGTCACAAGGGTGACAGCGTGGCAGCCAGAGGGCAAAGCTGAGCCCTCACCCCTTAGAACCGGAAGTAGAGAGCAGACAGGAAGTGAGGCTGAACAATTTCCCTTAACTACCCCTAACAGCCAATCCCAGGCCATAAAATCTTTTATTCCCTTTTGCCCTTCCCCTTCCTTACTCTGTAACTACCCCAGCATATGAGTGGACGGCAAGCTCTGGGGGGTCTTAGCCTTGAGAGTGTGCCTCCATAGTCTCTTCCTGGATGAACCCTAGGGTCTCCAGCAGAGCAGCCTTTGCTCCTGCCTCTTATCTTCTGGCTAATTTTACAGTTATTATTCCCAAATCATGAGATTATGGGTGTCATTTGGCTTGTTTCTTTGTTTCTCTTGATATTGACATTTCCTAAATGTTCTTTCTTTTTTGCATATTTAAAAAATATTTATTTTTTATGTATATGGTTGTTTTGCCTGAATGTATATCTGTGCACTATGTGTGTGCCTGGTATCTGCAGATACAAGAAGAGGGTATCAGATCCTCTAGATCTGGAGTTACAGTCAGTTGTAAGCTACCATGTAGATGCTGAAAATCAAACCCAGGTCCTCTGAAAGAGCAGTCAGTGCTCTTAACCACTGAGCCATCTCTCTATCACTGTCCTAAATTTTTACAATGAAAAAGTATATGTCTAATGTGTGTGTGTGTGTGTGTGTGTGTGTGTGTGTGTGTGTGTGCGCGTGCATTCTTGGTGCATGCTGAGAATCAAACCCAGGCATTTGGTGAAGGAACACCATGACTAAGAAATTCACAAAATGAACCATTTAATTGGGGATTGCTTACAGTGTCATAGGCTTAGTTCATAGCCATCATGGCAGGGAGCAAGACAGCAGGCAGACACGCAGGCGTGGTACTGAAGCAGTAACTGAGAGCCTATATTCAGATCCACAGGCAGCAAGCAGAGAGTGAGCTAGATTGGGCCTGGTATGGGTTTTTGAAACCTCAAAGCCCCTCCTACCCCCAGTGACACACCATCTCCAAAAAGGCCAAACCCCTAATCCTTCCCAAACAGTTCCACCAAGTGGGGATCACATATACAAACATATGAGACTATGAAGGACATTCTCATCCAAACCACTTCAGGAAGAAAGTGCCCTACACTATGATACACCCCAGACCATATGTGATGGTTTGAATATGCTTGGTCCAGGGAGTGGCACTATTTGGAAGTGTGCCCTTATTGGAGTAGGTGTGCCCCACATGTCTTACTGTGGCGGTGGGCAATAAGACATTCCTCCTACCCATGTGGGAGCCAGTCTTTTCCTAGCAGCCTTCAGATGAAGTTGTAGAACTCTCACTCAGCCCCTCCTACACTGTGCCTGCCTGGATGCTGCCATGCTTCCACCTTGATAGTAATGGACTAAGCCTCTGAACCTGTAAGCCAGCCCCAATTAAATGTTGTCCTTTATAAGAGTTGCCTTGGTCATGGTGTCTGTTCACAGCTGTAAAACCCTAAGACACCATATTAAAAAGAAATCTTATTTATAGACATTAAAATTTAAGGCAAACTTTTTTTTCAGGTGGGAGGAAAGAAATAATTCTATGCTTAAAATATATAAATTAGCTGAGAAATTAGCTGAGCATGTGCATGCTTTTAATCCCAGCTCTCAGGAGACACAGGTAGCCAGATTTCTGTGAGTTCAAGGCCATTTCTGTGAGTTCTGTGCTACATAGTGAGACTGTCTCAAAGGGGGAAAAAATAAGGAAAAGAAGAAAAGATAATATTATTAAAGATAGGTTAATTTAAAAGATAGGTTTTTAGAGTTGATCTAAATGATTATTTTAATTTATACAAAAAGAGTCACCCATGAGTTAGCCCCTGCTCCCTTTCTTATTTGTTGCCCCAAATGCAAGCTGTGTAGCTGACACGTGATCTCACAGTTGGTGGCACTTGCAAAAATAAGCCAAGCCTTCTGCGCGATCCAGGCATGACAGATACAAGCTGTAAGCCATGTATATCCCAGACACAGAAGAACCAGGGCTGCCTCAGGCTCTGAGCTTGCTGACTGAGGGGCCCTCAAGGGTGGTGGACAGGAAGGCACTCATCTGTTGAGGCTGCAGGGATCACTAATGCTGCCGCTGGCGCGTATCCTCAGGAGTAGGGGGCAGGGCAGGCACCAAGGCTAAGCTGGCCTGGAAACTGGCCCACCAGATGGAGAGCGCACGTCACACGGCGCCTCTCCCGGACTAAAGGCTCTTTATGCACAAGACAGCCTGGCACTAGGAACACCGTATTCATTTTCTTGTAGTTGCCTAGCCTGCCCCGTCACACGTGCCAAGAGAGAATTCATGTCTTACAGCACGCAGACTGCCTTCGTGCTTAACGTGTCTTCGTGTTTAATTTTCTCCCCAATTCCCTCTCCTTCTGTATCTGGTCGGCCCGAAGCCCCTGGAGGTGATGCTTTAAGAATGTGCACTTGGGTATTGAATGAAAGATGGCTGATTGAGA
>NW_022196913.1:53893933-53910219 GCF_008632895.1 Mastomys coucha | reverse complement strand
AAAAAAAAAGAATGTGCACTTGACAGAGAGACACATTTCCCCTTCGCTTATGAAGGTAGAGTGCTTTTGGTCCTTCCTCTTCAAAGATGAGATCCATTTCTACAGGGTGATGTGCCAACAAAATCGCTGTTAATACAACGAAATCGCTCCCCTCCCCACTCTGAGCTCTAACGCTAGGAAGGATTCTGCCACCAGTGAGCCACACGGACACTGTAAGTTTCGCACAGAAGGCTCCAAGGCCTACAGCCCAGATACAAACTCCTTGCGCGTTTCCAGTCGAGGACTCGAGCCCGACGGGCCTCAGCTGTGAAAAAGCAACTGCTGGAGTCATCAGTTAGGAATGCTTGCTGTTCTTGAAGATCTGGGTTCGGGTCCCCGGCATCTACATCCATATGTTCACCACTGCCTGTAACACACACAAATAATGAACACGTGCACACAAACAAAAGAATTTTTGAAATGACCAACAGCATGTGAATGAACAGTGAGAAACTTTCACGCAGAATAATTTGCATGTAACTCACAGCTGCTACATACGGTACATCTGCGGGAAGCCTGGTCCATCCCAGGCAGTGGAACCTCCTGGTGGTGGGGTTTAGGGGGAGGGCCTTTGAAGGGAATATTGAGACACTCCCGCACCTTCCCCACTCTCTCAGCTGCCAGGAGGTGAGTGGGCCTCCTCTGTGTTACCTGTGTTTCCTGCTAGAGGTCTGGATTAGGTTCATTTTCTTTTCTTTTCTTTTTAAAGATTTATTTATTATTATATGTAAGTACACATCAGAAGAGGGCATCAGATCTCATTATGGATGATTGTGAGCCACCATGTGGTTGCTGGGATTTGAACTCAGGACCTTGAGAAGAGCAGTCAGTGCTCTTAACCGCTGAGCCATCTCTCCAGCCCCCAGGTTCATTTTCTATACCAGTTAAAAAACTAACCCGGCAGGACAGTGGTGACCCATGCCTTTAATTCCAGCTCTTGGGAGGCAGAGGCAGGTGGATTTCTGAGTTCGAGGCCAGCCTGGTCTACAGAGTGAGTTCCAGGACAGCCAGGGCTACACAGAGAAACCCTGTCTTGAAAAACAAAACAAAAAACAAACAAATAAACAAACAAAAAAACTAACCTGAAGGGACAGTGTTAGCATTGTGTCTAAGCTCTGCCCCACAGTTACCTGGCCATAGCCAGGTATGCCTGACTCACTATAAAAGGGGCTGCTCACCCTCTCTGCTCTTTCTTGCTCTTGCCTTCTTGCTCCCATTCTGTCCTCTCCCCCTTTCCCCCTCCCCATTCCCTTCCCCACTCGCTTTCCTCGTGCTCATAGCCTGCCTCTACTTCTCTTGTCTTCTTCCTCCTCCCTTCGTCTCCTCTTCTCTCTCTCTCTCTCTCTCTTTCTGTCTTTCTCTGTCTCTACTACCCTCTCAACTCCTCTCCCTATGCCCTGAATAAACTCTACACTATAGTATCCCATCCCTCAGGGGGAAGGGATGCCTCACTATGGACCCGCAGAGGCACCCCATTCCCCCACACCTGACTACACCTCCCCAAAACATATTCCTTCTCTCTTTATCTTTTTATAAACACAACAGAAAGATCTCAAGTAGGTAGCAAAGGGGGGAAACTTCAGACACAGCGGAGAGAACTGGCCCTGCAAAGTGGGGGTGGGGGGTAGGGAGCTTGGGAAGCAGAAGCCCAGTGACCTTGTGAGGGCTGTGCTTTTTAGGGTCTTCCCTTTCAGTTTAGGGTTGAACAAAGACAGGGAAGCTGATAGGCCCACCAGTTTAGGGTAAACATATCCTAGTCTAGCCTTGGACTTGTCAGACCAGTCCACAGTTCATAGATGGGCAGGAGGCCCTACTAGCAGGGAAAAGCCCTCCAGGCCTTTGTTTGAACCTGCCAGGCTCTGTCTCAGGTCAGGAGGGTGAAGAAGGTGCCTGTCATATTGGAAGCCCACCATTTTTATTAACTAGTCATAGCTTCTCTTCCTGTCTGTCTGTCTGTCTGTCTGTTTATCAGGGAATCTGCCTAACTCCAGGGTCTTCAGCCTTCACAGAAGCCCAACACCAGCAAAGCCAATCAACTATGAGCTGAATCCCTAAAACCACAGCCCAAATTATCTTGTTTTTTGTTTTTGTTTTTGTTTTTGGTTTTGGTTTTTGAGACAGGGTTTCTCTGTGTAGCCCTGGCTGTCCTGGAACTCACTCTGTAGACTAGACTCCAAATTATCTTTTTAAGTTCTTTTTTTTTTTTTTAAAGATTTATTTATTATTTATTTATTGTAAGTATACTGTAGCTATCTTCAGATGCACCAAAGAGGGCGTCAGATCTCATTATGGGTGGTTGTGAGCCACCATGTGGTTGCTAGGATTTGAAGTCATGACCTTTGGAAGAGCAATCAGTGCTCTTACTTGCTGAGCCATCTCACCAGCCCCAGAACAAAGTTGGTTTTTTTTGTTTTTGTTTTTTGGTTTTTCGAGGCAGGGTTTCTCTGTGTAGCCCTGGCTGTCCTGGAACTCACTCTCTAGACTAGGCTGGCCTTGAGCTCAGAAACCCGCCTGTCTCTGCCTCTCAAGTGCTGGGATTAAAAGCATGTGCCACCACTGTCAGGCTCTTTATAAGTTCTTTATCTCGTGCATTTTTTTTTTTTTTTGTCACAGCAACAAGAAGTTAACATGGTATTCCCAAAGAGTTAGGTGAACATAAGAAATGCTTTTACTTAATTAATCTTAATTTTTTTGATAAAAATTATAAACCCATAAATTTAAAGTCTGACACACCCCTAAACACAAAAAGAAAAAAAAAAAACCAGAAAACTGCATCAATACATAAGCATAATCAGGTTTCTCGAAATATAAAGAGAAAATGTGAAACGTGTTCTGGCCCCCAAATGAGAGTTCAGGCCAGCAGGAACATTCATAACCAGAGACTTCCCAAAGAAAAACTGTCTGCAAATAGAGAAGAGAATAGCTCGCTCAGGCAGTGAAGGATTACACTGTCAACACAGGAGTCAACACTAAGAGAAAGTGTCCTTCAGAAACCAAGGTGTGAGCCCGCTCTGGCTCTGACGGGTGGCACAGGTGTGTGAGTGATGGGAAGACCAGGTGTTCCAGGCCAGCCAGGGCTGTGGGTCTTCTCAGAAAAGCAAGGACTGAGGCTGGTTGCTGCTCACTGAGAGAGTTTGCCTAGCCCCAAACTTTAAGAAACAGAATAACATAAGAACAAAGGTAGGTATTTCCAGTCAGGACCTTGGCTCTCACCACTTTTCTAACAAGCTGTGGAGAAAATAGTTCTTTTGTATCTCCATCGAGGAAAGTAGTTTCTTTTGTAACCACTCCAAAGGAGGTTGCAAGGCAAATGAGTGGAGGAGAGGGCAGACAATGAGCCTCACGGTGTACAGGAGCTAAGGCTCATCATCATTAGAAAATCCACACTGGAAGGGCCACCTGTAAGGAAACCAGACAGTCACTGGCTTCCTGGAATGTGTCGCTGTGGGTGAGATGAGAATGGCAGCTTTGTGGGCCCAGACACAGCACATACCCACACTTGGAGCCATTTCCCTGCTGGGACTCCATCCAGTCTCATTGTAAATCTCAGGGGGAAAAAATCCTCAAGCAGGGAAGAGGAAGGGAGCCATTGAAAAACATGGCAGAGTCTCTGCTCTTAACAAGCTAGGCTCAGGAGCCACTCTCTAAACCACATGGTGGCTTGCCAAGAATAGAGGCCGCTCATGAAACTGTCTTTGCTACAATTATATATGTCATGGAACAAAAGAAATCCTTTTATACAAAGAAGTTTAAAAAAATATTTTTTTTTCAAATTCCTGTGGTTTGGTTTAGAAATAACACATTCTGTTTCTTTGTGTTTCATATATATCAGAAGAAAACTGGTAACTAATACAATGTTTTGACGTTTGTTTTAGGATGTTTTAATACAAATATCCAGGGACGAGTTCTTTAATTGAGTACATCTGAGAAACAGGCGGTTCAGCCATGCATTTGGACTGTCTGTCAGCTGCTGGAAAAGTCTGGGCAAAAGGCCCTTCAGTAAGTGGGCCTCCAGGGATGCTGCTGCGGGATGAAGCTGGGGACTCTGGGTTTCTGCCCTGGGAGCATCAGCTTGGACTTGGCATCTCGAGTGAGACTGTTGAAAGAGGAAGCTAGAGCTGAGAATTCTCCTTCCCCAGGCCAGGATCAGGGCTGGCGAGATGGTTTCTCAAGAGAAGGAGCCCTTTGGGGGCACTGCACACAGATAAGCATGCAAGCAAAACAGCCATAGACATATAATAAAAATAAATCATTTAAAAAAAATACCACTTGCTCTTTATCCCTCTGAAGACCAACTGGATCTGTGCCTGCTAACTTAGAGAAACTCATTAACGACATGGCCTCTGCTCAGAGGATCCATTCCTAGCATGTGATGAGGTAGACTACCAAGGAGCCCCAATGGGGAACCAACCTAAGATGCCCATCAATTAATGACAATATAGTTTACACACAGTAAAATACTTCACAGCCATTCAAAATAAGAGAAGTTGCTGAGCTTGAGTTTCAGGGCAGCCAGGACTGTGTACACAAACTTTTTTCAAAAAACAAAGCTGGGCATAGTGGTGTACACCTTTGGGCTCATCTCTATGAGTTCAAGGCAAACCTGACCTACATAGTTCCAGGACAGCCAGAGCTATGTTTAGTGAGAATCTGTCTCAACCTCCTGCCCCCCCCAAAGAGAGAATTCTGTCATGTGTGACAAAGTGGATGAATCTGAAGGACAAATCACATTAGGTAAAATAAGGCAAGCCAAGTAAGGAAAGACAAGTATGATACAATCTTACTTATCTATGGAATATAAGTGTAAACTGATAAAAGCAGAACATAGATTGGGAGTCACCAGAGGCTGGGAGTAAAGTGAGGTGAGGGTCAAGTAGGGTACGGTGGGTTGTTCAAGTTAAAAAGGTAAACACATTCCGAGATTTACTGAACAGCAATATGACCACAATTGTATAGAACATTTCAAAAGAGATATGGATACATTTCTAGTTTCAGAAAAGGGGGTAAGTGATGTGATAGACATGCTAATTAGCTTTACCTAAGAATTCTAGTATTACACAGCTATGAACTCTGCAAACTTGCCAACTGTCCTGGCAAGATATGGCCGTGGGCATGAGAGTGGCACAAACTTTTGTGGGAGTGACCACCCACTTTCCATGGATTTAAGATCCAGTTCACAGGAGCAAACATGTGCCAGGTACTGTTAATATGGCTACGAACCCATGACTGGGGAGCTCATAGGTTCCAGGAGTGAATCTATTGCCAAGGTGACATAGTATCACACTTCTTCTGAATTCATTTCTCTCTATGTATAGACTAATGTAGCTCTTGATCCTCATCAGAGAAGCTCCTTAATGCAGAAACTCATACTTGGTCCAAGTGTAGAAAAAACATGTCTTTGGAGTGCTCAGCCATAAATGTAATACCTATATTGAAATTCCCTCCTCTCAAGTGTGAGGGGTTAGGCTGGAGAGATGGCTCAGTGGTTAAGAGCACTGACTGCTCTTCCAGAGGTCCTAAGTTCAATTCCCAGCAACCACATGGTGGCTCACAACCATCTGTAATGGGATTCGATGTACTCTTCTGGTGTGTGTCTGAAGACAGTTACAGTGTACTCATATAAATAAAAATAAATAAATCTTTAAAAAAAAAAACAGTGAGGGATCAGCACAGAGGAGTGGGCGGAAACTTCATAAGACCAGAGTTCAGGAAAGAATGCTTCAAAATAGTTTATTATACCAGAAGATTCTAGTACTCATGAGCTCACAGAGTTACCTGCTCAGGGCCTGTACAGTGGCAGCACTATCTAGCAGAGACAGCCAGGCCTCAGCCTCAACACAAGTCAACAGGAGGGACCAACTGGAAAGTGAGGAGATGTTCTCAGCTGTACCTCTCTCTCTGAAGCGAAGGTCAGTGAAGACTTGAGACCAACAAGCCTTGTATAGCTAGCTCTACCAGCAAGCCAAGTTCAGCCCTGTCACTATCTGTGGATTCCTTTTTATACTCCCTCCAAATATGTGCCCTCCACTGGTTTTGCTTTGGTAGAACATCCTTTCTCCTGTATCTGCTTCAGCAAAACACCCCTTCACAAATCTGCTTTAGTCTTTCACCTGTGTCCACTTCAGGAAAACACTCCTTCACATGTTTGCCCCAGCAAAACACCATCCAAAACAACTGACTCTCCAAAGAACCCTTCAACATTTTGTCACAGCAACAGAAAAAAGCTCAGATAGCTCTCCACCTTATTTGTTTGTTTGTTTGTTTGTTTTGATACAGGATCTCTCAGTGAACCTAGAGCTCACCAATTAGTTAGATTGTTTGGCCAGCAAGCTCCAGGCATCCATCCATCTATCCATCCCTGCCTCCATAGAGCTAAGATAATAGGTGCACATTTTCATGCTTGGCTTTTAAGAGAGTGTTTAGGATCTGCGCTTTGGTCCTCATTCTTTCACAACAAGCTCCATACCTACCAAGACATCTCAGCCCCTACCCCATGACCCTTAATGGTTCCTAGGGCTTTTGCGCTGTGTTCTACATAGCATCTCCCTCTGTTCCTCTGTTCTCAGCCACAGAGTCTCACAGAGGCAGCCTCCAATCTGCCATATAACTCTGGCAATTGGTATATCCAGCTTTGAACTCGCTGTTTGTTTTCTGCAGGCCTCATCTGTTCTTCATGGACCCTTTCTTGTTCTCTGCCTCCTTTTAGAGCCATTAAGCATTTATGATATTATAATTCAGTTCTCTCATGATTCTATCCTTATTTGTTTTGAGTTTGGATTTTTTAATGGGTGCCACAAGGTCTGTAATACTTACTGTAGTCTATAATTGTCTTGAACTAGTGCTCATGCCACCTGCTGTATGGTAAAATAGCTTCATAAAACTGGGCATTCATTTCTTATCTCCCAGTCTTTTGGCTAATGTTGTACAACTTTATTATGCTCATGCCATATGCATCATACTATACATTTGCTTTAAACACCCAGTTCTACTTTAGAGAATTTAAAACAAAGTAGAAATCTGTATGTTATTTAGCATTCCAGCTCTCTTCACTGGTTCCATGCATCTGGACCATCTCCCAGTACTGATTTTCTTCCTGGGGAAGGCAGAAAGCCACATTCTTGTAGGACAGGTCTGCTGTTCAGTGAGTCTTCCTGTTCTGCCTACCTTGGAAAGTCTGTGTTACGTCTTCATTGTGAGAACATATTTTCCATTAGTTAAAGAATTCTAGGTTGATAGATTTCTTTTTCCTTTTGTGTTCTTGCTCTGGTTCCTTTGTAATGTAAAGTTTCTCTCTTTACTCCAGCTGCATTTAATACATCCTTGTTACAGTTCTTTCTGAGTCATTTGGCTATGATGTCCTTGGCTTTGTTTTCTTCGTATTTCTTGTCTCTAGGGTTTGTTGAAGTTACTGGGACAAAGGACTTTATAGTTTCACTAAATTTGGGGAGTTTTTATTATTTCTTCAAAATATCTAAGTTTTCCCCTCCTTTAAAGACTCTAATTGTTTTCTAGGACCCTTTGAGGCCTCACAGCTCTGGCACCACACACTCTTCAGTTGTTATTGAGTCTTGCTTAGTTCCATTTCTGACAGTTTCTACTGTTTAACTTCCTCTGCACTGTATGATCATGTCCTGTGCTCTTATGTATTTATCTCAGGCTTTTATTTGGAATGGTTTTCAAATGTTACTTCTTATGCTTCCATGTCTTCACTTAAGATACTGTATCTTGGGACTGGAGAGATGGCTCAGCAGTTAAGAGCACTGGCTGCTCTTCCAGAGGTCCTGAGTTCAATTCCCAGCAACCACATGATCACTCACAACCATCTATAATGGGATCTGATGCCCTCTTCTGGTGTGTCTGAAGTCAGCAACAGCGTACTCATATACATATAAATAAATAAATGAATTCAAGTGAGTTCAAGTTAACCTGGTCTAGAAAGTGAGTCAGGACAGCCAGGACTACACAGAGAATGAAAACCAACCAACCAAAACCAACCAAACACAGCCGAGTACATGCTAAGAAACTGTCAGGGAACGCTAGGGAGATCACAGTTGGTACAGTGCTTACCTTGCAAGGCAAGTGTTTGAGAACCTGATGGTGATGTGTGCTTACAATGCCAGCTCTGGGGAAGAGGTAGGAAGACAGGCAAAACTCTGGGTCTAACCAACCCAGCAGATGATAAAACTGCAGGCCAAGGAGAACCCTGTCTCAAAGGACAAGGCTCAGGTCAAGACACTTGCTGCATAAGCAAAAGGATCTGAATCCCCAGGACCCACATAAGAAATGGGATGTGTGGGCCAGGCATAGGGGCACAGGCCTTTAATCCCAGCACTAGGGAGAAAGAGGCAGGTGGATCTGTGAGTTTGAAACCAGCCTGGTCTACGAAGAGAGTCCAGGACAGTTACAGTTAGGGCTGTTACACAGAGAAACCCTGTCTCAAAAAACCCAAAAGAAAAATGAAAGAAAGAAAGAGAGAGAGAGAGAGAGAGAGAGAGAGAGAGAGAGAGAGAGAGAGAGAGAGAGAAAAATACAGAAAGACAGGAAGGGAGAAAGAAAGAAAGAAAGAAAGAAAGAAAGAAAGAAAGAAAGAAAGAAAGAAAGAAAGAAAGAGAGGAAGAGAGGAAGGAAGGAAAGGGACATGTAGAATTATCTGTAATCCCCAGTGGGAGCCAGAGACAGGAGAATCTCAGAAACTTGATTCACACATCAGGACAACAGAGACCTGGCCAGAGATAAAAGGTGAGGAGCAACAGCCAAGTTGTCCTCTGACCTCCACATACCCACACTTATATCTATATTCACAGACATGAATGTACACACACACACACACACACACACACACACACACACGTGCGCGCACATGTGTAATAAATAAGTAAATAAACAAAGTGGGTGGCCCCTGAGGAATAACATCCAAAATTGATCTCTGGTCTCTTCATGTATTGATACACTTATAACACATATGTACCTGCACACACACACACACACACACACACACACTTGTAGTGACTGAGCCTGATGGTTTACACCTTTAATCTCAGCACTTGGGAGGCAGAGGCAAGCAGATCTCTGTGAGTAGCTGGGATTACATAGAGAGAACTTGTCACAAAATATATACATAGAAGGTGTGGCTCTGTTGGAATAGGTGTGGCCTTTGTTGGAGTAGGTGTGTCACTGTGTCTGTGGGCTTTAAGACCCTCATCCTAGTTGCCTGGAAGCCAGTATTGTGCTAGCAGCCTTCAGATGAAGATATAGAACTCTCAGCTCCTCCTGGATACTCTCATGCCTGCCTGGATGCAGCCATGTTCCCACCTTGATGATAATGGACTGAACCTCTGAACCTGTAAGCCAGCCTCAATGAAATGTTGTCCTTGTAAGAGTTGTCTTGGTGAACAACTATATGAACTAACTAGTACCCTCAGAGCTCCCGGGGACTCAACCACCAACCAAGAACTATACATGGTGGGACTGATTGTTCTGGCAGCATGTGTATAGTAGAGGATTGCAAATTTGATCATCAATAGGAGGAGAGGACCTCAGCCCTGTGAAGGTTCTGTGCCCCAGTGTAGAGGAATGCCAGGGCCAATAAGTGGGAGAGGGTGGGGTGGCAGGCACGGGGAGGGGGAAGGCAACAGGGGTTTGTTCTTGTTGGTTTTGTTTGTTTGTTTTTTGGAGGGGAAACTGGGAAAGGAGAAATCATATGACATGTAAATAAAGAAAATATCTAATTAAAAAAAGAGAGTTGTCTTGGTCACGGTGTCTGTTCACAGCAGTAAAACCCTAAGACGAACATGCATACATAAAATTAAAAAAAAGAAAAGAAAAAAGAGATCATGTTTTGGAGAAGTAGACTCTAGACTCTAGTGCTGTCTACAGAACTTGAGAAAATGTTGCTGAGCATTGTGCACAGCAACAGCACAGCAGGGGCTGAACTGGACAGCATGTCACTGTCTTCTATGGGGAAAGGGCTTCCTGTCAACAGGAAATGAAGCTTCTCCCCAGCTTTCAACTCCTGCTTGCTGAGACTGAGTCCATTGGGTAGCCTCTGTTTCTGCAAATATGGGACATGCTTTATTTCTGAAGTCTCTCTATAATCCATCAGCTAGGGACTTTTATCCAATGCTATCCAAACAAGAATTATGGCAGGCAAGGAGAAATGCTTCCTTTGCCAGCAATTTTGGCTCTAGAGCAAGAGGTGCTCAAGCCCTAAGGCATACTGTATCTGAAGGCCTGCAGGGTTGTGTTGGCCCAAGCCTGCTCTTCCACAGGGCATGGCTACTTGGGAAGGCTGGACAAGGAGAGTTTGACTGCCCTTATCCCATGCTGCAGCCACCAGGGTTCTGGGCTGTAGGGTAGCGCCAAGACACCGCTCTGGGGATGGGAAAGTGTAGTCTGAGATTTGGGAAAGTTGGTTCCGGGCTTGTGATGAGGCCATGGCTATAGGGTTCTCAGGTTCTCAGACATCCAGTCACTGCTGGGAATCGCAGAAGAGCAGAGAACAGAGTTGGGGGCCAGCAGGCTGCGTCTAGCCCAGGGCCAGAGGAGAAAAGGGGAGCTCCAGCTGGTCCCAGCAGTGAGCTTGGTGGCAGGTGGCAGGCTTAGTAGTGGTTGTGACTGGAAACACAGAGAGACATTCTACAGGACTGTGGCTCTGGCCTTCTTCATGGCTCCCTACTGAGGATCTGATGAAAAGAGGCAGCCCATGGTTCCAAGGAGTTTATTGTCATGGTGGAAGTGAATGTGTAAAACCTTACCTCCCCTTCTCAGGATTAAATACCTGGGAAGGAAAGCTTACTGGCTACACCCTCTGGGCCTCTAGGTGCCTCATTAGCATGGAGAACTCTGTTTTGAGCCTATGTGACCATAGGACACGTTTCTTTCTTTTTTCTTTTTTCTTTTTTTCATTTTTTGGTTTTTGAGACAGGGTTTCTCTGTGTAGCCCTGGCTGTCCTGGAACTCACTCTGTAGACCAGGCTGGCCTTGAACTCAGAAATCCGCCTGCCTCTGCCTCCCAAGAGCTGGGGTTAAGGGTGTGTGCCACCACTGCCTGGCTAGGACACTTTCTTTTATATGAAAAGCATGGCATGTGTTCCAAGTCAGGAGTCAGGTAAGGACCTGGGAGTCAGCTAAGCCTCAAGTGTGTGCCCACCAAATCTTCTTCGGGTCTTGACCTCATCAAACTTCCTGGCCTGATTTTACATCCCACAAAGGTCTTGTTTGGCTTTGAAGTCTTGGCAGCTTCCTGGGTTGCTTCCAGGGAGAGGGCCTGCAGTACATTCAGGGAGAGAGAGGGTCAGCTCCTCAGCTCCTCACAGCTCTGTCTTCCTGTTTCTGCTCCCTGTGGTGTCTTCCCGGGCTGGCTCTCGGACTCTCTTCAGTGCTGCCCATTGCTCTTACCTCAGCAGAATCTGCCATTGTCACTATCCCTCTGCTTAATTTCTGCCATTGGTATGTACCAGCCCACCGTACCAATAACAAAGACTCAAAGTCAGGGAAAAAAGGACCTCTCATAACACCAGACACCAGTACATAAAAAAACAACAAAAACAAAAAACCCAAAAACCTCTCAGCTGCCCCCTCACACCAGACACACACTTGAGATTCCAAAACTTGGGAGGTAGAGGCAGGAGGATTGTAAATTTGAGGCCAATCTGGGCTACATAATAAAATTTTGTCTCAAACAGAAAGAATGACTTTTGAGTGGGGATGGTGTACCTATACGTGCACTCATCTGTGGAGGCTAGAGGGATGTCATTCCCTCAGGCACCACTAAGACCGGATGTCTCGTTGGTCTGGTGCGTCATTGAGCCCCAGGGACCACTGCTGAGGACAGGACCCAAACAGAAGCTCTTCCGTTTGTCTGTTGAACCTTCCACAAGGCTGATTAACTGATTAGGACTACAGTGGTTGCCAAGAGCTTGCTTGGGCTATTGCAGATCCACAGCCAAATTACAGTTTATCTTGGGCCATCTCTGACCCCCTAAGTCGCCGTTCCTTGCTAGTTCATGTCTGACCTAACTTTCTATGACTAAAAGATAAAACCCTTGGGAATGTATTAACTGGACAAAACCTGCCTACTGACCAAAAAGTTAAGAGTGTCCGCGGATAGTATCTGAAGCTTCTTGGCCTAGCTGTTCTGCTGCAATGTTCTGTTCGTGAAGTGTCTTCATTTGTAACATTCTTTGTTCTGTTGCTAGAAAAACTTTTTTGAATCTGCATTCCCTGGCCCTGGCCACTCATATTTAGCTTCAGAATAAACAATCTTTTCTTCCCTTTGAGATGAGAGTTTTGGTTTTGCATTGAGCCTACCATACCCAGCATTCTCTGCGTGGGTTCTGGGCGTTGCATCCAGAGCCTTATGCTTACCAGGCAAGTGTTTGACCAACTGAGCTCTAGATTGTTGTTATTATTTTACTTTTCATAATTTATCATTTCTTTTATTTGGGTTTGGGGTTATTTATTGGACCATGGGCAAATTACCAGAGGCTACATTACTGAAAAAAAATTACTTCCCCTCCCCCGGCAGCATTAACTGACTAGCTCTTTAGCTAAGGTGAGCAGGTCTCATAAGCCCTTCTTCCATAAATGCTGGAGTGCTGATGGGCTCAGTTTTGTGCAGGTCTTGGGCAAATAACCACAGTCGCTGTGAGTTCATGTGTGCAGTGGCCATGGTATATCCAGAAGACATCATTTCACAGAACTCCTCACCCTTCAGCTCTTACTTACATCTTACAGGATTTCTCTGTGTAGGCCTGGTTGTCCTGGAACTCACTCTATAGACCAGACTGGCCTTGAACTCACAGAGATCCTCCTGCCTCTGCCTCTTGAGTGCTAGAACTAAAGGCGTACATCACCACTGCCAGGCTAGCTCTTCCATTCTTCCCCACCCACTCTTCTGTGACTTCCCTGAATCTTGAGGGGAGAGTGAATGCTGACGTCCTATTTAGGGTTGAACACTCAACAGTTATCTACCCATTGTAACTTGACTAGTTACACATTTTGACGTTAACCACTACCCATTGCAAAACTAAGCTTTGGTAACTAAGATTGAAGTAGCACTATTCTATAGACATAAATATAAATATTTAGAAGGCATTTATACATTTTACAAGCAGTGTTCACTTGATAAAACAATATAGATAGGTTTCCCACTGTAGCCTATGCCATCCCCAGCTTTGGGCTTTTGACCAGTGCCAGACCTGGATTCTCTCCCAATGAGTGGGCCTCAAACCCAATCAGAAAGTATTTGATTACCCCATTAGCAGTCATGCCACTAACATGCCAGTTGGAACACGTTGTGTGCAGTTAGCATTATATCATGGAGGATATACTGCTAGGTAGTTCCACTGGTGACATTTCTTCTCTGGAGCCCTGTAGAGTCCCTTTCCAGCACTGTGAAAGCTACCCAGCAGGGAGGATACTTCTGGCTCACTTCCAGCTTGATTTTTTTATGTCCTGCCGTTAGGGTCCGTGAAGTACTGAAGGATGACACCTCAGGCTCAAATAGTATGCAAAGACAAAGAGCATTTATTCTGCAGAAATTACCAGCATGCTGGGGTACTCCAGATGTAAATGGAGACCCTTTGAGGGGCTTGCAGGCATCCTTTTATGCAGATCTAGGGGAATTCCATGGAGGGATAGATGACCTTTCTCTTGATTGGTTGGCTCTACCTCAGGGTTGCAGGTAACTCTGAGATTGGCTAGGGCCTTGGAGAGTTTTGGGGGTGCTAAGTTCTAGGAACAACGGCAATGGCCTGTTTTATTTGGAGAACTCCTGAGGCCCAAAATATTGTGATCTCAACCTGTGGGTTTCACATAAAACTGTCTTCCAATATGTTATTATATTGAACAGATTGCAAAATTGTTGACACTCTGTGCCCACCCTGTGAAACAGCCTTTAGTGATCTGAAATGTATTCGGAGGATATATTAATGAAATTTTGCCCCGATGAGCTTCGAAGAACCTGAATACTTTTTCATTCACACAGAAGACCACAGCTCCACTGTTTGAGCACTTATTTTGGGTCAGACTCTTTCCGGGTAGACAACCCATTTACAACGGCAACTCACGACAGGTATTTCTGTTGGCCCTTTTTATAGATGAGGCTTCAAGGAGCTCGAGTTAGGGTCTAGGCTTACAGCCAACCACCTGTAGGATGACAAGAATAGAGCCCAGGCTATTTAATTCCATGACTGTATCTGCTAGCTGCTTCCCATGAAACCCTACCACCCTACTACTCAGACCAATGAGTCACATTTGGGGTTGGGGTTCAAGAGGAAACCAGGAGTACGAAAGAAATGTGACCACAAGGTGGCAGTAGAATTCAAAAACTTGAAGAGATGAGTCCAGGAAGTCCTTTTTGCTAGAGGTGGTCAGAGGTTGGGGAACACACACAAAGGAGAGAGACCCTTTAGGTCTGTGGGAGTTCTGGCAGGGCTTGGTGATATGACTCAACAGCACAGAGGGGACATTCTAGGTCACAGAATCCCAGGAGCAGCAATGACTCCGGGGTCATCACAGTTTGGGGTTAATCTTAACTTTAGCAAATGCTGGGCCCAGGTTTCCCCAGTGTGCAAAACAGTCAAGTTCTAAGTGACTTAAAATCTGATCATCTGGAGGATGATTAAGACAATTGGGTGTATACAAATTGGAATCTGATATCGGTAGACATTTGACCAACCCATCTCAGCTCATTATGAAGAAATGCAAACCCTAGAGGACTTAGCAGGCTGAAGCCACTTGTGTCTCATTAGCTTATGTAACTGACAAGCTGTTTGAAGACTTTCAAGCCAGCGGTTCTTTGTTGAGAATGCAACTTTGAGGAGACAGGCTGCGGAAGGGAATTGTGGGTAGAGACACTCTGGGAGCTGGATGGATGTCACGTGACATCTTCCTCTCCTGTCTCATTGCGCAGCTGGGAGCGGGGCTGTGTTTGAGCGCAGTGGGCGCCTTTCCTTTGCAGAAGGGGAATTTTGGTTTTCGTGTTAAGGATGGAACCTAGGACATCTCGCATGCCAGGCAAGTGCTTCACTATGGAGCTAGATAGATCCCAGTACCCAAATAGATGTTTTTAAGATTTCCATTTTAGAGCTGGAGAGATAGCTCAGTGGTAAAGAGCACTGACTGCTCTTCTGAAAGCCCTGAGTTCAAATCCCAGCAACCACATGGTGGCTCATAACCATACGTAATGAGATCTGACTCCCTCTTCTGGAGTGTCTGAAGACAGCTACTTACAGTACATACAGTACTTACATATAATAAATAAATCTTTAAAAAAAAAGATTTCCATTTTATGTATGTGGGTGTTTGCCTACATGTATGTCTGTACATCACGTGTATGCAGTGTCCTATAAAGCCAAGGGGTCTTTGGATCCCCTGGAACTGGAGTTATAAACAGTTGTGAGACACCTTGGGAAGGTGAACCTGGATCCTCTGTAAGAGCAGCCAGTGTTCATAACCAGTGGGCCATCTTTCTAACCCCCCAATTTTTTTTTGTTTTTGTTTTTTGTTTTTTGTAAAATATATACAACAAAACACCTAACATCTAACGCTTTTACATTTTTAAAAGCTGCGACATTAATGATGTTCAGAAACATCATAGCTGTTTCCAGAAACACGTCATTCTTAAGTTCTGTTCCCATGAACAAGTCCCCTCTCCTCTGTTTGCCCCATGTACATTTTCTTTGCAAATTTACTAGTTCTAAATATTTCAAATTCACCAAGCCATACAATGGTTGTCCTTTGGTGTGGGACTGTCTCACTTAGCACAGGATCATCATCATGATGTCAGTCTTTGTAGCAAGGGAATGGCATTGCTGGGAGGGGGTACAAATTCAAGGAGGTGAGGCCCTTCTGGAAGGTGGACGAACATGATGGCTTACAATTCCAGTCCAGGGGATCTGACCCTCTTCTGACCTCTGCAGGTACCAGATATGCACACGGTACACATAAGTACATGCAGGCAAAACCCTCCTCCTACACATAAATAAAATAAATATATCTAAAACTTTTTAAAAGAAGTTCATGATCATTCTCTGCTGTGCAATGATTTTGAGGCCAAGCCTGAGCTAGAGAATCTGTATGCATAAATCTGTCCATCTTATAAATGTATTTTCTAAGGTTCTTTGTTCCAGTGACAGAAAGCTAACACAATTCATGTAGTCTGGTCAGTCAGAATTCCATTCCTTTTATTGTTAAATTATTCCATTTAGTATATGTAACATTTATGTTACCTATGTTACAATTAT
>NW_022196913.1:53888757-53893923 GCF_008632895.1 Mastomys coucha | reverse complement strand
TTCATTTTTTACACTCACCTGTTCATAGGCAAGGATTTGTATTTTCCCTGTCTTTGGCTACTGGGGATGAAGACTCAGTGAACATTAGCACAAAGTGTCTGCTTTGTATCTGCTTTCAGTTACTTGGGGACAAAGGCCTAGAAGTGGAGTGACTGCAACATATGACAGTTCTAAGTTTAACTTTTCTGCACAGCTACCAAGTGGTTTCCCATGGCAATAGCACAAGGTGGTTGGTTTTAATTGTCAACTTGATGCAATCAAGAGTCACCTAGGAAGAGAGTCTCAGTGAGGAATTGTCTAGAACACTTGCCCTGTGGGCATATCTGTCTTGACAATGGTAATTGATATAGGAAAGCCCACCAAGTTTGGTGACACCACTCCTAGTTTGGAGATCCTGGGCTGTGTTCCGGTGGGGAGTATGCGCTGTTCAATAGCACGCTTCTGATGCTATCTGCTTCTTAACTATGTGTGTCTTGTGACAAGCTGCTGTGTGAAGTTCCTGCAGGCTTGACTTTCCCACAGCAATGGACCTGTAACCCGGAACTGTGAGCTCAGTAAACCCTTTCTCCTTTAAGTTGCAGCTGTCAGAGCATTTGATCATAGCAGCAGGAGAGGAAACTAAGACATGGCCTGCTTCATTTTGTAATCAGCAATACCAAAGACTTCGCTCCCACATCATCAGTAATTGTGCTATAGTCTGGGTAGGATTGTGTGTGTCTTCTATTAGTTCATGTTTTAGGAATTTGGTCGTCAGCTGATGATGTGTAAGGAAGCAGGGTCATTAGGAGATGAAGCCTAGGGCCTCTGACGTGACTCAGAGAGTTAAGTACTTAATTGAGCAAGCATGAGGAGCTGAGTTTGTACCCTAAGTGTGCACACAAACACATACACACACAAGCCAGATAGTACATCTGTTACCCCAGCTCTGGGCAGAGGGTTACAAAATCAGACAGGTCCCTGGAGCTTGCTAGCTAGCTAGCCTAGCCCCAAAAGCAAGCTCTAGTTTCAATGAGAGAGCCTGTCTTAAAAAGAAGAAGAAGAAGAAGAAGAAGAAGAAGAAGAAGAAGAAGAAGAAGAAGAAGAAGTATTAACATTATTCTGTAAATACTTGCTCTATAGAATTAATGTTATAATTTAAAATTTAAGGAAAAATCTAAGTCTCTAATCTTAATGAAGCTAACCTTTCCGCTTAAGTTAGCTTTGTGCTTCAGTTCAGAACTTAGTGAACTCTTAGTAAAATCTTAGTGCTTTTTCTCTTAACACTGTGAAGATGGTAGGTTTTTTAAATGATATTAATTTAGTGGCGGGGGGGGGGGGGGGGGGGAGATTTTGAGTCTCTCTGTGTGTGTGTGTGTGTGTGATTCATATACCACAGTGCTAATGGGGAGGTCAGAGGACAACTTGTGGGAGTGGGTCCTAGCCATCAAACTCAGGTCCCCAGGCTGGTGGCAAGCACTGTTTGAATTGTCTGAGCACTTGAAGATCTTAGCAAAGTCTTGTAAATAAAACGTCCATAAAATTCACTATGCTGGTTTTTACTTTGATTTCATGGAGTGGTGGCGGGGCCAGTCTTCTGGTCTTCAGTGGGGGTTAGGACTTGAGAATGGGGCCTGGGGCTCCCTTCTAAGATGCTTACTTGAATCCTCTGCTTGGTTTCTAGAGGTGGCTTCCTGTCTCTCTATTCATGCGTGCACTGCGCCCGCTCTTTCCTTTGTAGAGCTGCACGGCACCCTCCCTTTACTGTGCAGAAATCCTGGTCCAGGAAGTACTGTTGCTTAGCAACAGGTTAACAAATTCTTCCCCTCTGTGGTCCATGACAAAAGAGCTGAGCAGAACCTCTACAGCACTTATTTATCCAACAAATGTACAGATAGTCTCTTGTGCAGTGTTACAGATAAGTACGAGAAATTTGTCTGTCTTTAGCTACAGCCTGCTGAGGATGTATGCTTTTAAGTCAGACATGTATTAAAGGTTACATACTTGTTTGACTTGATTTTGCTTTAAGTTTTTCTAAGTTTATTATTATATATGTGTATGCATATATCTATGTGTTCCTGGTGTGTGCGTGTGTGTGTGTGTGTGTGTGTGTGTGTGTGCTTCCAGGTGCCCATGCAGAGGTCAGAGGACAGCTCTTTACAAACATTTTTCATGTTAATTAATTAAATAGTTAATTAATTTAGAGAGAAAGTGTGTGTGTCTGTGTCTGTGTGTGTGTGTCTGTATGTGTGTGTCTGTGTGTGTGTCTGTGTGCGTGTGCATGTGTCTCTGTGTGTGTGTGTTCGTGTGTGTGTCTGTGTGTGTGTCTGTGTGTCTGTGTGTGTCTGTGTGTCTGTGTCTGTGTGTGTCTGTGTCTGTGTGTCTATGTGTGTCTGTGTGTCTGTGTGTGTGTGTATATGTGTGTATGTGTATGTGTATATGTGCGTATATGTGTGTATGTGTATATGTGTGTGTATGTGTGTATATGTGTGTGTATGTATGTGTATGTGTGTCTGTGTCTGTGTGTGTATGTGTGTGTATGTGTGTATGTGTATATGTGCGTGTATGTGTGTGTATATGTGTATGTGTGTGTGTATGTGTGTGTGTGTGTATGTGTGTGTCAATGTGTATGTGTGTTTATGTGTGTGTGTGTGTGTGTGTGTGTGTGTGTGTGTGTGTGTGTGTACTTATATGTGTTCTTGCAGGTACCCTTGGAAGCCAAAACAAAGTGTGAGGCTCCCTGGAGCTGAGTTATGGAGACACCTAGGGAGGGAACTGTTAACAGAACTCAGAGGTCCTCGGGAACTGATAAGCTATCTTTGTAGCCTCTCTGACTTTTTTTTAAAGGAATATCTGTTATTTGTTGACAGCTTCATATAATGTACCTTGAGCATCTCTGTCCCTAGCCTCCCTATCATTACTCTCTCACTTTCATGGTCTCTTCTTTGTTATCTTTTTTTGTAACCCACTGAGTCCAATTAGCAGTGCCACTCTGGCCTCTGAAGGCGCCAGGCACATACACAGCACACAGACATACCTGCAGTAACATACCCATACACATAAAATATTGAGACATAATTTATACACAGTTCGCCGAACTATGTGTGCCATTTAATGATTTTTGCTGTGTTACAGTATTTTTTTAACGTATGTATTTATCATTATTTTGTGCACATGATGTGTGTGTGTGTGTGTGTGAGAATGGGCTTCTGGTCATTCCACAGTGTTTGTGTGGAGATCAAAGAACAGCTTTCTCTCCTTCTCAGTGTGGCTCCACAGATCTAACTCAGTTGCTTGGCTTAGCTGTATGCACCCCACTCTCTGAACCATCTCACCAGCCCCAACAGGATCGGTTTTTTAAAAACTGTGGCAAATTACACACAACATAAAGTTTCCCATTTAACCATCTTTTGCAGTACAATTAATGGCTTTTATTCATAATGTTTCTGCAACCAATTATAGTTCCCTAATTTTCATAAACCTCAAAAAGAAACTGTATAATCCAGGGCTGGAGATATGGCTCACTGGTTAAGGGCAGAAGACCTGAGTTCGGTTCCCAGCACCCATGGTGAGCAAATAAAATTTAAAAGAAGCTATCCAATGTTGTAGGGTATTTGATCACACTGTGAAAACCGTGAACCCCCGAGGTTGTGCTGTTTACTGGAAAAACCTGTTTCTAGTTGTGGTGCGACTCAGCCTCAGCATACACCTTTAATCCCTCTGGCTGGAATACAGATGCACCCTTAGTACACACTTTAATCCCCAAAAACGAAGATAAGCCGGTTGTGGTGGCGCACGCCGGTAGGATTTGCTGAAGGAGGCAGAGGCAGGAGGATCGTGAGTTCGAGGCCAGCCTGGGCTACACATTTAAGCCAGGCAGTGGTGGCGCACGCCTTTAATCCCAGCACTTGGGAGGCAGAGGCAGACAGATTTCTGAGTTCGAGGCTAGCCTGGTCTACAGAGTGAGTTCTAGGACAACTAGGGCTACACAGAGAAACCCTGTCTTGAAAAACCAAAAAAAAAAAAAAAAAAGAAGAAGATAAAGTTAGTTTGTAGAAGGAAGCACCCATATTTGAAAGTGACGTGTAATTGAGTGGCAGACACTGTGATGAATCACAGAAAGATTTGTCAGAGGAGGATATGCTCAACTCTCACAAGAACAGGGAGGAAAGAGAAACTACTCAAAAGAGAGCAGTGTGGAGAGAGGAGGCAGTTCTACTGAGAGTTTTGCAGAGTCAGGTTGAAGAGAATGAGCTAGACACAGGTGAAGACAGAACGAGCCAGAGAGTGAGAAGGAACCAGAAGGTGAGAACAGATTGCTCAAGTAAGTTTGCAGCCAGGCAGAGCAATTTGATGAGAAACTGAGAAAGAGAGGCCAGATTGAGTCAGTCAGCTTGGAGAGGAATTTGAGCCAGAACAGCTGAGTTGAACCAGCCAGCCAGAGTTCAGAAAAAGCTAGAAAGAGTGAACTTGCCAGGCACTGGTGGCACATGCCTTTAATCCCAGCCTTGGGAGTCAGAGGCAGACTGATCTCTGAGTTCGAGGCCAGCCTGGTCTACAGAGTGAGTTCCAGGACAGCCAGGGCTATACAGAGAAACCCTAACTCAAAAAAAAAAAAAAAAAAAAAAAAAAGGAAGAGTGAACTTAATGCGGCAGTAAGTCTTAGAGACTGAAAACATTCTAGGCCTATGTAATATTGTATGGCGTCTAGAAGCTTCCAGAGGGACTGTCTAAGAGATGACAAGTAAAAGATAAAAGATACTTTTACTTTTACAATATAATTATGCAATAATGTTTCATTTTTTCATCCCTGACCTCTTTATGTATATGAGTACACTGTAGCTATCTCCAGACACACCAGAAGAGGGCATCAGATCCCATTACAGATGGTTGTGAGCCACCATGTGGTTGCTGGGAATTGAACTCAGGACCTCTGGAAGAGCAGTCAGTGCTCTTAACCACCATCCCTGACCTCTTTAAACTCTGGTGACATGCTGCTGCCATGAGTTTACTTACTATAGTTTGTTCTAGCCCGTGCTTTTGGTGGTGACCTTACAAAACTGTCGCGGCTGGAGAGTTAGGTTAAGAGTACGCAGTGCTCTTCCAGAGGACTGAGTTCAGTTCCCAGCACTCACATGGAGCACGCACCATGTGTTCATTCACACACACACACACACAGAGAGAGAGAGA
>NW_022196913.1:53806246-53887925 GCF_008632895.1 Mastomys coucha | reverse complement strand
GAGAGAGAGAGAGAGAGAGAGAGAGAGAGAGAGAATAGATCTTTTAAACAACAAAAGCCAGTAAATGAATCATTGCCTCATGCATGGCCACAGATTTTCGTCTATTATTTTTCCCTAAGAGCTGTCTAGTTTTAGACCTGAGGTTTTATTAAGGAATTAGCTGTCCCTCTCCCATCTAAGGCCTCCTTCCTTGGGGGCTGGCTGGAATGTTGGGTATTTGTGAATGGCCATGGCTCTGGGCAGCCAGTCTTGAGTCTGCATAAACTTCAGGAATTGGATGTTTTGGTTTTTGTAGATGATCTTAAACAAGACAAAAGCATTTCTTTTCTATTTCTCTCTTTGGAGACTTTTTCTCATGAATAGGGATTTAATTTTTTTCTGCCCTATATATTTTTTTCTCTTTCAGTCTATTTTTTTATTTCCCAATATTGAACTAGGCCTGTATTCCTAGAAGAAACCTCACTTGATCTTTTTCTGTACAGTTGACCTCCAGTTGATAATGAGGTCAGGAGACAGGTCTCAGCAGTTAGGAATGGCTACTGCTCCTGTAGAAGACCTGAGTTCAGCTCCCAGCCCCCTGTTGAGTATCTCACAATGACCTCTAACTCTGCTTCCAGTGATCTGGTGCCTTCTTTTAGACTCCAGGGACATGTGCATATATGTGCATGTATCCATACAGACAAACTTATGCATATAATTAATGAAAAACACATATTTTTAAATTGATTAAAAAATAAAATAAAAATTTAATAAAAAGCAGTAGTTTTAGCTAATCTAGTAGGGGCATAATAATATTAATACTTATGATATTAATATATTTTAAAGTGCCTTCAGGTTTGTATTAATGAAGAAGACTGTTGCTCTATGGTTTCTTTTTTTTTTTAAGACTTATCTATTTATTATATGTAATACACTGTAGCTGTTTTCAGATGCACCTGAAGAGGGCATTAGATCTCATTACGAATGGTTGTGAACCACCATGTGGTTGCTGGGATTTGAACTCAGGACATTCAGAAGAACAGTCAATGCTCTTACCCTCTGAGCCATCTTTCCAGCCTGGGTTCTCATTTTTAATATGTCTTTAGTTTGGGTATCACAGTGAGACATGTACTCACCCATGAGAACGCATGCATACCCAAGATACACACATACGCATGCACACACACACACACACACACACACACACATACATTTTATGTTTTGAACTCCATAAATTGGTGAGAATTGGCTTTCTACCTCTATTTAATCCTTTCTTTCTGTCTCTCTTCTTGTGGAAAAATAGCCAATGAAGAATTTGAACCATTGTTCTATTCTGGATTCTATTCCATGTGGTCTGGAGTAAAGGCGTGTGCCTTACTTGCTGTAGGCTTTTTTTCTATTTCTTTTTTTTTTCTATTTCTTTCTCCCTCTCTTTCATTCTTTTTTGCTTTCTTCATTTCCTTTCTTTTCTGTAGACTACTAGTTAAAGTAAGAAAGCAATAAGAGCAGCTAAGCAATAAGAGGTGAGTCAATGGTTTGGAGAACTTGCTGCTCTTACAGAGGACCTGGGTTCTAGTCCCAGCACAGGCATGGAGACTCACAACCATCTATAACACATAACTCCAGTTCCAGGGGATCTGATGACCTCTTATGACCATTGTGGACACCAGGCATTCATGTGGTTCACATACACACACACATTCATGCACATAAAATATGTAAGTCAAAAGAAAAGTTTAAGTCATGAGAACATGACCGTGGTAACTCTTAGAGGAAAGCATTTAATTAAGGCTGGCTTACAGTTTCAGGGTTCAGTCCATTATCAAGGCAGGAGCATGACAGCATGCAGGCAGGCATGGTGCAGGAGAAGGAGCTGAGAGTTCTACATCCAGATACTCAGGCAGCAGAAGACATAGTGACAGTAGGCCTGGCTTGATTATATGAAACCTTAAAACCCACCCCCAGTGACACACTTCCTCCAACAAGGCCACACCTCCTAGTAGTGCCACTCCCTATGAACCTATGGGGGCCATTTTCATACAAACCACATAGGAGGTCACAAGATGGTTGAACAGTCTGGAGAAGTAGAAAGGCTAAGCAGGGGGGCTGGAGAGATGGCTCAGCGGTTAAGAGCACTGACTGCTCTTCTGAAGGTACTGAGTTCAAATCCCAGCAACCACATGGTGGCTCACAACCACCTGTCATGAGATCTGACGCCCTCTTCTGGTGCATCTGAAGACAGCTACAATGTATTTACATATAATAATAAATAAATAAATCTTAAAAAAAAAAAGAAAGGCTAAGCAGAAAGAACGAAGCCAAGTCCAGCACTCTCATAGGAGAGAGGAAGACGAAGATTCTTCTGTCACATAGGCAGGAGCATTGGTCCAGAGACTGGCAGCTCTTCCCATTCATAGGGGAAAGCCCACAGTTTTCATAAGCCTTAAATCCAGTTGTAGGATCTGCTATGAGGGATTCCCATGGGGTGGTTTAGCACTAGAGAAATCCACTTGGGCAGCCTCCATTCGTTGGAGGGTCCAGGCACACTCCAAGAGGCAATGTGTTGCTTGAGACTGAGGTCCAGCGGACCTGTTTGGTGCAGGAATCAGTCATGAGTCATAGAGGGCTGGATAAAGATACACTGAGAAGCCCAGGCAGCAAGAGGCTTCTATGCTGAAATGCTTGGAGCACAGTAGCCCCACCCCCTCTCCTTTGGCTAAGAACAGGGTCACTAAAGAGATTCCCAATCCTGTGCCAGAGGTCAACAGGCTTCTCCTTGTCCATGGCTTCCTCTCTGCCACGTGGTTTTCCATTTGCAGGACTGAGAAGGTTCAGAGGATGCTCTCGGCAGCCCTCCCCATTCTCCAGGATGTACATATTTGAGAAGGGCTGCTGAGACCGGTCCTCTTGTAAAGATCTCAGTGCTCCAGCAGTGGTCAGGCTCTCTGAGATCTCCACACTCCGTGATACACAGTCTCAGGAGGGTAAGCAAAGGCATCTAAAGTGATTTTGGCCTCAGTGAGCAACTGACTGTGCACCATCCCCAGTTGGAACTGCATGAAACAGAAGAGCCTCAGCTTCAGTTGGTATCATCTTCACCTGACCACAGAATAGTCTAGAGAACTCAGGAAGAAACTACTCTAAGACATTGTCTTTGAAGTTCCCCACACCTTCCTGCTTCATTTCTGTATTTGTTAATTTCTTTAAAAAATTATGTGTGTGTGTGTGTGTGTGTGTGTGTGTCAGTGTGGGTTTGTGCGTATGAGAGCAGTGCCTGTGGAGGCCAGAAGTGGGTGTCAGATTCCCCGGAGCTGAAGTTACAAATGCTTGTGAGCTGCCATGTCTGTGCTGGGAACCAAACTTGGGTCCTCTGGAAGAGCAGCCAGTGCTATTGTCTGCTTCGCCTCTCCAGCCCCTTCACTGATATCTCTCTCTTTTTAAAAAAAAAAATTTATTTTATTTTATGTGTATGAGTACACTGTAGCTGTACAGACGGCCGTGAGCCATCATGTAGTTGCTGGGAATTGATCTCAGAATGGCCCGGCTCGCTCTGGCGTAATACACTGTAGCTGTCTTCAGACGTACCAGAAGAGGGCGTCAGATCTCATTACGGGTGGTTGTGAGCCACCATGTGGCTGCTGGGATCCGAACTCAGGACCTTCGGAAGAGCAGTCGGTGCTCTTACCTGCTGAGCCATCTCGCCAACCCCACTGATCTCTTTTGATAGAAACTGGGCCTGGCTCTTGCCAGGATGCTGGGGGCCCACATTTCTCACTCTGCTTCTTGATCACTAGTAGACAATAAGCACGGGAACCAGATAGCCCAACCACTGATGGTTGTAGCGCCTTGGTTGCAACACCCTGACAGCTGGGAGCAGAGGGCTTCATTTCTAGCCCCACAGGGCCTCCCTCACCTAAGGGCAGTAGACACTTTGTTGCTGAGTGGATACTCTTTTTAGGCCTCCCCTGAAGCCATTCTAGCCTCTCTATTTCTGAGTTGAAGGAAGTCCAGGCTCCTTGCCCAGTCAGCTAGAATGCCCAGGGCAGACCTTTCTGCCCACCAGGAATGAACCTGCTGAGTCCCCACTTGGTCTTCTTTGAGAAGACTTCTGTTAAGGGAGGGGAATCTCCTTCAATGCCTGACACAAGTCACTACTAGTTTCCTTCTAAGCATGTGTGTGTGTGTGTGTGTGTGTGTCTGTGTGTGTGTGTGTGTGCAAAAGTATAAAAGTCATGCTGAAGTTTCTTCCGTAAGTTTTGTTTGGAATAGAGTGGATTGTGTGTAAAGATACTGTTAATTCAGTGTGCCCTTTACCGTTTTTTCCCCTTGTTATGTCTACATCCCCTGGTGTTTTCTAACATAGCCTAAGCACCTACCACAGCAAGGCCAGGCCTATGGAGCTCAGCCCTCTGCTGTACCTGGAGTCTCTATGACTCCATGTTCTCCCTGCCTTTTACGTTCAGTTACTTCAATCTACTTGGCAGAACAGGAAAGGTTTCTACACTCTATCTTTCTGGAAGCAGGTTGTGCTTCTGTGAGCATGGCTTCGCCCCTGTCTGCCCTCCTTTATCCTGGGTTTACTGCTTGTGTCCTTGGATTTCCCCCTCTTCTCCACGTGTGCTCGGATCACAGTGGCATGCGTGTGCTTTGCTCAGTGGCCCTCTGTGCTTTCTGTAACTTGTATTCTTCGCAGCTTATTTCAGCAGTTGCAAGAGGTTATCAGGAATAACTTCAATTAACTTTCAAGAGATATTGTAGACTTCTGGTATAGTAGAAGCTTGTAACAATGTATTTTTTCATCCCTCCCTTGAAGCATTTGTTGTGTTTTCCACACACACACACACACACACACACACACACATATATACATACATACATACATACATACATACATACATACATATATGGAAAGTTTACCTTTGCAGGTTACAAACTCCGCAGTTTATAGTTCAGTGGACCAAACTGTGCTCTGACCCAAATGTGACTGTTTGGATTAGAGTCTGTAAAGTTAAACAATACATCATGGTGGGATCTGGCACGACAGGGTTAGTGTTTTTAGGGGAGTACTCTCTGTTTTCCCATTTACGTGAGAACTCTGTGAAAGTGGCTACCAGCAAGCCAGAAAGAGCCCTCGTCAGAACGCGACTATCCATGCAGGCTCCCTTAACTCCCATGTTTTGCTTTTACAACTGTGATAAAAACACAAATGTTTATCATCTAAGTCACCCAGTCTATGGTTACTTGTTACAACATCCCAAACTAATACACATGATTATTATTTGGGTTTAAACTAATACACATGATTATTATTTGGGTAAAAGAGTTATTTATCTGATAAATAAAGATCTCCTAAAGAGATTTGTTTGGGACATTGTCCAACCATGCAGTCCAGGCTGATCTTGAACCAATGGTCCTCCAATCTCGACTTCCTTCGGGCTGAGGTTACAGGTGTGTATCGCCACATTCATAAATAAGAATTTTAGGCATGGGTAGTGGTTTCCCCCTGTAATCCCCGCATTTAGGAAGACAAACTTGGACTAGCATAGTGAGTTTCAGGCTATCCTGGGGCTACTTGGCAAGACTCTGTCTCAGCAAATGTTATAGGGAAAGGAAGGAGGGGCGGAGGGACTGAGGGAGGGAGAAAAGATAGGCTGGCTTCATCTGACTGCCCTGTCCTTTCTGTTCATTTGTGTAGGCACGGATTTCCACCTGGTATGGCTTTCCTCCTGCCGGAGGACATCATTTAACTTTTACTTTGTGACAGGGTCTTAGCGTGTGCTATCCCAGCGGTCAAGGGCTAGGATTACAGGTGTGAGCCACCATGAGTGGCTCGCTGAACATTTCCTATGGAGCCAGTCTTTTGATATTTTATTCTTGAAAAAGTCCTTATATTTCCTTTGTTCTGAGAAGATACAGTTAAATATCGTCGTTTTGTGTTTGTGTACACCACATGTGCACATGCCATGACTCGTAGAGGCGGAAGACAACTTTCAGGAATCTATTGTCTCTTTCCGCTATGCTATGTGACCCTGGAATCCAACTCAGGTTGTCAAATTTTCATAACAAGTGCTTTTACCCACTAAGTTGTTTTGTTGGCCCTTGAAACAAGACTTTATTGGATAAAAGGAGTTCTTAGTTTTCAGGAAGTAGGTGGTGCTGCTTCTGATGAAAATGTGCTGTCATTCCTGTGTTACTGTTAATATGTGAAGGGGGTGGGGCACATTTGTTACACTGTTTATTTTTTGAGGTAAGCTTTTAAAACCTGTTATTGCTAGGATCCCACAGGGGAGGAGTGCTCACACCTTTGATTCAGAGCAGACCCTTTTACTCTAAAATCATTCTCTTTTTAATCCAGGAAATGCTGTTCCAGTGTCCATATTTCATGATGTCTCCTCTTAAAGCCAGGGTCTTCCAGGTAGTTCAAGTCTCTTACTGTTTCTAATTTTCTTTCTTTAGACTTATCACTCTCATTTGGTCTTGAGATGTTTGTTTGTAACTTTGTTACATTTGAAAAATTCAAGTGTAATTTATAAATGTGAAACACACATCTAAAAATGCAAGTTTGGGGGGCTGGGGAGATGGTTCTGTTGTCTAAGCCCTCCTTAAGTGTCTCTTGACAGCAACTGAACAGTAACTAAGACACATTCTGATTTCAGTCTTGCTAAGAGTTAATGTGTGGGAGCTGAGGATGGGACTTAGTTGATATAGTTTTCCTAGCATGTATAAAGCCTTGGGCTTAATCCTCAGTACCACTTAAACAGGATGTGGTGTGTACACCTGTACACGCTAAAACTTCACAGAAGGATTAGAAAGATGGTGTCTTAGTCACTGTCCGGTTTCTGTGAAGAGACATCATAACCAAGGCAGCTCTTATAGAAGAAAATGCTTAAGTGGGAGCTTTCTTACAGTTTGAGGTTCAGTCATTGTGGGGAGCATGGTGGCAGACAAGCATGCTACTAGAGAAGGAGCTGAGAGGTACATCCTGATGCACAGGTCAAGAGACTCTGGGCTTTTGGAACCTGAAAGCCCATCACCAAGGCCACACTTTCTCCAAAAAGACCACACGTCTTAATCCTTTTCTTTTTTCTTTCTTTTTTTTTTTAATTTTTTTTTAAAAATTTATTTATTTATTATATGTAAGTACACTGTAGCTGTCTTCAGACGCACCAGACGAGGGCGTCAGATCTCATTATGGGTGGTTGTGAGCCACCATGTGGTTGCTGGGATTTGAACTCATGACCTTCCGAAGAGCAGTCAGTGCTCTTCCCCGCTGAGCCATCTCACCAGCCCTAATCCTTTTCAAATAGTGCTACTCCCCATGACTAAGCCTTCAAATATATATTGCCTATGGGGGTCATTCTTATTCAAACTACCACAGAAGGCTCACCAGTTAAGAGCACCGGCTACTTTTCCAAAGATCCTGGGTTTGACTCCCATGCCTTATATGGCCATTTACAATTGTCTGAACCTTCAGTTCCAGGGGATCTGATGCTTTCTTCTGGCCCCTGTAGGCACTGGGCATGCAAGTGGTATACAGACATAGACATACATTAAACAAAAGATCCATACACATAAAGTTTAAAAAAAAAAAGTGGAGGCATAAGCATCAGACATTCAAGGTCACCATGAGCTTCATATTGAGATCAAAGCCAGCCTGGCATACACAAAATCCTGTCTAAAAACCAATAATTTGTGTTATGTTTTACTTTCATGTGTGTGTGTGTATCTGTGTGTACATACTTTATGTGCTTTGGCACATACTCTTGTGTGCAAGATTTTCTAGGCAAGACTCAACACATACATCAACTCACCAGAAAAGGAATTCAAAACTGCTGTGGTAAATATTTAATATTAACTGGGGCTATCTCCCCCACCTTGGATTATTTAGTTCCCAGATAAAAGACATACACAGCCTTTATATTTATATAAGCCTTTAAAGCACTAGAGCTGGGCAGACATCTACCCTCTAAGCTTCCTTGCCTACTTCCCTGTCAAAAACCCTGAGTTATGACCTGCCATGTTCCACCTGGGCTCTTCTTACTCTAACTGGCCAACTCTCATGGCCATGTTTTCACGATTTACTTCCTCATGGCGTCTTCTCCTCTATCTTCTCATGGTCTCCTGCCTCAGACCCTAAGCCTGGGAACTGAAGCCTCACCTACCTCTCTTCTGCCCAGCTATAGGCTGTAGACATCTTTATTGACCAATCAGGGATAACTTGGGGGCAAGGTCACATAGTATCCTTGGTGTACCTAGGATCCCTTCATCCCTGAGGCAACCAGAGCCAGTATTAAGCATTGCCATACATAGCAAGAGAACAAACCTCAACAGCTTTAAGTTAAGAAACAAGGTTTGCACAACAAAAGCTGGTAACCATTTACTCACCGGCCGAGACCTTAAGGTACAGAATCTAGCATTGTATTACACAGCCACAGAGCAAACTTCAACCTGCAACGGAGAAAAATCGCAATTGCCCTAAAGTCCAACTCTGTGAAGTATGAGGTTCTTGTTTGTAACTCACAGGAGTGTGTGGGTGAGAGGTCACAAAAGCGGGAAGACTTAAGAGCAGCCATAGATCTCTGAACAGCTCACTCTCACATGTGCGCCGGCTAATGAAAGCAGCGACTTGGGACTCTGTTTGATTTGCAGTCTCCTGTCTGTAGCTTGTCTGGTCTGCTACACCCCTGTTTACTCCTTCCATACAGCTAGGGAGGGGCCTTTAAGAATCCTCCAGGATTCCACTGTTCCAGACCTGTGACTTTTACTTCCCTCCAGGAGGGAAGGTCTCTCTGTTCATGGAAACTGTTACACAACAACATGCATGCTGTGGTACATGCAAGTGGAGGCCTGGGGTGTCATTTTGGGAGTCATTTTGCTTGCTCTTCTAGCTTATTCTTTGAGGCAGGGCCTCAAAATCAAGCCAGAACTCCCTGAAATGGCTCATCTTACTAGACAAATTGCCCTGGGGATCTCACCTTTAGAGGCTGGAATTCCAGGCAGGCCTTCACAGGTACTCAATGTCCATGGGCGCAGGTGATCTCATCCTCATGATTGTCAGCCCCCAACCCTAATTTGTGTTATTTTAAGCCACTGAATTTGTAGTGCTATCACAAAGGCAATAGAAAAACAGCACTTTTCACTGAAGTTGTCCATTTGAAGTTCTTTGCAAACCTGGTAACTTAGTTGGACATCATTGTTTTGTTTTTAGCTTGGGAAGGTCACAGAATCACTCAGGGTGGCAGGATGAGCTGCATGCTGTAAGAGGAGACTCTTCAGACGTACTGCATTTATTTATTTATTTATTTATTTATTTATTTATTTGCTGCCTGTGCCCTGGGCTGCCTGCTCCCTCACCCTACTTGCCCTTGGGGTTTAACTGTAATTGGCAACTGGGACAAAGCAGTAAGATGCTTGTCTGGTGGCATATGATTATCTAATGAGCCTGTGAACCTTATTTATAGACAGTGTCTCCCTATGTAACTATGGCTGGCCTGGAATTCAATGTATAGATTAGGCTGGCCTTGAACTCACAGAGATTCTCTAGTTTCTGCTTCCTGAGTGCTGCCATTAAAGGCAAGCACCACCATGCCCAGCTCAGACATGCTCTCTGAACAGCATCCTCTCTGAACAGCATCCATTTTCCTATGATCCATCTCTCTGGTTTCTAGCCATTCTGCTCAGCCCCCACCCCAAGGGTTGGAATCATCTCTAGGCCAGCAGGTTTTGGCAGTACCATCAATAGGTCTGTATTCGATAGTTTTCCGTCAACCTGACATTAAGATGTAGTCATCTGAGAGGAGGTAACCTCAATTGAGAAAACACTTCTTCATGACTGATGGTGGAAGGCTCAGTTCATTGTGAGTGGGGACACCCACCCACACCCAGGTGGTCCTGGGTTCTGTAAGAAAGCAGGCTGAGTAAGCCATGTGAAGCAGGTCGGTAAGCAGCACTCCTCTAGGGCCTCTGAGCAGCTCCTGCCTCCAGGGCCTCCAGGGCCTCCAGGGCCTCCAGGGCCTCCAGGACCTCCAGGGCCTCCAGGACCTCCAGGTTCCTGCCCTCACTTCCTTCAAGGATGGATTGTGATGTGGAAGTGCAAGCTGAAGAAACCGGCTCCTCCCCAGCTTGCTTTTGGTTATAGAATTTCGTCACAGCAATAGTGGCCCCAAGTAAGACAACATTCCAGGACGAACTTTCTGGAGGAAGAAGTATCAGAAGGGCAGGACTATCCAGGTGGTGGGGAGGTGCCGAGCGTGTCATCTGGAAGGGAGGAGAGCTGACTGCATTCATTAGGAGAACGTGATCAGACACAAAAAGAACTTAGTGCGTCAACTGGAGGGCCCACTGACAAGAAAATGTTTACTTTGATATGGTGTTTGGAATACCTACTGAACAAAGGAATGATTACAAAAGTATTGTTTGTCCGACTCTAGGTGAAGTCATTATGGGCAATAATTGTGCCACTTTTACAGACTAGCACTAGAAAAACTTTTACAATACAAAATGAAAGACCACCTGTGAGGAGGATTCCTTAGTCTAATTTCATGATTGTATCAAATTTGGGGAAAATTCAACTGATAATGGTACTAGATTTTCAGTCAGTGTCTCTATTGGATATCTAGTCTGTTGTTTTGGTTTTGAGACAGGGTTTCTCTGTGTAGCCCTGGCTGGCCTGGAACTCTGCCTGCCTCAGCCTCCTGAGTGCTGGGATTCAAGGTGTGCACCACCACCTTGCTATGAAGAGCTTTTTGATATTCTTAGGACACTCATTTCTGGGAGAGTGCTTTGTCTGATCCCGTAAGGAGAGAGGAATGATTGTTGAAGGTTTGGAGAAAATCACAGCCACAGTGCACAACAGGGATGAAGGGGCAGCAAGAAGAACCGGGCAGCCTTCATGAGTGCTTGCTCTAGTGTTTCTGTTACCATGCACATGGAAAAAGAAAGAGAGAAAGAAAGAAAGAAGAACCACAATTGACAGAGAAAGAACTTAGAAAGCTGAATTTGGTTAATCTTGCAGGAAATGAAAATCTGCCCACCCTGGAGCTGTTGACAAAAGCGTCTGCGAAGCTGGAAATATCGATCAGTCTCTGTTGACTTTGGGGAAGAGTTATTACCGCTCTGTGGAAATAATATCTCTTATTCTTTATCCAGAATCTAAACTAGACTCCTGCAAGGTTCTCTTGGGGGGACATACCAGAACATTTATAATTGTAAAGAGTTCCCCCGCATCTCTCAATTTTGAGGAAACTGTGAGCACACTGGAATATGCTCACAGAGCAAAGGACACTCCGAATGAGCCTGGAGTTGATCAGAAACCTATCACAGGAGCTCTTATTAAGGACAACACAGAAAAAAACAGCATGCAGAAGCAAGATCTTGCACAGCCCATGAGAAGAATGGAGTGTACATCTCTGAAGGAAATTTTAGAGCCATGAATGGAAACTCAACTGTTCAGAAGGAATACATTGTTGAATTGGTTGAAACTGGTGCTGTTGGGGAAGGGCTCAGTGGGGTTACAGAGCTACCCAGGAATGATAAAGATAAAATTGACCAGCTTGGTGGTCAATTTCTGTAAAATGGAGTTTGTAAGTGGGATATCATGAGGCTTCAACTTCAGAAACCACTGAAAACCTGAGTGGACATATTGAGAACCAGCATAACACCCTCCTTATTCAGAGAACCGCTAGTAAGAAAAATTCATAGCAAGGAAGCCCAGAGTTAAGGAAACTATCAGGACTGGCTTGAATAAGCTTAATTGCTTATTACTGAAACTAGATATCCCAGCAGGTTTGATGCCAGAGCGAAGTTATTTATCTCCATCACCACTGCTGAGGACTGAAGTGTGGCAACAGACCCCAGAAGCTGCAAGGGACACAGCTCAAGCTCTCAATAATGCTAAACTGTTCAGAAAACAACAAAGAGACCAGTCAGGACGCGGATGAGAAGGGGTTCTGGAGCAGTGCACTGAAGAGCCTTTAATCCAAGAGCCATTTGTATGTTACCCGTGATGACATTCCATTTTTCCAGCACGAAAACACAGGCGGGTAACCCAGCGGGGAAATCTAAAGCAGAGGAAACCTCGGAGCGCTCTGTTAAAGAGAGCAGACTGTATTATTCCAAGCCTAGGTGAATCTGCACTAAATTTAAGGATCAAGATTATTTTTTTAAGAAAAACAAAAACGGGGGGCTGGTGAGATGGCTCAGCGGGTAAGAGCACTGACTGCTCTTCCGAAGGTCGCGAGTTCAAATCCCAGCAACCACATGGTGGCTCACAACCACCCATCATGAGATCTGATGCCCTCTTCAGGTGTATCTAAAGACAGCTACAGTGTACTTATGTATAATAATAAATAAATCTAAAAAAACAAAAAACAAAAACAAAAAAAAGCAAAACAAACAAACAAAGAAACAAACCAGCCAGGCGGCAATGGGGAGGGGAAGATAGGCAGTTCTTTGGGAGTTTGAGGCCAGCCTGGTCTACAGAGCTAGTTCCAGGACAGCCAGGGCTGCGCAGAGAAACCCCGCCTTGAAAAACTAAAAATAATAACAATAGCAATAATAATAAATAAAAGCTAAGATGTCCCAATTTGAGGCTATGTACAAAAAGGGTAGGATCGACTCTATCATACAACAGTCTGTCAGTGCAGTTGACTTGAATGTCCTTTTGTGTCCCCACTGTGGTCCAAGGAAGGTGGGGTTCACTTGGTTATGTTGATTATGCCTGTTTCTAGCTTTTTTCCTATAAAGTAACCCTTCTATAACAAATGAGAAGTATTTTTCCTGTACACTATTAACAAGCAAATACCTGGAAAGTGTGCTGTTCTAGCTTGGACTGACATGGGGAATGCTGTCAGAAGGTGGCCTTGAAAGGGGGCAGCTCCTTTGCTGAGTTCAGTCTGTATTTTTTTTTTTTTTTAGTCTCCACTGAAATTTTCCTGTTTGCCTGCTCAGCTCACTTCTCCCCTATCTTGTTACCTCACCACTTGTACAACTGCAGGTTTCCTTATTATGAGAAATCCAGGTCATGTCTATGGTTAGCTCTACAGTCATTGCCAATACTGTCAATAATAAAGTTGAACCTGGAGGTAAAATTTTACACACACCCACACATTTAATAAACATGGACTTGATGGGTTAAACCACTGAACTCTTTGAAACATGTTCTTAGCCTCCTAAGTGATAGAAATGGCATGCAGTGTCTTGACACCAAGAGGAGATGCACATGTACTTTTATTGAGAGCCTTTGTAATAAATGTAGACATTAGGTCTTTAGTATAATTTGTGGTGTTAAAAAAAAAAAACAGACAAGTGGATATCGTGCCACGTGAGTCGAAGAGATGTTTTAACATTTTTAATATTTTTTTGTAGGTTTATGTACATGAATGTTTTCCTTCATTTATCTCTGTGTACCACATGCCTGCTGTGTAGCTGCAGAGGATAGAAGAGGGTGCCAGGTCCTTAGGGAACTGGAATTAGGGTGGGTATGAGCCACCATGTGGGGGCAGGGACTCAAACATGGGTCTTCTGCAAGAGCATCGAGTGCTCTAAACTGCTAAGTCATCTTTCCAGACCCTGAAACTTTTATTTATTAGTGTGTTACTGAACACATGGAGGCTAGAGGACACCTTTGTGGAGTTGGCTCTCTTGCTTAATGTTTACTTAGGTTCCTAATGTTGTGACCCTTTAATACAGTTAGTTCCTCATGTTGTAGTGACCTCCAACCATAAAGTTATTTTGTTGCTACTTCATAACCTGTAATTTGCTACTGTTATAAATTGTAATGTAAATTTTTATGTTCCAGATGGTGTTAGGTGGCCTCTGTGAAAAGTTCATTACGACCCATTGAGAACCAATGTTCTATAGACTGAAGTCATATTGTCAGGTTCATGGTCAATTGCTTTACCCACCAAACCATCTTGATAGCTCTTAAAACATATATGTGTACTTGTGTGTGTGTACTTGTGTGTGTATGTATACACACACACACACAAGTACACACACACACATACACACACACACACACACACACACATATATATAAAATCACAGAAACTATCTATAGTTTTTGCAAAATGGTTCAATCCTGGTACCTAAATCTCTTTTGAGAATTCTGAGACAGTTTCATGGAGCCCAGGCTGGCCTTTCTATATAGCTAGGATGACCTTGAACTCTTGCCTCCCTATCCCAAGTGCTGAGATCATAGGCATGTGCTATGACCCAGTTTAACCTTTCCTTATTGGAGCCCAAAGCCTGACCGTTTTCACTCCTGGAATAACCCCATTCTGCCCTAGGTGCATTGTTGACACCCACCCACCAGTGCCTGTCATTGTTAGTTCCCACTGTTTCCTAACCCAGAACCTTCGACTGCTTGGCTAAGCTGCCACCCGAACTCCCACCATTTCTAGCCCTGGCTCTTTGACTAATCTTTGTAGATGAGTTTTTGTTATTGTTTATATTACATAGCTTTTTGGACTGAGAGTCCAGACAGTATAACATACTGTCTTAGAGACTGTGGAAAAGCAGTAAGCGTCCTTAATTGCTGAACCATCTCTCCAGCCCCTTGAATGATTGTATTTTTTGAGACAGGGTCGCCCTAGCAGTTCCTTACCCCCTACAACAGTGTTTGTGTAACAGCGCTGGCTGTCCTGGAACTCACTTTGTAGACCAGGCTGGCCTTGAACTCACAGAGACCCATCTGCTTCTTGTGTGCTTGAGCTAAAGGGATGCTCACCAGGCTGAAGAGGAAGTTCTGAAGGACTGCGCAGATGATCATGTTGAGTCATTAAATACTTGCTGAGCAAGTTACATGAATCTAATTAGTATTAGCTATTTCTTTAGGAATTAAGATCTTGCACAGATGTATTCAGGGAAAATTACCCACATGCAAAACAACCTTTTAAGAAGGCCTTCAGTAGCAGCCATTAGCCAAATGTAGCTATGTGTAATCCAGTCACTTATGGATTGCACAGTAGGCACTCCCGGCATACTATGTTAGGTGATAGAAATAATTATTTCTACCACACGAGAAGTTTTTTTTTTTTTTGATGCTATATGTTTATTCTGAATCAGACTGTTCAAGGAGGCTCAATTCTTTACAAACTACAACTGTAGAATACATGTTAAAACAGTTAAACAATTTTAATGTTTCTTCCTTAACTATACTGAACACACAGTACACTGGGGCCTGGAGTGTGAGGAGGGACCCTGCTGGTCCAGGGGACCAGTGTGGAGCTCCCTGCTGCTCTGTCACTGTGGAGCTCTCCCTCCAAGGTACCCCTTGATGACTGGAGCAAAACCTACAATCAAACATCAAATGCATTACAGAGCTTCTTCCTACCATTCACATTGTAACGTTTACTGGACAACATAAGGCCATTAAATTTCTAATTTTGACACAAACACCAAAGTTCCCTACAGACTCATGCAGCCTTCAGTTGGTGGTGATATTCTGAGGGTCTATGAACTTTAGAAGGCGGGGCCTCATTGGAGGATGTAGGTCACTGGAGGTATATGAGCAGGTCTATGTTTATACCTGGTCCCAGGTGCTCTACTTTGTCTGGCACGTCAAGAACACCTCTCCCTTTGTGACATCCCTTCCAAGTACCCTGGGACAAACAACCACAGGCCAAAACCTTGAACAAATCTTTTGTCCTTTAAAAATATACCATTTTTGATGCAGATTTTAATTTTTAAAATATTTCAGCATGTCCTACTTTAAGTAAATTAAAGTTGGCTTTTTGCTGTTTTTGAGACAGGGTCTCTCTATGTGGACCAGGCTGGCCTCAGACTCACAAAGATCTGTCTGCCTCTATCTCCCAGCACTGAGATTAAAAGTGTGTGCCACCATGCCAAGCCTAAGGCTGGCTTTAATACAGAGATGTCATGTAATTGTGATGCAACTCTGGGTGTAGATTGCCTTATGTGGTAGGTGATGCCCCAGGCTCCACTCCCTAGAACCAGCTCTCCCCAATCCATACAATTTATTTATTTAATGTATTCACTATTGCTCTCTTCAGACACACCAGAAGAGGGCATCAGACCCCATTGCAGATGGCTGTGAGCCACCATGTGGTTGATGGGAATTGAACTCAGGACCTCTGGAAGAGTAGTGTTCTTAACTGCTGAGCCATCTCTCTAGTCCATAACTTTCTGTTTACCACATGCACGTTGTTCCTGTAGCTCAAGTAACCCAAATCTCTGGCTGTGGTTCCATACTCAAGCACGGAGTCCCCAGCATTCTCAGGATGACTACGCTTTCCAGAGAATCAGGCTCATGTGTCCCAGCCTGGACAACTTCTCTGACTCTGGTACAGGCGTAGTGGTTTTCTGGAGACACTGTTCCAGCTTACTAGTCACTCCTCTGGAAATGGTTAAACCTTAAAATCACTTTGTACTTGAATGAAATTTCTTAAACTTTCATTGGATTTCTACACTTGATTTTTTTGTTGTTGTTGGGTTTTTGTTTTTTGGATTTCTCTACTTGAGGATAAAATGATTTCACTCAAGAGTTTAGTAGCTGGGGGCGGTGCCACAGTTCTGAAACTTTAGCACACAGGAAGCAGAGGCAGGAAGATCATGAATTTGGGGTCAGCCTCTCTCCAAAAACCTAGAGATTTCCTCCCACATTTTATCAGGCACTATTTATGGAATGACTGGAACACTACACAATAGCTTCCACTACTTCTATTGCTCGGGTCATCGATCAGAAGTTGCCTACAGAACATGCAGCCCTCATTTCAAAGGCCTCTGTGACTTTTTCCTTGAGCACAGCTATTTCTGATTTGGCCCAAAGCCACCCGGACACAAGTTTGGATAACATTATGGCTAATAAACCAGGAAAAAAAAAAGTGGCAGCTAGAGATATTGCCTAGGGGTAAAGAGCTTGCTGTACAAACATGGGGACTGAGTTCTGGTCCCTTGTGCCCACACATTGGGTATGGTGGTACCATGTGTAACCCCAGCCTGGGGGTGGGTGCAGAGATAGGTGAGTCCTGGGTCATGCTGGCCTGTTGGACGAATCAGAACAGCCAATTCCAGGTCCAGTGAAAGGATCACCCTTCCCTGAAGAAAAATGTCAAAAGCAGGCAGTGCTCTTTGGATCGACAACTGAAGATGCTAGCTCCTTTCACCCATGTGAGGGGACCTGTCCTGCTCAACTAGAGAAAAGTGTCCCTGCTTGGTGATGACTAGTGCTCTTCCTCATAGAGCTGGGATATTCACATGGGATTAGGCCAGCTTCGTTGTGCCTCTGGAATTAGTGACATGGATCACATTCTCCACCCTAGAGCAGCATGACCTGTGCTTTCCAGTCTAGGTAAGCATGCTGATGCACTTACCGGTGGTGAGTGATTTATTGTGTCTATGCTCTCAGTTGAGCTTGAAGAAAAGGGGCCTTTTGCTTGTTTGTTTGTTTGTTTTTTTGCATTCACATCCCGAGTAGCTAGCTAATGCCTGCATTTACTAGGTACTCTATGAGTGGACTATAGCTGGTCGTTGCTACTTCGTGGGTTCTTCTTTTTCCCACCATTTATTTTCCCTTCCTGGAGGTTTCAGCCCCTAACACCTGATAGGAAACAAGGATGGAGGGGAGAGAGGAATTAGGAAAATCCCTGAATCTGTTCTCTTTCCTTTTGTTTCTTCTTTGACTACAGCTACTAACAAACCACTAGCAACCTCCCTAAACGCCTAAGGACCATTCTTCTCTCCCACCAGCATTTACATACCCTCTGAGAGCTCCCAGAATCCCAAACATTATACAATCACAGACATTATCTGCAGCTGGCAAAATCACTATTCTGCTAGAGCACAAGGCAAATCAGTCAGTGGCTGCAGACAGTCCGAAGCGGCCCCATGTCCCTACACCTGGGATTAAAATGCAAGCACATCACTACAGTGCACTGTTCTGTGGATGACGTCTACTCTGACTCTGGAAGTGGCACTGTCTATCCTGTCTGGACCCCAAGTGAGATCTGTGATGGGGTGTAAAGGCCCTTTCCCTGTCTGTGGTGGTGGCATGGAGTTTCCAAGCTATTGCATTTTCCTGGCTCCTCACAGGATAAATCTTAACACATTTCTGCTTATATTTACAATTGGCATCTTCTTTAAAATTTTAAAAAACAATTTATGTATGAGTGTTCTGCTTTGCCTGTCTGTACCACCGAGTGTCTGGTACCTACAGAGGCCAGAAGAGGGCGTCAGTTCCCCTGGATGGTTGTCAGTGCTTAGCATCAAACTGGGGTCCTCTGGGACAGCAGGGAGTGCTCTCAGCTGCTGAGCCCTCTCTCCAGTTCCCTACAACGCCATCATTAAGTCTTGAGTCAGAGTCAACAGCTGACCTCTTGGCCCAGGACCTACAGATCTGGCCACTGATGTATGTCTTGCCACACTGGTAAGGTTGGCAACGAGACTCAGTGTTGCTGAGTGGCTTTTTCATTTAGTCCTGGGAGGTACTTTGTAATTAACACAACAGTCTTTGGAAATCTGAAATAGAGGAAGAAAGGTCAGTTGTTTGTAGTATTCGATGCATGTCGATCAGCCTTCCTCTACCCTCACACTGGCTGTCCCAGAGCAGAGCTGGAGGACCAGCCAAACAGAACTGTTAGCAAGCTGCAAAGACCAGGGATCAATTACTGCTGACCTGGCACTTGCTATGCCATTCCACAATTTGCAAACAATAATTTAGGGCTAGGAGTCATTCTCTTTCCTTTGTACTCCAATGTGGGAACAGAGGAAAACAGGATCATGGCTTCTCCAAGGACAGCAGCACACTTAGTCCATTCACTATTTGAGGAGGAAAACCAGGAAGACCTGTTGATTCAGAAAATTTTTCTTACTAAGATCCTGGGTTCTAGTGCAAAGCCAGATACTTCTCTTTTAATCCTGGCCTATAGCAATTACAGTTTAGGAGCACTGGGTGGGAGTTCAAGGCAGAGTCCCCAATCTCTGGCTCCTGGGGACAGGGGTGCTGGAGGAGAGGTTTTAGATGCCAGCATGTGGTACACGGAACATAAGGAACATCAAACAGCCTCCATTAGTACAGATGGGCAAGCAAGGGGCAATTCCAGCCTCAAGGAGAGGCAGGGGCTTCTGGCTGACATGGTAGGTAACCCATCATCACAGAGTAATCATTCCAAGACTTTGCTCCCTTCTTTCTTCATGGTCTTCTTTTTGGGTCTTCCGAGACAGGGTTGTTTTTTCTGTCTAGCCCTGACAATCTTGGAACTTACTCTGTAGACAGACACAGCTGGCCTTGAACTCAGAGATGCCTCCTGAGTGCTGGGATCAAAGGCGGTCATCATACCACCTGGTTAGGATTCTCTGCGCTGTGCTAGCTAGTTTTACTACGTCAACTCGCCACAAGCCAGCACCATCTAAGAGAAGGGATCTCAACTGAGAAAATGCCGCTACAAGATAAGGCTGTACAAAAGCCTGTATGGCATTTTCTTAATGATTAATGTGGGAGGGCCGAGCCATTTGTGGGTGGAGCCACCCCTGGGCTGGTGGTTGGGTTATAAAAGAAAGCCGGCTGTAGTTGCCACTGCATTAGTTCCTGCCTCTAGGGGCCTGTTTTGTTTGAGTTCTTATCCTGATTTCCTTTCACTAATTAGGGAAAACTGAAGTGTATGAAATAAATCCTTTCCCATGCAAGCTGCTTTTTGGTCATGGTGTTTCACCACAGCAAGAGAGAGCCTAATTAAGACACATCCAAAAGTTAGAATTTTACTTTTCCATTGACTTATAACGTAAAACTTTAAAATGAGCCAGGCAGTGGTGACGCACGCCTTTAATTTCAGTGCTTGGGAGGCAGAGGCAGGCAGATTTTTGAGTTCGAGGCCAGTCTGGTCTACAGAGTGAGTTCCAGAATAAGCAAGGCTATACAAAGAAACCCTGTCTCGGGGAAAACAAACAAACAAACAAACAAACAGACTTTAAAATGTATTTTTAAAACAGCTCACATGGAAAATGAATTCATAGCTGTGACGAGAACATTTCTAATCTGCTTGAGGAGAAATGCTTCCTAACCTCAGAGCACCAGAAGCCCCCAGAGAAGAAAGGCCTAAGACTGCATGCAGAATAAGCCTGTCCATGCTCTGTGGGGGAAGTAACACCCATGCACAGCTTAGGCCTAGGCACACCTCAAGAACCAAACCCCTGCAGGGAATATTGTGCCTCTCCTGGTCACAGGGTGTGAAAGGCACCGTGTCTTCTTACATGTAATCCCAGGTCTCCGGAGCCTGAGGAGGACAGCTGTATATTGAAGCTGGTTGGCTGCACAGTGGCATCCAGGGCATCTTGGGTTATGAGTGAAACCCTGTCTAGAGAAAATTCCCAAAGCCCAGCCCCAACTCCCAAACCAAAAGAGGGCAACATTTCCTGCTAAGAGCTGTAAGTAAATTAACCAATCGGAAAGAAGGTGAAATGGAAAGGAGCTAAAAGCAAACATTTTCCCCACTGGCTTGCTTAGGTTTTGTACTCGGTGGCTGGCTTGCTGTCTCTATTAACCCAGTATCACAATCCTTCCTTTTCTGGAGGTAGTGGGGACACAGGGTCTCTCTGTGTAGTACTGGTGACCTAGAACTCACCACGGACAGAAGACTGTCCTTCAATTCACCCAGGTCCACCTGTCTCTGCATCCTGAGTTCTGGAATTAAGAGTGGTAATTCTTGAAGTCTATGCTCGTACAGTATTTATTTATTTTCTCCCTCAGTCGTGTGGTAATCACTTCATGAAAAGTTCTTCTAATACAGCCCTAAGTCTAAATGGAGAAAAAAGTCCCTAATCATATTGTATCCCCAAGCAGACTCCAAGTTTTAGTATTTTTCAATAGGGTTTAGATATTTTGAAAATTTAAATATCACTCAGCTCCTGACTTTTCTTTATAGTGTTGTTAGCCAAACAATTTCCCAATCATTAATAAGTTTGGAGGGCATACACAGTTAAACAGGGAGAGCAAGCATGATGAAATTTTGAGGGCTTTTTATTATGAAAGTGAATTTTAAAGGTCTCAAAATTTTAAAGCAGTCTACACAACCAAAGAGTAGTAAGTGACTACAAAAGCCGGCATCATTAACATCTGTATAACAACCTGGGAGATCAGGGAAAGCCATTAACATCTGTATAACAACCTGGGAGATCAAGGAAAGCCAAGGCTCTCTGAAGGGGAGTGTTTTTTTTTTTTTTTTAAAAGAAGGACCACAATCCCAGTCTTAAAATAAAAAGTCCATTTAATTCCAAAATCATGGATGCTAGCACAAAAGCTTTCTCTTCCCTCTGTTTTTTAAAAATAAAAGCAGGAATGTTTAAAAGAAATAAAAATCAGGACAGGGAGTCAGCATGACAAAAGGCTGGCCCAAGCAGACCAGCAAACAAGAAACTACAACAAAAATAAACCCAAACCTAAACAAGTGAATGAAATATATATGGAATTGTAATCTTGGTAAGAAAATACAAGTGACTCATGCTCAATCTTGTATACTAGCTGTGAATTACAAAAACTTGATTATTTTGGGGGAATGTTATTATTTCACGAGGCTTTAAGTGTAACCCTAATTTCTAAATGACATGTAATCCTGGCCTCGCCACTAATTCTATACATAAGTGGCATCACTTATAGGATTTAATAAAATTAAAGAAAATTCATCAAGGCAGTAAGAGAGCATTTCATCTGTCTACATCACACGGGCCTGTGTTTGAGAGTGGTGGAAGAATGGGGTGTTATGATCAGGGTACATTGTATACATGCATGAAACTGTCAAAGAATGAAATTATTCTTTAAAAGAAAAAGAAAGAAACCATAGAATTCAGTTTGCCTTTTCTCAAAGACTCTGATGGGGGCTTTGAGTCTGCCTGAACTTGGTGTTCAGTGGCTCTGTGTAATGCACGAGCCACTCTGTGTCTAGTGCACCCAATCCAGCAGCGGCTTGTCCAGAAAGCCAACAGATTAAAAATTGGGAGGTAAGAAACAAAACAAAACAAAACAAAACAAAACCGCTCCTTTAAAAAAAATTTTTTTTGGGGGGGGGTCATGTATCCCAGGCTGGCTTCCAATTGCATTAGACGACCTTGAACTTCTGATCCTCCAGCCTCCACTTCCTGAATGCTGGGCTTACAGCCTGAGCAGCTGGCAGTAGTCGAACCCTGGGCATCGAAGATACCAGACGAGCACTGTGCTAACTGAGCGACGTGCCCAGGTCCCCTTCCGACGCCTTCTCGTTCAGAACCTTTGGTCCCGGCTCAGCATACGTACGGTCGGCGCCTGGGTTTAGCGGGTGTCACCCTCGCGGCCCGAGCCCCTGAGGCAGCTCGCGTCCGCTCGTCTCCGGAGGGCGGCGCACCTCGGGGAGGCTGGGGCCTCTCGGGGCCTCTCCTCAGCCGGCTTCCGACGCGAGGCCGTGAAGCCGCGGCCCTGCCCCGGGAACGTCGCCATCTTGTCGCCGCGGTCCTCCCCAGCGGCTCGGGCTCCCAGGTTCCAGGCTTCCCCGCCCCGCCGCGCGACCCACGCCACGGCGGAGGAGGAGGAGGAGGGGCGCAAGCCGCCGGCCACGCCTCCCGGGCCAGCAGCCGCGCGCGGGGCGGAGCCGGCCTCCGAGGCCCGCGGCCTCGGGGCGCGGCCTGCACGGGCCCAGGCGCCTCCCCGAGCCCGCCCGGCTGCGGCCCTCTGAGGCCCCGACAAGCCGAGCAGCGCTCCGCCTCCTCCGCCTTCTCCGCCGCCCCGGGAGCCGGGCCGCGGCTCGGCGCCGCCTCTTCCGCCTCCCGCGTCCGCGCGGGCGGGCCCGACGTCAGCGCCGCCCCGCCCGGCCCAGCTTCGGCCTCGGCCTCGCAGCGCGGCGGCGGCGCAGGTCCCTCCCCAGACATGGCCCTGGGAGGCGGCAGCACATGGCGGCCGCGGCGGCCGTGAGCGCGCCCCCGGCCAGCCCCAGCCCGCCCTGAGGCTGCCCGCGCCCGCCGGCCGCGCCACGGCCCCGCCGCCCCCCGCCCCGCCGCCGCCGGCCCCGCCGCCCGCGCGCGCCCGCCCTGCCGCCGCCATGGGCGTGCAGGGCTTCCAGGACTACATCGAGAAGCACTGTCCGAGCGCCGTGGTGCCGGTGGAGCTGCAGAAGCTGGCCCGGGGCAGCCTGGTGGGCGGCGGGCGGCAGCGGCCCCCGCAGACCCCGCTGCGCCTGCTGGTGGATGCCGACAACTGCCTGCATCGCCTGTACGGTGGCTTCTACACCGACTGGGTGAGCGGCGGCCAGTGGAACCACATGCTCGGCTACCTGGCGGCTCTGGCCAAGGCCTGCTTCGGAGGCAACATCGAGCTCTTCGTCTTCTTCAACGGCGCGCTCGAGAAGGCCCGGCTGCACGAGTGGGTCAAGCGGCAGGGCAACGAGCGCCAGACAGCGCAGCAGATCGTCAGCCATGTCCAGAACAAGGGCACGCCACCGCCCAAGGTCTGGTTCCTGCCTCCGGTCTGCATGGCCCACTGCATCCGCCTGGCGCTCATCCGCTTCCACGTCAAGGTGCGGCTGGAGCCGGTTGGCCGGGGTCTCTTAGGGCTGGGGCGGGGGTCTCTTTGGGCCTGAGTCAGGGTCGGGCCTGGTGCCCTTTGGACTGTGATTCCCTTCGGGTTTGAGTCAGGGTTGGGGGTCTGGGATCACTTGGACGGGAGTCACAGTTGGTTTACAGGCCTCTTCGTGCTTGTGTTTGGGCTGGGCCTGGAATTGCTTAGGTAGCGATCGGAGTTGAGTCTGAGGTTCCTTGGGCCAGGGTTCGGGGCTTGGCCTAGGGTCTTTTGGGGCTTGAGTTTGGGTTGGACTTGGGAGGTCTCTTGGGCCAGTGTCAGCGCTGAACTAGTTCCGGGAAGCCCAGCCTGGCCCAGAGTGAGTCCCGGGTGCTCCTGCCGGTGGAAGGCCTCGGATCAGGCCTCAGTGTCTTTCGGGGGCCCACTCGGGACACAGCGTGTCACCGTGCCCAGGCTTGCTGCAAGCTCAGCAGAGGGGGCCTGGAGCAAGATGGATGCCCAGGCCTTTAGGCCTGGTGTGGTTGAAGTCTGCCCACAGCAATTCGTCCCTACTCTCTGGCCTGCTGCTGTGGGTGGGCCCATAGGCTTGTGCGTAAGACCCTTGAGACTGATGGACAGACCCTCACCCCAAGTGGGATCCGTGGGATCTCCCACATCCTCAGTCTTTCCCCTCTTCTGGGAGGTAGGCAGGCTTACCCACTGGCCTTAGCCTTAAGTGTATACCCATCTGTCGAAATTAACCCGCTCTTTCCCAGCAACAGGTTTATCTTGGAAGTCTGTAGCATAAATGAGAGTAGATTGTCAGGGCCTTAGGCACAGGAAGCTGAAAACAGAGCCTCCCAAGCTGTGGGAGAGGAGCCTTGTGTATAGATCGGTGCTGATCTCTAATTCTGAAGGCAGATGCTGCTCCTCTACCTTTGAAAATGAGATGTTTGGAGAAATTGTCTATGGTAACATTTTGGTTTTAGATTTCAAAGCACTGTAAACTGGCTCTTGTTAGTTCCGTGAGTTTTAAAGTGGTTCAGTTCTTCATGTCTAATGTGGAGGTAGTAGTTCAGAACCAGGAAGAAGAATTTGGGGGTCGTTTGGCATAGGCAGGAACTTGTGAGATCTTTCTCTGCAGCACAAGAAGTGTTCAGTGACCTTCACAGCCCTGATTGGTGGGTAAGGAGAGCTCCACATTGTCAGCCCTCTGCTGTCCCATTGGCAGAAGGTTCTGCAGCCAAAGTTGGCCCAGAGAACTTAAGGGCTCCGAGGACTGAAAGCTGAGCACCTAACTGATCCTCAGCTTTGAATAGCTTGCATTTTCATGATTTTTTTTTTTTAAAAACAAAAACAAAAAAAACTCCACTTCTTTGGGGAGGGGTGAGGCTGTTTCAGTTTTAAGACTTGCCACTGTCTTCCAACTTGCTCTTTTCTTTGGAAACTGAGACAACTTTTAGCATGCCTCCTTCTTCCTGATCATCCCTGCTGGCAGTGGTGAGATGGTGGTAGTTAAGCCTAAAATGATTGCGGAAGTTCCACCCAGGATCCTGTTGCAATTGGTGAAGTTGTGTTTAAGTCTGTGGGTGGAGGCGGCTGGATGGTGATGATTGGCCCAGGAGCATGGCAGATACAGAGCCTGTCATTTCTCAGGGAGTTCGTGTGAGAGGCAGTGTGTGCCTCTCACTTTTTCTCTGTAGCCTGGGGCTCTTGGAGGGGGAAAGTGAAGTGTTCCTCTGTGATCTACCTCTAGTGGACAGCCTGAAAATGGGCCTGGTTTAATGTTGCGGAGTGATGGGAAGTAATGTTTTAAGACACAAAAAGAGCCTTATTACCTGCTTTTGCTAACTGCACAGGGCTGTGTTTTTAGTTAGTGAAGACACTCAATAAAACGTTGAATATTACTTCAGATTAGAGTCTACTCTGCCTCTCTTTGTCTCTGTCTCTCTGTCTCTGTCTCTGTCTCTGTCTCTCTCTCTCTCTCTCTCTCTCTCTCTTTCTGTCTTTCTCTGTATGTATGTGTGTATGCCCACGAGAAAGCTCTGGTGCTCATGAGACAATGTTGTCTTTCCTGCCTGCTCTGTCTCAACTGTCTCTAGCCTTTGTAGATGCAATTCTAGCAATCCTGGCTGTCCATTTTCTCAACCCTGTCTGAGGAGAGGTGAAAAAGATAGTCTGCTGGAAGCAGGAGCTCCATTAATAGCAAAAGGTGGCACCAGAGAGAAGATGTGAAACTGAAAAAACCAGACAGAATTCTGGGAGCTATTTTAAAACAAGAAAACAGTCCTGTGTACTTCAGTCTCCCTGAGGCAGTGCGGCGTTTATTCTAAAGGGTGGTTTTGAGGCCGGAAAGAGGATCAGTGCTCTTCGGAGGACCCAGATGATTCCCAGCCCCCATTTGGTGGTTCCTAATCATCTAATACTCCAGCTTCAGGGCATCTGAAGCCCTCTTCTGACTTCCACAGGCACCAGGTGTGAATGTGGCACACTATACTTACAAGCAGGCAGAACATTCACACACATAAAACTAAAAATAATTTTTAAAGTAATGATTGACTGTACATGTTTTTAAAAGGATAATTTTTTTTTGAGTCATAAAAATTATCTTTGGTGAGGCTGGGTAGTGGTGGCGTATGCCTTTATTCCCAGCACTTGGGAGGCAGAGGCAGGTGGATTTCTGGGTTCGAGGCCAAGCCTGGTCTACAGAGTGAGTTCCAGGACAGCCAGGGGTACGCAGAGAAACCCTGTCTCGAAAAACAAAAACAAACAAACAAAATTTATCTTTGGTGATCTCTGTTTAAGGGAGTGTATGTTTCTATGTGTGTATCTGTGTGTTGGACTTTTAAATGTTTTTCTGGAGGCTCACAAATACTTAACTAGTGATGCACTGTCACTGTATATCATCCAGAATGGGTGAGTAGCTGGAATTGGGTGGTAGTTATTTTAGTTTATTTATAATGTGTATGGGTGTTCTGCCTGCATTATGTCTGTGCACTTCTTCTGTGCCTGGTGCCTTGAAAGGTCAGAGTAAAACATTGGATTTCCTGGAATCAGAGTTACAGATGGTTGTGAGCAACATGTGGTTGCTGGGAATTGAACCCAGGTCCTCTGGAGGAGCTAGTGCTCTTCCAGAGCCAATGGGTATCTTCTTAATGAAACTTTATTCTCATAAACACTGGCATTTCGGCATGTGTGAGGCCTAGGTGTCCATGCCCAGCACTGCATAAACTGGACGTAGTGGCACTCAGTGCTTGGCAGGTGGGAGGAGCAGCAGGTCAGAGTTAGCCTTGCCTGCATAGCATGCTAGTGCTCAGCCTAGGCTCCATGAGAACTTGCCTTAGGGAAAAAAACCCAACCAAACACAAAAACCACCTCCATCACCCCAAAACAACTAGCAGTTATCGAAGTGGCTCAGTTGGTGATGCCTGCTGTAGAGCAAGAGGCTCTAAAGTAGAACCCCAGCACCTACAGAAAAAGCTGAGTACTGCATGGGGCAACTCAGCCCCAGTGTTGGAAGGTGGACATGGGCAGGTCCTCATGGCTTGCTAACCAGTAAGTTCCATGTGAACACACCCATTGTCAATACCTGGCTTCCTCACAACATGTGCATATTCAGATGCACACACATGCATCACATGCATTCGGGAAGCCAAGTTCCCAAAGTGCCAGGTGGATGCCGAACTTCTCTGTTACAGTGATAACATTTAAAAACCAAAACTGTACACCAAAGATAAGCTAAAAATTATTTTTACTGTATGCAAACTACTTTTTTAAAAAGAGATAAATATTGGTAAAGAAATCGACATGAACACCTATGTATATATTATGCTTTATAAAAACCTTTCTGTTACAAAAACACCGAAGCTGTCTTTTTTACGTTTTAAAATAGGATTTCTTTTATTTATTTATTATTCGTTGACAGTTTCATACATGTAAACTGTCTGTGATGGTCATCTCCATTTCCACCCCAGCCCCACTCCCCCACCTTTTCTGGTGTTTTATAAGTTGGCAGAAAGTTATACTTTTCTGTCATTTTTTATTTAGAGAATATCTCTTTGATAGAGTAATAACTATATCTTAAAATTACATTTAAATGTATTTTGTAGTGGTGGGGTACATCTTGTTTTGGGGCACATGTGGAAGTCCAAGGACAGTTGTTTTTTTCCATGTGGGTCCCAGGGATAGAACTCCGGTTGTTGGACTTGGATGCAGGTGCTTTTGCCTGCTGAGCCATCTTGCTGGTCCTAGCTGCATGTTCTGTACAGGTAGTGCATCTCTGTGACCAGAGATTGTGACCAGAGTTGGCTTTTATTTGAGATAATTTTATTGTCACTGGGAGAGTGTCCTTTGTGTGCTTGAGTCACGGTAACCTTTGAAGCCTCAGGGAGCGGCTTGTGTTTATTTAAAAATCTTGGTGACATTAATTTACTGGCACTGTGTAAACACCTCCCCTACTAGACTGCAGGTGTCAAAGGTGTGAAAATTTACCCTGAGGTTCCTCAGACCTCGTCCAACCGTCCCAAGTTCCGAGTTCCTTCTCATGAGGCTTTGCTAAATCAATGCTCTGGTTTGTGGACTCAGCGCTTACATGAAATGGTGTTCCTGTTTTCAGCCAAGCCAAGAAAACACACTTGCATTTAACGATCATGACCTGTTCTTGGGAGTCAGTGATGAGGAGCAAGTGGCGTCAGTCAGCCTGGATGCTTACTGGTCCTTGCTCACAGTCACTCTGTCCTTCAGTACTCAGTGTCTTAGTGACCGGTTTTTTTCATTGCCAGAAGCAGGATCTCCTGACTCATTTAAAACTGGAGACTAGTAACCCTGCAAAGGGAAGTGCAGGCTAAAGTCAAGAGTCCAGTTTCAGTGTCTGAGTACTTTAAGGGTGTGCCCTACATCGTGCTCACGCCCTGGCCGTCCTGATAGCACTTGCTTTTGCAGTTACAGTAGGAGGAGGGTTTCTGTGTGGAAGAAAACCACACATCGTTAGATCCAGAGAACTAAGAGTAAGTCTCAGGGACCTTTAAGTAACTAGGAAGTACAGTCCAGAATTTACTCAAACTAGTCACCCATTAAAAGTAAATATTTCTCTCTAGTATGTCAGTTTTGAAACTATAGTCCTGTGCTGTTTAACCATAGGAGGAATATATATTCAGGCAGTTTCTTGAAGTATACTTAAATCTAACTGGTGTGGCCTGTAGGTGTGTTCGCTTGCTCACATTCTCTCTCTCTCTCTCTCTCTCTCTCTCTCTCTCCCCACATAATACACACACACACGCCTGTTGTTCTCAGCTACAAACCTGTACAGTGTGTGGCTCTAATGAACACTAGAGGCAATTTAATCTAATGGTACTTATAGCTCAACTTAGAAAAGGTCCTGTAGAAAGCTAGACATAGTATATGCTAATGTTGAGGTGTTCCAGGGTACATGACTGCAGCTTACTATTTTCAAGGGTCAGTAATTTTGTAAGCTAAACAATATTTCATTTGCATGTGACATGTTCATAGCTAGACATCTGAATTTCTCCTGCTTTTTGACTATTATGAAAAGTGAATAGTGCTTCTATGAACCTGGTATGTAAATAGATTTGAATCTCTCCTTTTTATTTCTTTTAAGTATGTACTCAGGAATAGAATAGCTAAGTCACTGGTAGTTTCCTTTAACATATATGTACACACACACACATTCATATTGGTAGTGTTGGGGAATAAGCAAGTACTTTATCACTAAACTACATTGTCATATAATTGATTCTTCCAGAATTGCTTTGAGCTACCACAGTGGCTGCAGAGACTGTGTGCTTTATGCCATATATTACTCCTTTTTAGCAGTTTTTAATATGTAAAAAATATTTTTTGTATCTGTACCTTTTTTTTTTTTTTTTTTTTTTTTTTTTTTGAGATAGGGTCTCTATTTAGCCCTAGCATGTCCTGGAACTTGCTGTGTAGACTAGGCTGGTCTTGAACTTAAGAGATCCATCTGCCTCTGCCTCTGTTGGGATTAAAGGCTTGTAGTACCATATCCTTGCCTGTAGTTGTCTTTTTAAAGTAGTGGTCTGCAGTTTGCCCAGCCTTTTCAGTCCATGCCCCACCCCACCCCTTGCTCTCCTCTCTTCCTCCTTCTCCACTACCCCTCTTCTCCCATGTCTTCTCTCCTTTTTACTTTTCTCTCTTCAAGATAGGATATCACGCTGTGTAGCCCCATTGGTCTGGAGCTAACTGTGAAGCCCAGGCTGGCCTCAAACTCATGGTAGCCTTCCTGCTTCAGCTTCCTGGGATTATAGACACCATGTCCAGTGGCATGAAAGCCATATTGCTAGATGTCCAGATTTTTCAAGTAAACCAGAAATCTACATTTTATTTGAAGTTATCCCACTTAAAAAATGTCAAACTAAGCAAAATAGGGCTCTGGGCTGGATTCAGCTCTTGAACACCAGTTTGTTATTATCCTTGCCTAAATCTCTTCTCTTTTCTGGAAGTCCTACTCTCTTCCTACCTGCACCCTTGAACTCTCTTCAGTGCTAAAAGCAATTTCTTGGGATTGTTAAATTGAGACTTTCTGTAAAGGCCAAAGTTGGGGCTTCTTTGTTACATGCTTTTTTCCCCCTGGTGTTCAGGATGGGGTATCAGAGGCATTCCATCCTTTCACTGTGTGCCTTGTCTCCCTCCCCTGCTGACTGACTAGTGGTCCCCTCCCTCTCCCACCAACCGGCCTTGTTCTCCACACCTCCACCAGCTGGGTCCCTGTTCTGCGTCTCATTCTGAATGAATTCTAATTTTATTGTTGCTGTCCCAGAGTTCAGGCCCGATAAGTGCCAACCCCTTCAAGGTCCATGTCCTTTTTGGACATCTTCGGGACTCCCCTTGCCTCTACCATTCCTTTTTCTAGTCTCTAGTTTTACTTTTTATCCAGACAGCTTTGAGCCTCAAGACCACTCCCATCAGTCTCCACTACTTCTGAGTTAGCTGATGGTTCTACCCGCAACCCTGGTAGTCCTACTGTAACAACACACGCTGGTGCCACAGTCTCCGTCACCTCCTCCTCCTTCCTCATTCCCAGGGTCCCTGACATAGAAGCTACAGCTGCTTTGCAAACCCATTGGCAGGTTCTGAAACCAAACTATTGTCTATTTACTGGCATTTAAGAAATGGCACAGAGGGGCTGGCGAGATGGCTCAGTGGGTAAGAGCACTGACTGCTCTCTCAAAGGTTATGAGTTCAAATCCCAGCAACCACATGGTGGCTCACAACCACCCATAATGAGATCTGACACCCTCTTCTGGTGCATCTGAAGTCAGCTACAGTGTACTTATATATAATAATAAATAAATTTAAAAAAAAAAAAAAGAAATGGCACAGAACACAGCCAGAATCTAGAGATATAAGCTATACTGTAACCACTATTTCCTGACAATCATACTGTGGGGGCAGTCAGAATGCCTCAGGCTCCCAAAGTTAACCCAGGTTATTCATCTTACTCACCACATCTTCAGGGAAGCCTCTGTCATGCTCAGACTTGAAGCAAACCCTTAGAGTCCAACTCTGTTTAGACTTGTAGACCCTTCTGCAACCCTAGCCATTACATCTTGCTTCATGACTCATACCCTCTCTACCTTGTCTATCTGTTCATGTATTCCTCCCATCGTTTCTGTCTCTTAGTGTGCCATCCCGTCTTTTACTTTGTCGAACTTTTACTCACGTCAAAGCCTTTCTCAAATACCACCTTCCTTCTTGGGGTGTGTGCATGCATTGGAGGCCTGAGCAGGACTTTGGGTATCTACCTGTATCAGTGACCACCTAATTGCCTACAGACTGGTTCTCTTACTGAACTTGTTTAGGTTGGGCTAGGTTGGTTGTAATCAGGTTCTAAAGATCTACCTGTCTCTGCCCCTCAAGACTGGGTTACAGATTCACGGAACTGTAGGTGCTGGGGATTTGAACTCATTAAGGTCCTTAGGCGTGTCATACAAGCACTCCTATTCACTGAGTCAACTCCAGAGTTCCACTATTTGCTTTAAAATCAATCAATCAAATAAGCAAAGAGATTCTTAATGTGTAACCTTGGTTGGCCTGAAACTTTCAGAAATTCATTTGCCTAAGTCTGCCTCTGGGGTGCATTAAAGGCACATGCCAGCCACAATGCCAGGCTTTGTTTTTGCCTTTTCTTTTTTCTTTTTTGGTTTTTCGAGACAGGCTTTCTCTGTGTAGCCCTGGCTGTCCTGGAACTCACTCTGTAGACCAAGCTGGCCTCGAACTTAGAAATCCACCTGCCTCTACCTCCCAAGTGCTGGGATCAAAGGCATGCACCACCACTGCCTGGCTGTTTTTGCTTTTTTGAGGCAGGATTTTACTATGTAGAGTTGTCTGGTCCAGAACTTGCTGTGTAGACCAATGTGGCCTTGGCCTCACAAGTGCTAGGATTAAAGGTTTGCCCCACAACACCAACACTCACTTTATTTATTTATTAAGATTTATTTATTATTGTATCTAAGTACACTGTAGCTGTCTTCAGATGCACCAGAAGAGGGCATCAGATATCATTACCAATGGTTGTGAGCCACCATATGGTTGCTGGGATTTGAACTCAGGACCTTTGGAAGAGCAGTCAGTGCTCTTAACCACTGAGCCATCTCTGCAACCCCATACACTCACTTTTTAAAAATATTTACTGTATTCTTTTATATAGCCAGACAAATTTTATTTTCTTTGAATATTTGAATCAATGACTGTTTATTAAAATGTATTTTCTTGTGCTCTCTTTTCTGTTTCCCAATGGGCTTAATTCTTTTTTAAAATTTTTACTTACTTTATGTGTATAGATGGCTTTCCTACATATATCATATATGTATAACTACACCATGTGTGTACCCGGTGCCTACAGAGGCTAGTAGAAGGCATCAGATTTCTACAGGAGTGTAGTTAGAGATGGTTGTGTGGGTGCTGGATATTGACCCCCTGCTCCTCTGGAAGAGCAGTGTTGAGGTACGTCTTTCATGTTTAGAATTTCTTTTTTGATGTCATAAAATGATATCTTTGTGAAGATTTGGGAATTCTTAGCTAGGATTGACGATTGGCAGTGTCAGCAGAGCCCCTGGGGCAGAGGGTGTTAACTGGGTAGAGGTTGGGATGCTGTAACATTCTGCAGTGCCCAGAACAGCTCCCTGTAGCAGAGTTAGCTAGTCCCAAATACCAGTAGTGCCAAGACAAGGAATCCCTAATGCTACCAAATCCAAGGATTCTAAGTTGTAGGGCCTTTGGGGCTTTGTGTATCAGGAAGTGAGCTCGGAAATACAGCTTAAGTCTCTAAAATATGCATTTATATATATATCCCATCTTTAAGATATCCCTAGACATTATTCTTCATTTTAGTTTACTGAAATTTATACTGATGGAAAGAAACTAATTAATATGTCATATTCATGTGTGTGTGTGTGTGAATATATACACACACACATATATATACACACATGTATACACACACACACACGTGTGTGTGTGTATGTATCCCAACTTCAGTATGCAATCAAACTGTAGGAATAAATGTCAAAAGACTGTATATGAAGAGAATGTGCTTTAGAATTTTTGAATAATTAGGTTATTTTCCGGTGGATCTGTAGACAGAATTTCAAAACTACTACAACAACAGAAACCCAACCAACAAAACAAAAACCCCAAAACCACCAGAGTTTGGGACTGGAGCCATAGCCCAGTGGTTAAGAGCACATGCTGTTCATGTGAAGTACCTGAGTTTAGTCCCAGCACTCACATCTATCAGCCCACAGCTGCCTGTAACTCCAGCTTCATGGGAGTCCAACACCCTGGGTCCTCATTCATATGCAGACATATCTGTACACACAAATAAATAATAGTAAAACTACTTTAAGAAATAAACCAACCAGCCTGGCAGTAGTGGCACATGTCTTTAACCTCAGCACTCAAGAGGCAGAGACAGATGGATCTCTGTGAGTTCCAGGATAGCCAAGGCTACACAGAGAAACCCTGTCTTGAAGAACCAAACCGAACCGAATGGAACGGGACCAGAATTAACATACAATGTTTTAAAATTCCCCAGATATTGGTATAGTTTAGTTTACGTTGCTTTTACTTATTTTTCTCCTTATGGAAAGTAACTTCTCTGAGGACCTCGCCTGCCATCCAGCTTCTAGAACAATCCTTGGCTTATTGGAGTTGTTCACAGACTACCTGCTGAGTGGGCACACCCAGCACTGCTGCCCCCTCCCTCAGGCGATGTGACAGGAGGAAGTAGAAGTTTTCCTGTTCAGAGTCAGAGTTAATTCCAAAGGTGACTGGCTGCCTGAGCTCGTCCCAGCCACCTGGTGCCTGGGTTTATCTTGCAGTAATCCTTTTATACGCCTTAACTCAAGGTGTACTCTGTTGAGCAGGCATAGAGAGGGCTGTGTAGGTAAATTGGCTTTGCTTTCTCTCTTGTTGCCCCTGATTTAAGGCACTTTGCTTTTTAGGCATCATGGGGGAAGTGTGGGCTGAGCTGCCACTGAGAGGCAGCATCCATTTGTGTCCTGGCCATTTGGTAATTATTTTGCTGTTATCTCAGGAAAAAAACAAAACCCCCAAACTCAGGCAAAGCCCAAATTACTGGCCTGGGAAAGGACGAGCTGCCCCTGTGCTGCTCCATCTTCTAGGTGCTGCAGTGCAGTGACAGGTAGCCGAGCCCTTGAGTCGAGTGTGCTCTTCATCCTTGTAACCCGAGCCTATTCATGAAGGCTAGGGGTTCTCTAGACCCTGCACAGAGCATCTGCAAGCTGGCAGACCGTAGGAATATGTAAACATTGCTGTAGGCAATTGTATCAATCTAAATTTCTTTTTTTTTTTAACTCCAAAAATTAAGATTGGCATTCATAGTTTGGGATGAATTTTAAATTTTATCATTTATTTAGATATAAGATATTGCTGTGTTATAATTCAGACTTTGGTGCATGTCCCTGTGCCCAGGTTAGAATGATTTTAATAAAAATAATCTTTTTAAGTTTTAGCTTAGTTATTTGGAAGTTACTATAGTAGCCTATTTTAAATAGAATTCATATGACAATACTTTTTATTAGCTTTTTAGATCTTTTAGAAGTATAAACTTTAACTAGCATTTCTTTGATGGAATCTACTCCCCTTGTGCGTGCACACGCGTGTATGTGTGTGTGTGTGTGTGCTTTTAAGAAGTGAACAAGGCAAACTTATTACAAAATAAGCACTGAGTCAAGCATAACAAAGAACCTGCTAAAGAAATTGAAAAGGGAAGTAAAAATAAAAACAATACCCTTTGGTAGCTGGAAAAGGCATTGCATACATGTTTAATGTCATATCCACAGGGAAAATAAAAGTTGTATGTTTTTTATTAAGTAAGAAGTTACATCTTAGAGTTAAGTGCTTATGCCTTCTGAGAATATCAGGAGTCAGGGTGATACCCCTGTTATCATTATTTTTACAATTGTATGATATATATACATATATATATATATATATATATGTACATATATATGTATATATATTTTTTCAATTGGCCACTTACTTATGCATTTTTTCAAGTGTAGTGTGCATGCTTGTGTGAGCATGGGTGTGTGCCTGTGGAGGCTGGAGGTTGATGTTGAGTTTCATCCTTTACTGATCTCTCTCTTGTCGAAGCTCAGGGCTCTCTCCCTTGAACTTAGGGGTTGAGGATCCCACTAGTCTAGCTAGCTAGCTTGCTCCAGGAATGTCATGTCCACCTCTGATGGCTGGGATTTTAGATGGGTCACCATGCCCACCCCATATGTTGTGGGTGGGTGGATGGGTAATTGCAAAGTGAAAGCTTTACCTGCTGAGCCGGCTCCCAACTCCAGTGATGGGGATTTGGGGGAACTGCTGTACTGTTCTCCACACTTGCTGTGCCCCTTTATGTTCTGAACCCCACACAAGGGTTCTGGCTTTCCCACATGCTTCCTTGTGCTTCTTACTGTCTGTTTTAATGTTCTTATTTCAGTTTTGAATAGTAGTCATCCTACTGAATGTGGTTACTAGGTGTTTCTATTTCCCTACTGCTTGCCAAAGTTGTGAATCTCTCTCGATGCCACTCCTTTTACTTCAAAAGAAACACTGCTGGCTGTGGTGGAGTTCTAGGCTAACTCAAACAAATGCTTTCCATTGCTTTTAAGATCATTGTCTTCCATTCTTATGGAATAAACGAGGCATGTAAGATATGTTTAGTCAGCTGTGATTGTAGTCTCCCCTGGGGAGAAATTGGAATGAATGCTATTGTAGTCAACTCTTCCTTTAAAGTCAGAAACAACAACCCACTTCACCAGGGTGGAATCGATTTGTGAGTTGACCAGAGTAGGAACAGAAGCTGGAAGTGAGTTTCAGCACCTTGTCCTTGTTGATTGGACTTCCGTGGGCATAAGGCAAAGACTGCTTGGTTTTAAACAGAAGAATTCAGGCTCATCTACATCCTCAGATGGCTGGAGGATGGGTTACATTATCCTCTGAGCTGTTGCAAAAGCACTCTGAGAAAAGTTCTACACTGTTATCTTTCTATGACATATCCTGGCTTACTTAAAAAGAAGTGCCTGACACATTTCAGGCATTTGCTACCTGAAATGATTCTGAGTGGTTCATGTGTGATGTGTCTAATCATCACAGGGAAGCTGGGAGACAGAAGTCCACCAGCCTGATTAGCAGGGACAGGAAACCTCTTCATAGAACTGCTTTCACTAGATTTTAGAAGTGAGTGGCAGTACTACTTCCAGGGTTATCCCCGTGGCAGCTTTTCACAGCAGTTAAGGTAATTATTTTAATTGCTAGCTAATACTGGAAACTTTTTTTTTTACTAATATTAAAGACAGATATATTGGGAAGCTGCTTTCAGGGGTGTTCACTGGCCCCCAAGGACTGAGGCTGGGGAGTCGCGGTGGGGAGGGCTGGGGGAGAGAGAGAAAGGGCTCACGCAGAGGAGAGAGAGAGAGAGAGAGAGAGAGAGAGAGAGAGAGAGAGAGAGAGAGAGAGAGAACTGTCCTAGAAACTTGATTCTTTATAAAGTCAGCTTTGACTTATTTGCCTCTCTTTTTTATGTGTGTAGGTATCTTGCCCACATATATTTTTGTGTACCACTTGTGTGCCTGGTGCCCATGGAAGCCAGAAGAGGGCCTTGGATTCCCTAGCTGCTGTGTGAGTGCTAGGAACCAAACTCTGGTTATCTGAAGAGCAGCCAGTCATCTTAAACTCTGAGCCATCTCTCTAGCTTCTTATTTGTTTGTTTGTTTGTTTTTTAATATGACATTTAGTCTGGGTGGTGGTTGTGCACACCTTTTGTCCCAACACTCCAGAGGCAGAGAGGCAGAGAGGCAGAGGGATCTCTCTGAGGCCAGCCTGGTCTACAGAGAGTTCCAGGACAGTAAGGGCTACACAGAGAAACTCTCTCTAAAAACCAAACCAAAAACACCACTACCCCCACCCCCGCTCCACCCAAATGCAACATATTGATGTAAAAAAATTAACTCTGAATTCTGTGTTAAGTTGATAGTGGAATAAAAATAATCATTCTAGATTAAATGAGAAGCACTTCCTTGAGATTGAAGATGGGAGGATTTACTGCCACTTAAGCTTTTCAGCCCTAGCTCTACCTGCCCTGTTTCCTGGGAGGAGTGTAACTCCCACCTGCTGGTTCAGGCAGGCACCTGTGTGGGTCACTGGCTTTGTGCTCAGCTGGAGCTGTAAAAGCTGCTTCGCTGGTTTTTTTGAGTGTGTGCAGGAGTTTTAAGAGTTTCACTTCCTTGATCAGAAGCTTATATGTGGTTCTCCTGGGCCTACAGCTTTGAGATTTCCAACTCAAATCCAAGCCTGATCCACCTTAGTGAGAGATGGGCTTTACTTCCTTTGTGGGCTCTCTTAAGGAGTTGTGAAGGCTTACCTCTCTATGCTTTCTGGAGGTTAACAATAGCAATCTTCTCAACAGCACATCTCATAGGATCCTCATTAAAATTTTCTTTGTATTTTTTAGGAAAGGGTCCTGTTGTGTAACCTAGACTGTCCTTGAACTTTCCTTTCCTGAGCACACAGTGCTGAGATTAAGACAGATGCTACCAATTTGACCATATACCTTTGTTTTTCATGTTAGGGTTTGAATCTAGAGAATTGTTTCTCAATCTTTCACAGGGGTCACCTAAGACTATCAGAAAACACAGATCTACATCACAATTCAAAACAGTAGCAAAATTACATTTATGAAGTAACAACAAAAGTAATTTTATGGTTGTGGGTCACCACAACATGAGGGTTCCAGCAATAGGAAGGTTGAGAACCACTGCTCTAGTCTCATGCTTGTTAGGCAAGCACTCTACCATAGACCTCCATCTTCATCACAAAGGTTTATTTACTTACATGTATGTCTGTGTTAGTGTGTGTGCTGGTATATCAAGCGGAAGGCATGTTTCGTCTTCCTCTAGGTGCTCTGCCTGGTCTTCTCATGCGGTCTCTGTATCCTTACACCCTGGGCTCCCTCTTGGCCAGGCTAGAAGCCAGCAAACCTCAGCAGTCTCTTCTCCCTGCACCACTCTGCCCTGGGTGGGAGTTAGGGCTGAAGGTATGGGGGCAGGGGGCAGTGCTGGCTTCTTACATGGGACCAAACTACTCCTCCTGATTGCCGAGTAAGCACTCTTAACCACTGGGTCATCTCTCTAGCCTCAAGCTTCGTAGTTTTTATTTACTTCTAAAACTGAAATTAACAAATTTATGAAGCTATAGAAATACAAATTTCATTGTGTTATTCCCAGGCTTACTCATGGGAGAGCAGAAGCAAAAGCAAAAGAAAAAGTAATGGAGTTCTGATTACCAGAGGAGGATGTGCTATAGCTTTTGCTTGTCCTACTCTGGCTCCCCACTCTGAAGCTTTAGTGCTTAATATGTGTGTTTCTATGTATGTGCGTGTATGCACATGTGCTTGTGAATGTGTGTGCACATATACATGTGCTCATGTGTGGGTATGCATGTGGAGGCCAGTGGTCAACGTTCAGTGTGTTTCTTCTACCTTATTTTTTTGAGACAGAGTCTCACTGAAGCTAGAGTTTCTTGATACAGCTAGTATTGCTGGCTAGTGAGCTCCTGGGATATTCCTGGCTCTTTCTAGTGTTGGGATTACAGAACTTCTTTTACATTAAAAGAAAGTCCCAGCTTAGGTTCCTGTGCATATATGACAGGTACATCACCTGAGCTATCCCCCCAGACCCTAATTTAAATTTAATGTAATTTATTTATTTGAGACAATATCTTTTGTAGCTGGGGCTGGCCTTGATGCCACCTTCCAAGTGCTGGGATCCCATTGTGCACCACCGTGTCCAGTTTCTTCATCTGTATTTTTGGATACCTGACTGCCTATAGTGTAGTACTCTCTCTCTTATTTCCTCTCAGACTTCCTCATGCTGTTTGCACTAAGATTAGGCCTTTTATCAACTACCCTTGCTTAAAGCTTCGCAACTTGTTTATTGTGCCACTATACACATTCATCCTTACCTAGCTTGTTTGTTTGTTTGTTCGTTCGTTCATTCATTCATTCATTCATTCCTGGTTAAGGGCTGGAAACACATTGGGGCTGGGTGAGGGCCTAACATGTGCATTGCCCTGGAATCTATCCCAGCACTGGTACAAAAAAGGAAGAAAGAAGTCCTATTAGAAATACACTCTCTGGTCTTCTTTCTTTCTGCTCTAGTCTTTGGGTAGATTCTTACATTTTGTGGGTTTGTCTCTATAAAAACCAAGGACCTCTGCTTACACACATCTTTGTAATAGAGAAGGCTTGCTGCCTGACACCCTGGAGGCACCGAGGAGAAATGCCCTGTCCCTTGAATTCTCAGATTCTTCACAGATTAGCAATGTACTCTCTCGTAGCTGCTCATGTCTGAGTAGCTGCTGTGGAAGCAGGAGTGACTGCTATGGATATGTGAGCCGAGGTCCTTGTCTTTTGTGGAGACAGGCCTGTCTATAATTTTATAGAAGCATCTGCCCAAGGCCTGCAGCGGAGAGGCCCAGAGACTGGGATGCTCTCTAGTGGGACTGTCCTTTTGTGTTTTGGTGGTGCCAGGATGGAATGGGGCCTTGTGCATGTTGGCCTCACCCAGCCACTGACCTGCTTCCCAGTCCGTAAGCAGGCTCTCTTAGGTTTGTCTACCCACCCCCAACGCCCCATCCTCTGGCTATCTCAGAAAGTTGTGCAGACACATTCTTTTGGGTCTTTTCTTTTTCAGTCTGTTTCCATAGACATAGTTTTGCATAGCTGTAATTATGTTATATTGTGTTCTAAAATGATTTAAGGTTTAATGAAGCTTTCCTCAAGGTTCTCCACAAAGCAGCGACTTTACCTTTTTCATAATGTTTTGTTTTTTCCTGTAGAAGTTACTATGTTTCTTTTTATGATTCCAGTGATTTTTATTTGGTGGATTAGCTGTTTCCTGGAGTAGAGTTTTATAGCTTTTAAAATATATTGCTTACTATTTTATAATGCCCACAGCATTATTTGAAAGCCGACAAGTTAGGCCTGACCCCTGATGACCTTCCACTTTCTGGCCCCTGATCCCAGGGAGAGCTCCATCTGGTCAGGGCCACTTCCCAGTCTTAGAATTTGCCTCAGCTCTGCGTGGGCACATATGGCTTTGGAAACCCACCTAGAACAGCCTTTTCTTTCAGCTTTTGGTTGAAAAAACTATTCATTCCTTAGGAGAAAAGCTTTGTGACACACTGCCTTAGAAGGCTCATAGCCTGGGAAGTTCAGAGAGGGATGGACTCAGGAGCTGGGCCCCACCATCCTGGTCCCTGACTTTGGAGGGGCATCCAGTCTCAGTTTCCTGGAGCTAGGGTGCTGATAGACTGCCCTGTATACAGAAACAGAGACTGCTGTGGGCGCATTGAGCCATTTCCTTCACATGCCTCTGGAACAAGTGGGCCACCTGTCTGCCCTGGGAATCCTTTAGGGAGGGCAACTGGTGGCTCTGTTCCCTTTTACTGTAGAACCTCTCCAGAGGTGTGGAAAACACCAGTGATTTCTAATTTAACAATACTTTAAAATATCTATGAAAGAAAATTATTTGATTAAAGAATTTGGGACTAGACTAAGATTACAATTTCTGGATGGGATTAATTTTAGGAAAAATTTTTTTAGCTACTTTTCTGTTTTAGCTGGTATGTTTGTAGATTTAAGGATGAGGTGAATTTCTCTTATTCTAAGGAATAGAACATTACTTAACTAATTGTAGTTTTCTTTTTTTATAATGTATAATGCCATATTACATTTTCCCTAAGAGAATTGAAAAGGTTATTTTCCTTTAACTACTATCATTAACAGTTTGCCTTGCCTCTTGGTGAGTTACAGCTAATATTTCAGCAAGGCCTAGAAACCACTTTCATTGTGAAAGCCAGAGAGGAGATTAGCTTAATGATGACTACGACCACTGGGGAGACACAAATGTTCTGTCACTTAGTTGTTGTAGGATAGCTACTAGTCGCCTGACTATTGGCTGCTGGGACTTAATTCTGAACTTAATTTAATCTGAAATTTCACCAATTATATCCATACATTAGATTGTAGTTCTAGAAACTTCAGGTTACTTCTCTTCTAAGTCTCTGGAGATTTAACTTACTCCCCTGATTTAATGTAAATTCTAATCTTTAAAATACCTTCATCCATTGTAGAAACAAATAGCTTTTTCGAATCTTAGTTAGATAGAATTTGAAAATAACAAGAGAAATCAGCAGTTTGGGATTTGAAGTATTTTTCCTTACTTAAAATTTAAAAAATGATTTAGGCTTGGGTGTTAACATTTCAGAAGAGTTCTCAGAGCTTGTGGGTCTATGTCTAGGACTTCGGGGACTCCCAAGGACCTCTGCATGTATCTCCCTTCTGCCTGCCCCTCTGTGAGTTTTCAGGCTAGGTTGGTATGCGTGCTTCATGGTGGGGATGCACAGTGGAGATGTGTGGGCTCTTCTTTTCACAACATGACAGCTAGCTTCTAAGCGCCTGATGTAGTCCTGACTTTGCTTGCAGAGGGACAGTTGTCTTTAGGGTGGTCATGTGTACCTGAAGCTCTCCTGTGATGAATCCCTCAGGAGTGTAGACCTAGGAGACTGATAGGTAATATAGGCCTTTATTTAAAGCAAAAGTTTAGTGATTGTGTCAGTTATAGCAAAGGTGGGCAGCTCTTATTCTCTCCATTTGCATTCTCTTTATCTTATCCCCCTCCATTTTCCTTTCTTTTAAAATACTGTTACAAGGGTCAGTCAGATTTGCTTGTTTTCAAGCAGGGTGACATTGGAGTTGTCATGAGTGGAGAATTTGTACTCTAGATGGGCTGGTAAGTTACTGACAGATGATTTGAATTCAGTTCATTTCTGAGACTCCTTTTGGAGCAGTGTGTTACACGATTGGTCCTGGCACTTTTTGATCATTTGAATGATTAAAATTCATATCAGTAGCTCTTTAAAGATGTCAAATCCATCTGCCTGTTGAACCTGCTGCTTCAGTTCGAGCCTGCATCTGATGGCATTTCCTTCCTTTTCTGTGTGTAGGTTGCACAGAGCATTGAGGATCATCATCAAGAAGTGATTGGCTTCTGCAGAGAGAATGGTTTCCATGGCTTGGTGGCATATGACTCTGACTATGCACTGTGCAACATCCCCTACTACTTCAGTGCCCATGCCCTGAAACTGAGCCGCAACGGGAAGAGTCTCACCACAAGCCAATATCTGATGCACGAGGTTGCCAAGCAACTGGACCTGAACCCAAACCGTTTTCCTATTTTTGCTGCTCTGTTAGGTAGGTGGAGTGGTGTGAGAACTGTTTTCTAAGGGAGTGGTACATAAGCATCCTGACTTATCTTTTGAAGATTTTTCTGCCTGGATGCTTTGGTGTTGTAGCAGAGTGAGAGAATGGGCTCTTCAGTTGTACTCTCTTGATTTTTTTTTTCCTGCTGGTAATGCATTGTTCTTCCTAGTTTCTAGTATGCTTATATGTTGCTTATATGTTCTGCTATCCAGGCTGGAAAACTTACTCTGTGATAGGCTCAAAGTTTTAGAGAAAGAACATTCTGAATCACAAATCACGGTGGCTCACAACCATCCATAACTTCAGTTCCAGGGGGATCTAATGCCCTGGATGTGTGGGCACTAGGCACTTAAGTATATGGTACACATATATACTTACATACATACAAAACGCTTATACACATACAATAAAATAAAGCTACAATTAGGAAAAAAAATTTTCCAGGCAGTGGTGGTGCACGCCTTTGATCCCAGCACTTGGAGAGGCAGAGGCAGGCAGATTTCTGAGTTTGAGGCCAGCCTGGTCTACAGAGTGAGTTCCAGGACAGCCAGGGCTACACAGAGAAACCCTGTCTCAAAAGCCCAAAAAAGCAAAACAAAACAAAACAAAAACAAACTAAAAAAACCACCCTAAAGGGACAACCCTCCTCCCCCCCCAAAAACAAACAAAACCAAAAAAACCCAACAGCAAATCTTAACCACAAAGAAAATATGCCACGGGACCAAAGCATTGCTCTCATTTCTTTCCCTTTGTGGGGCAGCCACTACTATAAAAGAAAACAACTACCTTTTTATTTTGTTTTGAGCTAGAGTCTTACATAGCCCAGGCTGGCTTCCAGTCACCATAGAGCTGAGGGTGAGCTTGGATTTCAGGTCTTTGTGTCTCTGCTCCATAGGTTGTATGTGTGTGTCATCACACCCAGCAGAAAAACAACTACTTAAAACAAAAACAAAAACAAAACTCTTGTAAGTAAATTTAAAAAATCCACAGAAGAATCATTTTCCTTTGTTTTCAGAAAGGACCGCTTCTATATGCTAGCTTCTGTTACTCAGCTCGAGAGGCCACATGGCCGTGCCTGCCTCTTCCCTTGTACTTGCCTTAAGTAGTTCCTTTCCTCTGTCAGCTTACCCTTTTCTCTGTCTCTGTGTGTGTGTCAAGCTACTATAACATCCAACTCTAATTTTTGAATCTGTGTCATTGTGTCCAACTGGCAGTGCTTGGTTTTTGGAGTGATGTTTTCCTGTGACTTACCTCCTGCTTCCCTACTTTAGATACTTAGGCCCTTTGGGAAGCTGCATGGTCTCTAGCAAAGTTACTGTGCCTTCTATGGAGGTAGCCCATTCTAAGAAACTCATTAGATTGAGGGTTTTTTTTGAAATTCCTAGCTATCAGAAAGGTAGGTGTATATAGGTCAGAAGTCAGCCTCTAATGAAATTCCTCAGGACAGCTATTCACTTTTTGTTGTTGTTGTTGATTTCTTTTGTTTTGGGATAGGGTATCTCATTGGGATGTGGAGCTCACCAGAAAGCATAGGCTGGCTGGTTAATGAGCCCTAAGGAGGATCCATTTGTCTCTGGGGTGAAAACACACACACACACACACACACACACACACACACACACACACACACACACACGAGATTCATATTGGGGTTATAAAGGATATGCAATTGCACATATTTTTGGAAGGCTGAGTAAGGAAGGTTGTGAATTTGAAGCCAGTATGGGTGACATTGCCATGTTAGGTCCAGGCCAGCAGAGTTATACAGCATATCAAGAACATATTTTATTACAAACGTTGGTAGGTAGGTGGCACATTATGTAGACAATTCTGTGTTTGCTTAAGTCCTAAGCAAAATGTCTAGTTTTTAAAATATGGATGAATACTTAATTTTCTCTTTAAGAAACACTGTATTTCTTGGGAGGTAATATCAACTCATACTTTTCTAAATACTTAAAAGAAAATTTTGAAATAAGTGAAAAAAAAAAACCATTCTATAGTATTATTTTGACTAGGTGTGTATCTCTGCTACCCAGGAGGGTGAGGCAAGAAGATCATAAATTTATGCCCTGTTAGGCAACTTAGTAAGATTCTGTCACAAGACAAACAGTGGAAAGGGACCAGGGGTATAGCTCAGTGTTAGAATAATATTAGCCCTATGTTCAATTCCCAGTAGTTACAAAAAATTTCCAATTAATTTGAGGTATAGAGTTTACTCTGTTATAGAATTATAGGTAAATTATTAGTGAGATGATTTATTTTAGACTGTTAAAATTTCATCCTCTTTAAAGCTATTTTCCTTTTCTGTAATGAAAAGTGCAACTATTTAAAATTTTATTTTAGGGAAGTTGAGTAGGATATACATTTAAATATTTGACTTAAGGTTTTTGTTTTGTTGTTGGTTTTTTTTTTTTTTTTTTTTTTTTTTTTTTTTACAAAATCCATTACTGATATTGGAATTAGCTTAGCTTCATGTTTTCTTAAGTCAAATCTTAAAGTAAATCTCTGACACTTCATTTTTCACAATAAAATTCTATGCAGTCCACTAACATAGTAAGTGTACAGAGCTCAGCTGGGACTTCTCTGTGCTGGTCTGGACTTCCTGGGGCTTCATACTGTGTGTGGGGGCTAATGTGCTGTAGACAATGTTGGGAATGATTGCACTTTGTGCTAGTGTCTGTTAGCAGGTAGATAATGAATCTGATGTTTTAATATGGAAGTCATTAGACCATATTACAAACATCACAGTTACTTAGAAAATTATTACTCGATTTCATTGAGAGTGCCAACACCCTGTAGATTTTAGTGTTTCAGGCTCTCTAGCCCCTGCTGTGAGGGTAGAATACCCTTTGAGCTTTAGAGGCAGGACAGACAGCTCAGATACTGTTAGTCTGTGTTCTGTCATGGTACTGTGTATGATGATTCATGCTGCAACAGAATCGTCATTTAATTTTCCAAAGGAAGATTTTATAACTGCAGATTCCGTATCTGGCTGTGTAGTTAACTGTCAGGTAATTTTGAACCACAGGTGTTTCAGGAACCAATGAAAAGCTAGGTCTGGTCCCTGTGTGACCTCCTGGGATCCTTAGAGTGACTTTGCATACTGTTGGGAAGTTGATGTATATAACACTGTGAAGTCCTTAGTGTGAGTGAAGTCCAGACTGAAAACTCCCACTTGGTGCTGGCGTCAGCCCTAAGAAGCCTGCTGTGTGTGTTGCTCATGGTACAGTGTGAAGAAAGGTTTGTTTCTGCTTGGAGGCTGAATGTGAGTTAATCTAGCATAACATGGTGTAGAAGTTTTCCTGTGTCACTGATAATGATGGCTTTTACATTATCTACATTTCTAGGAAATCACATACTACCTGATGAGGATCTGGCTTCCTTTCATTGGAGTTTACTTGGTCCAGAGCATCCACTCGCCTCACTGAAGGTACAAACGCCGCTTGACTTTCCAGCCTTTGACTCACCCATGTGACAGCTTTTACAGTGCCTTAAGGACTTTACCGAAGAAGGGGCCGAGCTGTGTGGGTAGTAGTGTCTTGTGACTTATCCTGGGATCTGCTGTCTTAATATATGACCACACGTCCCTCCTTATTCTCAATACCTGTGTGGTAGGCAAACTTATACATTGCTTCCAGATTCCCTTCAAGGAATCCTGTACCTAGCTAGACAGGAAGAAATCTTTGAACTTCAGTTTTATAATGAACATTTTAGCTAAAATATAAACTTTTTTTCAATAGATAATGTCACCTGTCACTTAGATCAACATGTTTTAGCAGTCTAAGGATTTCATGATTTTTTACTTTTCTATAGTTTTAAAGAAGTATATTGTAGTGCTTCTTGAATAATGGGAGAGATTTGTACTGGTTTATTAACAGTGTTTTCTTACTCATTTTCTTTTGGTTTTCTCTGTGATGGTAATGAACATCAGAAAAGTGACATTTTAGCAGGGTGCTCTGAAGTGAGGAGGCCATGGTTTGATGTAAGTCTTAACAGAATGAGATTGCTGTGGGCCCTGAGGACACTCTGGCTGGCACCTATCAGTGACTGACCACTGTGACTGCTGTTGGATCACTTGTTAGGTGCTTTAGGAAATGGGAAGATGGGGATTGGACACTGTATCTCTTCCAGCTGGGAAGCTTCTGGGATCAGCGTCCTTACCGTCAAGGGAAGGAAGGGTAAATTTGATGATTTCTAGAGGTGTGCCATGAAATCTGAGTTTGGTCACAGTGATCCTCCTGCCATAAATAGCTCTAACTGATGTTTACTTTCAAACATGAGTTTTTCTTTCTTGGCACATTATTGATTTTCTCAAGGGAAATCTTTCAAGTAGAATTTCTTTTTTTTTCCTTCCTGCTTAGAACCTCTTTTTCCTCTCACCTGTGTGCTTCAAAATGTTTTCTTTTCTCTGAAACAGTTCTCATTAAGTTCATCTCCCTTTCCTCTTAGAAACCACTTGTTTCTTTTTGCTTTTTTGTCCTCCACGGAGAATAGCTTTATTCTTAGGCCCTGGCTCATGTCTTGCCTCTGAGCGCTTGATGAGGAGTGGAGGAGAGGCTCGTAGGATGCAGTCTCCAACAGTCGGGCTCCAGGTGCTCCACCTGCGCTCATCTGGCCTGTTTAGCACTGGGTCCTTTTAAGTGGGACACATTCGTTGACACTTGCTTCTTGGGGGATTCTTTTTTCCTCTTTTAAGCCTTAAAAGAAATTTACATTTAAGGCTTTGAGTGGAACTCACGAGACCTCATGCTATATGCATGTATAGTCACACATTCAGCTGAGCTGCCTTTGCTTTATGCTTTGTAAGCCTAGATGTCAAGAGCAATTTGTAGGAACCAGCTTGTAAGTTTATGTAATACTGAAAAGGTAGAAAGACGTTTGTCTACATTTGTAGCACCTTGGTTCAGCACTTGTTGACATTTGGCCATAAGTTGTATAGACATGTCCGTGCCTTGTTTGAACTCAGACTGTCTGGAAATAAGTGGCAGGCGTCAAAGCCCCTCACCTCTGCTTATTTCATCCTGCATCACTGCACCTCCCTCTGATGATGTCCCCTCAGTGTGTTGCTGTTACCACTAGCAAAACTCAGCAGTTCCCAAATAGGAATTTGAGTATTAGGTATATGTTCCATTTTCCCTTTAAAACAATTTTTTTTTTTTTTGTAAAGTTGAGAGGAAAAACTGAGGAAAATTAGGGGAAGAGTTAATAGGGGAGGAATAAGAGATGAGTTGGATCCAAATACATTATAAGATATGGACCCAAGGAGCTGAAGGGGTTTGCAGCCCCATAGGAGGAACAACAATATGAACCAACCGGTACCCTCAGAGCTCCCAGGGACTAAACCACCAACCAGAGCACACATGGAGGGACCTATGGCTCCAGCTGTATATGTAGCAGAGGATGGCCTTGCCAGACATCAGTGGGGGGAGAGGCCCTTGGTCCTGTGAAGACTCTATGCCCCAGTGTAGGGGAATGCCAGGGCTAGGAAGCAGGAGAGGGTGGGTTGGTGCAGGGGAGGAATAGGGGCTTTTCAAAGGGGAAACCAGAAAGGGAATGACATTTGAAATGTAAATAAAGAAAATATCTAATAAAAAATAAAAAACTCAAAAAATAAGCATATGTATAATTAGATATTTAATAAACTTTGTTTCCTTTTTTTTTTTTTTTAACTTGTTTGTGTACATGCTCATACATATACACTCGTGTTGTGTAGAGGTCAAAGGACAGCCTGCAGGCGTTGGTTTCTTCTTTCCATCATGTAGGAATCAGGAGGTTGAATTTAGGTCGTGAGGCTTGATAGCCAGCAGTGATCCTGCTGGCCCCACAGTCAAGTTTTCCAGTGATCCAGCCAGTGTCTTAACCACTGAGCCGTCTCCCTAGCTGCTGTTGGCTCTGTGTCGTGTTTAGATTTCTTTGGAGGCATTTCTGTGTGGAGCACCGTCTTACCCATCTGTACTGGTTAGGAGAGCTGTTGGCATGCTTGCCTCTGAGCACAACTGTTAAGTATCCCAGCTGCTATTTTAATCTTTTTCATTTTTCATTTATAAGATTAATTCTATCTTTTGAAAATTTGGGTCCTTATTACTTTAATCTCTATAATACTCACAGAATTTTAATTGGTTTTAAAATTGATATTTAGTTTCAGGTTGAAGCTTTTCTTCCTACATTTAATTTGCACTTAACCTTGCTGTCTCTTATGGTTCAAGTAGTAATCCTTCGCTGCTTGTTTCATCTTGCTCTTTGCAGCTTTAAACTCTTTTCTTCTTCTTCATCTCGTTCCAGTGTGCTGGGCCTTGAGTTGCTTTGAATTGTTAGACGGTAGAGTCCCGTAGGACTAACTCTGTGAACAATAATGTGATAAAACTGACTCTGGCAAATGCAGCAAGTGTGGTGTGGTAAAAGATTGGAATAAGTGAAGCTATTCACACTTGAGCATATGAACTAGAATCCAACACAAGGTGCTAAAAATAAAAAGAAAGCTCAAAACCTTGAGAGACAGTTTCATCTTTTAATTATGTGATAATGACAGATATCGGGGATAAGAAGCCAGTTGTCCATAATTTATATAGCTCAAAATCCTCATTGTGCTTACAGCACTGGGACTCCCCACTCCTTGCTCTCTCCCCCTTTCATGTTCCTTTTACATGCTTTCTCTAGTCCAGGCTGGCCTTAACTGCTTGCTGCTCACCTCATTGGCTAATACCTGCAAAGGGACAGCTAGTTGGAGGACTGTGTGTGCTGCCTTGTTAATTAGTGGCTCATGTTTACCGCCAGATTGTAAAGGTGGTGCTGGCGCATTCATCACCCAGCGCTGATAAGGCGATGGCAGCAGGTGGCCAGTTAACTTTTCAGTTTCCCTCCTTACCTTCCCTTTTCCTCTCCCTTCTTCTGTTCCTTCTTCCTTCCCTTCTTTTCTTGTTTGACACAGGGTGTCACCAGTGTAAACATGGCTGGCCTGGCATTTGCTCATTAGATCAGGGTGGCCTTGAACTTAAAAATATCCACGGCTGCTTCTACCTCCCAGTTGCTGGCTTGGGTACTTACTCAGTGGCATTGAAAGTCATACATTGTAGGATCTTGGCTTTGAAGTCCCTTGCTGTAGTCTTGGAGGAGGACCAGTGGCTGGGTTGACTATCAATGGGGACCCTGATAATGGCAGAAACAAAGTAACCCACTGGTTTGTCTGACTCCCAAGCCTGAGGCTGTATGTTAAGTTCATGGGCTATAGAAACAGTAAACCACTTACCCGAGAGTACTTGGAAATACTCCAGGAGCACCCTGTTTTTAAGTATAGGGAAATCCTCACTGTAACCTTCTGGTGGAAGAGAATGCTCTTAGTGTATAATATTTTAGTTTCACTTATGTATTGTAAAGAGCATTTCTTGTATTTACAGTGATAAACATCAGATGAATATACGTTGGCCCAGGAAAGACTTCTGCTGGTCACCCTGCTGTGTCCACTTGGTTGGGCTTGGTAGGGTACAGGGTTCTTTTATGTGCCATGGAAGGCTTTGGCAGCTAGATGCTAGAAAGCTGAATTAGCCTCAGGCCTTGAAGTCTGTGAGCTACCATTCCTCCTACAGGCACCTGTTCCTGCTTCCCCTGTGCTGTGACATAGTTAGCCACTTTGGCTCTGTATGAGATTAGTGACTGGCCTCCTGCAACCCAGCCCTGAAAATGTTCTGTGATAGGTTATTTCTCTGCCCCTGCCACCAGTGAAATGAGCCAATTCAAACCAGATTAGATTATATTAACAGCAGGTTTACTGGGGAGTTGCTCTAGGGTGGGCAAGTTCATTGGACTCAAGGACCAAGGCCAGGGAAATTGCCATGGGGAAAGGTGATGGTGGTGGTGGTGGGGGAATGTTGGGGAGGGAGAAAGAATGAGAGAATGGGGCTCGTGCACACCCAGAGAAAGAAGAGGAGAGACCAAAATGTCTGGATTCTATAGAGGAGCCTCTGGGGGCAAGGGCAGCCCAGGCCCTGGGCTGGAAAGTTGAGGGTTGGGGCCAGGATGTGCCAGGTAGGGACTGAGGGATGCTAGGAGAACCTGGAAGCCAGGTTTGCTTTGGTATATAAAAGAATGCACTTTAGTCCTTTGTCCCATGGTCCAAAACTAAACATTCTGCGGAGGGGTGAGGCTTCAGCCGTTGCCTGGCATAGGGCCCCGGACACAGGCACATATTAGAAGTGATTTTTCCAAATGTTCTTTGTGGATTTTATATTCTATGATTTTTGTGTCCTTAACAGTTAAATAAATTTTGAATTGGGGGGGCATTTTGTTTTTATTTTTAAAAAGTCTTACCAATATTACTAGTTTTAATTTAAAAATATATAATTTCTTCTTGTTTTTTTGTTTTCCTGAATCTTAAGTTTCTGGAATGATCTACTGTCCTTCTGCCCCCAGTATGTGTGTGTATGTGTGTGTGTGTGTTGCTATGTAGCTCTGGCTAGCCGGATCTTACTCTGAATATGGGTGCCAATGGTGTTTACTGGTGTCACTAGCCTTAGTGTCTGCTGTACTGGTCCTTGTCCTTGGAATTGTGGCAACTGGAGCCCAGTAAGTAATGGCCTTGTGTGGATAGCCTTCCCATGCTTGGAGGCTTCTTGTGTGTCATATGAACACTGGAGCTAGGTTGGTGGTCCAGTGGCTTTATTATTCTGGAATATTCTCTAAATTAAGTTGGGTATAAAGTCAATAATCAGAAAGGTGGATATGCTTTGTAGTTTTTATTATATGTAGCTGACTTCAGACACCCCAGAAGAGGGCTTTAGATCTTATTAGGGGTGGTTATGAGCCACCATGTAGTTGCTGGGATTTGAACTCAGGACCTTCGGAAGAGCAGTCAGTGCTCTTACCCTCTGAGCCATCTCTCTAGCCCCTGCATTGTAGTTTTTGTCCTAGCATGAGGGGCAGTTTGTCTCTATTCATCTTCTAGGGAAGGAATTCCTGCTTGTGTATTAGTGTCACGCTGAAGATAGCACAGTGCATCCTTTACGTTAAGTCAGTGAGAGCAAAGAAACAGTGCCTCAAGTGTGAGCTCTTCCTGAACTCTGGAGAAAACAAGATAGGGACTGAAAGGTAGACAGACCAAAACACTCTTCCTCTTATCCTTTAAAAACAACACAAAGCATAGCCTGACCATAGGAGAAGACGGGCAGCTAACATGAGGTGTTTTGACTAGACATTCTGCTCTTAGTGGCTGGTTTTTATAGTTTTCCTATTTCTTTCTTTTCTTTCTTTCTTTCTTTTTTTTTTGTTTTGGTTTTTCGAGACAGGGTTTCTCTGTGTAGCCTTGGCTGTCCTGGAACTCACTCTGTAGACCAGGCTGGCCTTGAACTCAGAAATCCGCATGCCTTTGCCTCCCAAGTGCTGGGATTAAAGGTGTGCGCCACCACCGCCCGGCTAGTTTTCCTATTTCTTTTTCCGTCCTTCCTCTCCAGACTCCAAATGTTAGAGAAATGTGTAATATGGGAATGAAAGCCACTCACAGTCCAGCTCAGGAAGAGAACTGCTTTTAACATGTTTATGTTTAGTCTTCCAGAAGTAATTGTATCTGCTGCTGTTTAACATGGAGTTATGCTCATGATTTGTGGTAGCCAGCCATTTTGTGTTGCTTGTTTATTTTGAAATAGGATCTTGCTGTGTAGTTCTGGCTGACCTGGAACTCAGCATAATCTTCCTGTTCCTCTGCTCCCGTCCCACGTCCCACCCCTCCCTTCCTCAATCCCAGGTGCTGAGATCACAGGAATCTGCCGCACCACTGCTCTCTAGCTACCTGTTTCCAGTAGTTAATAGAAACCCTAAGAACCTAGACTTAGTATGAAATTTATTCTTTATCATCTTTAATTTACCCATTGAATTGTTAAGTGGAATGCTTTTAAGTGCAGGATAGCTCAAAGGCTTTCTGTTGAGTGAAAATTAAGGTCGGAAGTATGTAGCTCTAAGGAATTTGCTGCAGTCTGTTGGGCTTCAGGAGTAGCCTTCTTTCTGCCCATGCTACCTAGGTCAGGATGGGCTTCCTGTCATAATGGTGGGATGAAAGGGGCTTGTTCTTCATGCAAGTCTTAGTGGGTCTGTGGTAGGACTGGGGAGTAGAATGTGGTAGGTATTTCTGAGAACCCTGGAGAAAACCAGGAAGAAGGGCGCAGAGGGGGCTCCAGGTTAGTGCTTGCACCTTCTGTGCCTACTGTGCAGTGATCTCATTTCCTTTTAAGTAACAGCATCATGGCAATAACTCATGTGCTGTCCTGTGGAGTCTATAGTCTTGGCTTTGTTCCAGACCAGGTAGGCTCCATTACTTCCTGCTCAGCACTTACATTACATGAAAGTGAGGACAGCGCTGGGGTGAAGTTACATTCAGTACTGCTTTCTAATCTCTGTCACCACCAACCCCTCACCCTAAATTGATGGCCAACGCTGTTGTCATATTACAGCCATAGTTCCAAGGCAGTTCTGTAACCTAGAGAATATCATTCTTTAGATGGGACCACAGACCCAGCGCTGTGCTCAGTGTAGAGTGCTGCTGTCCTTACAGTGTTGTGGGTGTAGGTTTACGGCAGACGTGGATTTTCAAGATTACTCTCAGGTCAGAAACGGAAGGTGTGCCAGCCTGGTTTTGTGCCACTCACTGGCTTCTTCAAGTCCCTGGGTTAGACCTTGTCCATGCTGGCTTTTCTTGTTGGTGTTTTAGAGCTAGCCTTTCCTCCTGGCTGTGTTTTATATGGCTTCCTATACAGGAGTCCCCTCACTTTCTTACTTGCTCAGGCACAGGCACAAGCACAACTGGTTCCTCTATCCAGTTCTACAGTAGTAGTAGTCTTCCTGTCAGCAGTTTCTGTATTAAGACATATAACTCACATGTAATTAATTCAGGACGTCATACAATTTTCAGTGCTATGTAACCATCATAGAACATTTTTGTTAACTCCAAAAGAAATTATGTTCTTATTAATACAGCCCAATTCCTTGATAATAAACTCTATCTCTTTCAGAACCATACACCATACCATCTTTGTGTGTGTTTGACTTAATGCTTTCAGGGTCTGCTGACACTGTGGCTTGCCTCAGCACCACATCGTCCTGTGGCTGGATGACACCCATGGTACTATTATGCCACATTTTGTCAATCTGTGGATTTTTAGGTTGTTTATGCTTTCTGGTGATTATAAATTGTACGAACACATTGGTCCGCTTTTACTTACACACACACACACATACACACACACACATACACACACACACAGCTCATTTCTCTTTACTGTCTAGGCTGTGTGCTACTTCTGTGCTTAGTATTCTGAGAGCTCATCACACCTTCATGCTGTGCAGTGGCTGTACAGTTTTGTTCCCTTGGCAGCATGTGGAGAGTTGGACTTGTGTATGTCCTTAACGGCACTTGTTACTGTCTGCTCTTGTATTTACTCACTTAGTGGTTAATGAGGTCTTGGTTTTGCATTCAAGTTGCCTTTCTGTAATGACTAATGATAATGTGCATCTTTTCCTATGCCCGTTGGCCATTTCCCTGACACCTTTGCCTATTTTAGGTTGAGTTATCTTCATTAAATGAAAACAGATTTTAATATATTTCAGATGCAAGTCTTTTGTTAGATACAAGATTTGCAAATGTTTTGGGTTTTTAATTTTTTGAAACAGAGTGAGCCAGGCTGTAGCCTCCTGTAGCCTCCGCCCTCTTGAGTCCTGGGGTTACAGGCATGGTCCTTCACACGGAGCCTTTGCTTGCCCTTTCTACCTTCTCAGTGCTGTCCTGCTAAATTCCACAACACTACCTTGGTTACATTTTGTCATCTGTCCCTGTTCCCACCTACAACACTTGGACCTTGGTTTGCTTTAGTTTAGTGCAAACATCTAGGTTGAACTGCTCTTGATCTTGTATTCTGCTGAAGTCTTCTGCCTTTAGAACCAAGAGCCAGGTTTTGTATTCCAGAAGTGTCCACTTAATGACTTAACTCTGAGTAATTCTTCCCTTTGCTGCTGTGATCTTTTACCTCCAGTACTGAAACAAGAGCACTCAGGGAGCTCCTGATGAAGAAGCATCATGCACCCACCACCCTATATCATCTGTCTGACCTTCCTACCATGCTCCATCTCTAGAGGGTATGATGGACTGAGCCTTCTTCTCATAGAGAACAGGTGGATGTCGTTGTGCAGACACATCTGATTTAAAGAGAGCCTATGAGCCCATTGTCAAAACATCCCTTTCTGATCACAGTTGCAGCAAGACTTTCTATACACATTAATTTAAAAATTCAAATGGAACTTTAAAGGACTAAAAATAATAACAACCATTTCCCTCCTATTTTTACCTCTTATATTGCGAACTAAGCCTAGGATTTTGAGCATATACAGACAAGTCCTTGACCACTGTGCTACTTCCTCAGCCCCAAATGCTATTTTTAATATGAAGAAAGTAAGAATGACTTAATACTATCAAGCTTCAAGACTAAGCTACCACTGCAGTCAGGATGATTATATAAATCAGAGGAACAAAACAGAATCCAGAAATAGCACATATGTGGTCAGTTATTTTCATCAGAAGTTCCAAGGTAACTAATGAGGTGAGCACTCTTTTACAAAAAATGAATATCCAAGTATAAAAATGAGAATATTAACATTAGAAGAAAATGTATAACTTTCAGTTACATAGACTTCTTAGTTAAGAAAATGAAGAACAACCACACTAAGAGAAACTGTTTGCAAAATAGAATATTTTTAATAAAGGATTTATATTCCTAATATGTGGAGAATGACATGAGAGTCATATAGCCCACCCAGTATGACAATGGACATAGGTTTGGTTCAGGTATTTTACGCCAATGCTCAACGGTACTGCAGTGTCATTGGATGATGCAAGTTAAAAAGCAGTTATGGCAAGCCCCTCTTAACCCAGTATAAGTGAGTGGGCTGAATGAAGGTAACAGTTCAAGTGCTGGGGGACAGTGTCAAGCAGTTGCAGCTCTGTTCTGTGGAGTGTGGCATAGGAAGAACAGTCACATTGAGGACAGTGTGTGTGGGGGGATGTCATTCTTTCCCATCTAGTGTTGACGGGTTGAAAAGGTGGAAAAGGGTGAAAGAAAAGAAAATTTCTGTCTCAATGTTTCACATATCAGAAACAATGTGTTGATTTCCCCTAGGGCTTTGTAAAAGTGCCTCTTCTATAAGCTTCATATTCAGTGGAACCCCACCCCTGTTCAGAAGCATTATATTTGTGTTATGTGAGAGTTAAAAACATCCAAGTTATCCTTTCTAATCATAAGTTTTTAAAAAGCTTTGGAAGGTTTTTGTCTTTATTTTGTTTTAAATCAAGTAAATCTTAGGTTGTAATACTGTGGTATGATGGACTTAACCTAATGCCTGGAATATAATATAGTGACATTTAAATGAATTCAGAGCCTGTACATTATAGTCAACAGGGTTATTATACTAAGTAAGATACTTAAAAACAGTGAACAAATAAATGCTTCAGTAACCAAAATGCCATTGGTATTTTGTCTTATCTGGAAGAAGTTGTTTATACTTTAATTATTGTTATAGTGTATTGTTTAATTTTAGCTTCCTTGAGATGTCCCTTGAAATAACTGACCAAAATCAGTGGTTGTAGCAAATCAGGATCTCTGGTTGTCTACAGAGTGAGCTTCCTTGAAAAGATCCCTTTAAGGATACCCATGATCTAGATGCTAGCAGCTACCCCTTGTATTTCTGTGGTTATGAGTGTCGTCCTTTGCTGGCTACCACTGTAAGAATATCGTCACATCAATCCCTAAGAAGAGTGAAAGCAGCCCTGGGGTCTGTCAGCTGCACGGTGGTGAGCAGCTCCTCACTCATGTCATGAGCATAGTGGTGTAGAGGTGCCTGCTCTGAGCATAGGCTGAGGGGTGCAGCCACTCACTGCCACAGCACAATCCCAGCCCTCATTCTCCTAGAGAACTTTTTAAAATTTAAATGTTATATTAGTTATTCTTCTATTGTTGTGATATAATATCTTGGAAAAAGAGTAACTTTGGGATAGAAAAGGATTTTTTCTATAAAAAATATAGAAAAATTTGCCTTATAGGTCCAGAGGGGATAGAGTCCATCATGGCATGGATGGACAGAAAGATGAGGTTGGCCGATCACATTTCAGCTGTGCACAGGCTCCAGTTAGAAGGAACAGGAGGTGTAGTGAGCCTGTTCCCAGTGATAACATTTCTAGTATGGTTCCACTTCCTAAAGGTTCTATAACCTTCCCAAACAGCACCATCTGGAGACTGAGTTTAAACATATGAGCCTGTGGAGATGGATAGAGGGTGGGGCACTTCCTGGTCAAACTACAGCAGAGGTCAGAGGACAAGAGCTTATTGGGTGGCATGGGGAGACAGGGGATCTGCTGGCTCATGGGCTATAATCTGTCATTTGGGGCTGCTCTGGCAGGTCATTGATTCCAGTGTGCTGGTTCTGTGCTATAGTTGCCTGTCACAGAAGCATGGGAGATCACAGTACAATGTTTTCAGTAGGAAATGGTTCATTCTGGGAAAGATAATGCTAGAAATGAAAACTTACAGATTGGAGCCCTTTGTAGCCCTGGCTCCCTTGTAACTCTGTAGACAAGGCTGGCCTTGAACTCAGAGATCTTCCTGCCTCTCCTGGGATTAAGGGCATATACCACTACTGCCCAGCTCACATGAGAATTTGATGCAGAGGTAATTATCACTTCTATGAAAATAATATTTACCAATTATTTAACTTTCCTGCCTGGAAGCATCGGGTAGGTAAAATCTTGTGGATCTTTTATGGCTCACTCCTTTTTTTTTTTTTTTTTTTGAGCAAAGCAAGTGATTTACAGTTAAGTCCTTCATAATTTCATGACAAGGAAACTTGATCATTTACTCTCCTCAGAAACAGAATGATTGTTTCCAGTGGGAGTCACTAGAGTTTAGAGTTTATTTGACTTTGTTTTTTCCTAACCTTATGTTTTGAGCTAAAATTTAAAAATGGAATTAAGAAAAGATAGCTATTTCTCAGCCACTGTAAGGGTTGAGGGTGCTATCAGTTCAGTCAGGACTCTGCAGGAGGCAGCAGCATGGGTGGAGAACACCAGAAAGGGGGGCCCTCAGTGGGGCTGCCTCTTGAAAGAGGCAGACAGGTAGCCATTTTATATGCAGTTACTTCTGTTCTTGCTGTCTAAGTTATCATCTTTTAATGTCTAAAACCTCCTAAAATAACCAGCATTTCAGATACTATGCACAGCATGGGGAGATACTCATTAATTTGTAGAGTGTCTGGTGTTGGAGTGGCCAACTAGCTCCAAGCACTGTAGGGTGAACCTGCAGGTTATAAATTGAGGGCAGGCCGTCAGGACATTCTCCTCACCACGACACCTCCCCACCCCCCGCCCACATGGTACCCTTCCTGATGATATGCGCACCGTGTGCAAGGTGCCCAAGTGTCTGCCAGCAGCAACATGGGACTGAGGTGATGTGGGGTAGTTCAGGGTTGCTGTTCTGTCCTTGCTTCCCTGGCTGCTGTGGTGGGTGACCCCACACTTGCCTTGCCTTGAGTAGCATTGCCTAGAAGGTAGGGCATGATCCCTTCTACCTGGTCCTAAGCCCCTCACTCTTGTGCATGTTTGCTCATGTGAAGGGGCATTAGACTTCTAGGGATGTGCTCATGGTCAGCATCAATAAACACTTCAGTCATGTCCAGGGAGCCCTTATACTATTTTCCCTGCACCGGAGTCTAAGCCATATGAAGAGTGCTGCTCTTATGGGTGAGAACCAGTGATCCTCATGGACTATCCCATGTGTGCTAGGGGAAACATAGTGTTTTCTTGATGGGGGGAATTGTAGCTTTGGGCATCTGGAAATTTGGGTAGTAATCTCAAGGTGTAAGTGCATATATTTTCCATTTCATTTTTTTTTAAGGTTGAACTTTTCTAATTTACTCCCTTCCCCATACATACACCACTCTGGTTTAAACACACACACACACACACACACACACACAGACATACACAGACACAGATACACACACACACATGTGTTATGTCAGTGTTAGAGAGACTAGTAGTCTAAAATGGGTCTCACTGGGATAATCAAGATATAACAGGCATGTGCTCATCTGAGCTCTCTTGGGAGAATTCTCCCTGGACTTTTTCTAGCATCTAACAGCTGCTTACATTCCTGGCTTGTGGCTTCCTTCTCTGTCTCAAAGCCAGCAACGACAGGTCCTATCTTTCTCATGCCACCTCACAGACTGCTCTCCTGCACAGAGTACCCTGTGATTACACTCTGCCCACCCACACAATCCAAGACAGTATTTTTATTTTAAGGCGAGCCAATTGGCTACCTTTCTCCTGTCTTGCCACATGACAGTGTATGTGCAGATTCTTGAGAGTGAAATGTGGACAGTAGTGAGAGGCCATTGTTCTGCCAACTCCAAAGCACTTATGGGGTGGTTTTGCTTTCTTTCTAGTCTATTAACTCACCTTCTTTAGTAGTAGCTGTTCTTGGATAATGAGAGATCTTGCTCTCATTACTAGATATTAGATTACATTCTCTATTCCTCTGTTTTTTAGAGATAATCTTGGTGGGCATAGGTACTTGGTAACTGAGTTTATCTTTAAAGTTTTAGGGAGCTTTGAATGCAGATTCAAAGATCACACCACTGCTGGCCTAATCTGTTGATGTAGAAAGAAAGGAGGGAAACAAATGGCTTCTAGCAGACCTGCTCAGCTTGTGGGTAGGTCCTGTTCTTAGTTCTCTAAGTGATGAAATCTCAGCCATGCATTTAATGTACAGGGTTTGAGCAGGTGAATTGTGTTTTATCATCTGGAAGGAAAAGCTGGCTGTAGTAGAGCCTGCCATGCCTATAGGATCTCACAGGTAGATGCTAAGCAGATCCTAGCAGGATCCCAGCAGGCACACTTTTGGAGTGTCTGGGTCCTGCATGTAGACTTACCTATCTTGAGGCTCCTGCTTACTGCTGATATGTGCATTTCTCCTCTCAGGTCCGAGCCCACCAGCTGGTCTTGCCACCCTGTGATGTAGTGATCAAAGCCGTAGCTGATTATGTCCGCAACATTCATGACACGTCTGATCTGGATGCCATAGCTAAAGATGTTTTCCAGCATTCACAGGTAACACAAACTGAAAGGACAGGCTTTGGGTCAGAGGGTCAGGCTGTCCAGTGTATCTTCCACCAGCTGGGTGGTGTGAGCCACTTCACCTTGCTTGTTGGCCTAAACAGGAGAGGGTTAATGTAGGTAATGCCAGAGTCTATGGTGCTCTGTTCATAATAAGATGTATGTACTAGAGGGTTACTTTTGTTTGTTGGTCAGGTTTTTTTGTTTGTTTGTTGTTTTTGTTTTTGTGCCAGGGTCTTTCTGTGTACCCCTGGCTCCTTGGACTCACAGCAATCCACCTGCTTCTGCCTCTTGAGTGCTATGACCAAACGTATGCATCGACGTGCCAGGCTCATGCCTGAATTTTAAAATATAAACTGCCTGTTGGCTAGAGGTGTTATAGATTGCTGATTTGACTTTTCTGTTTCGGGAAGTGAAGCGTGTGGACAAGTCAGCTTACTAGAGTAGTTCTACACTGCCTTGAGCCTAAGCCTTGGTAGTTGTGCTATATGCATGCAGTCTATGCCATCCATCCCACCTGCTGTGGGGTTTTGGTATTAAGTGGCGGATGTCAGAGACCAAACAGAGCTGGTCAGAGAAGCTGTAGAGCCAGTGCACAGCTGCAAGCCTGGGTCTGCTTCTGCTCTCTCTCAGGGTATCCAGGCACCACTGCACACCCAGGCCAGGCCAGACCGGAAGGAATGAAGCATAGTCAGGCAGGTGGGTCCACCAAACTTTGGTTGGCAGCGAGTGTGAGGAGAAACAACAATCTAGATGGTTTCCAGTGAAACAACTCTCCTTTAGTGGTGGTGACAAAGGCTATGTAAACCTTGGAAAGTGAGGAGTAGCCGAGGAGCTGGGAATGCTTCATTTTTGCATGAAGAGTTCCAGGTGCCTCTCTTCTGATAGGGAGAGAGAGGCAGTTAAACCTGTAATTTGGCCACCAGGCTATGTGACTACCTCAAGGGTGTCAGAGGTGTGTATGTGGGGGGGGTCCATATGGGCTATGTGCACTAGGACATGCAGGCCCAGAGCAAGGGGGGGAAAGCTTCCACTTCTGCTTGTCTCAGGGCAAGGTTTTCATGGTTAGGAGGTTAGGATGCATCTCGACTTGACTCTTGCTCAGTTGTCGAGCTTTCCAGCCCCACACCAGCCCTGCTGCCGGCTGAGAACTCTTCTGACCACATTGCTTTACATTTGCATTCATTTTTTGGTAATAATCTTTGTGTTTGACCTGGAGGTTCTCATGTCATTCTTCATTCTTATCTAACCTAAAAGGTTACAAATTATTCATGTGCTGAATTATGATAAAGGTGTTTATATATATGACCAGTGGCATAACTAAGACTTTTCTACATGTGTTTCAGTCTAGAACAGATGACAAAGTCATTCGGTTTAAGAGAGCAGTTGGATATTACTCAGCAACTAGCAAGCCTATGCCATTTCACCCACCACATTACTTAGGTAAGTAAACAGAGCTGCTGTGTGATTGCATAACCGTATAAATCCAGAGCTTAGGTATTCCCCAGCAAATTTCATATTTTTTTTTTCTTTTTTTTTCAAAGATGAGGTCTCACTGTGAAGACCAGGCTGGGCTTAAACTCAGAGAAATCTGCCTGCCTTAGCCTCTGAGTGTTGGCATTAAAGATACACACTAGCACATACAGCTTTGTTCTTGGACAGTGTGGTTTTCTATGTGGCCCACCTTTGTTAGTAGTTCCCGAGGGAATGTATAGACTTCTAGGAGAAAAGCAGAGGCTGCGGAGACAGGCTGGCAGACCACAGCAGAGAGAGTCCTCTGAGGACACAAGACAGTGCAGGGTTGGCAGTAACCTCTCTTGCTGTTGCTGCTGCTTCCTCTTTTCTCTTTTTCCCTCTTCTCTTCTTTCTCTATATTCATTTTTTTCTCTTGCAGGAAGGTAGGTTTACTATAGAGATAAGAATAATCTAAGAGGCGTACCTCAGCCTGGTGGTGATGTTTGTTCATGTCATTGTTAATAAAAGTAGGTTCATGAGATATAAGTGGGAATTAGACTTAAAAACAATTCTTTTTGGTGTGTGTGTGTGTGTGTGTGAGTGTGTGTGTGAGTGTGTGTGTGTGTGTACATGTGCCGTTGTTTGGGAGACAATTCCCTCCTCCTGTGAGAGCTCTGGGACCCAGTCTAGGGTTGTCGGGTTTGTATGGCAGGCACCTTTACCCAGACCCTAAGAGGATTCTTAGGTTTTGTCATTGTGCTAGGCACTGGGAACCCATATCAGAGATACTTGGCTTGGCATGGCAGGTGGGAGGTGGGTGAGTCATTGTAGCCTGTCAGACACTGTTGAGGGAGGTGGGGGTGAAGGCTCAGGGTGCCTGGCCATCTGTTCACCTTTATTGATCCTCTGTTCATTCAGTTGCACATTGTACAATTCATTTTTCTCAGAGCAGTCAGAGTAACGTTTCAAAATATGAACCATACTACACTGAAACCCCTGCAATGTCTTCCTATTACATCTGGCCTGACCCCATCTCTGTACACTGCTTCTGCCTGGCCCTACTCACCTTCTGATACTTGCCTCTCAGGCCCATGGCATAGTAACTTTCTTTTCTTTTCTTTTCTTTTTTCCTTTTCTTTTCCTTTCTTTCCTCTTCTTTTTCTTTTTCTTTTTTTTCTTTTCTTTTTTTTTTTTTTGGTTTTTAGAAACAGGGTTTCTCTGTGTAGCCCTGGCTGTCCTGGAACTCACTCTGTAGACCAGGTTGTCCTCGAACTCAGAAATCTGCCTGCCTCTGCCTCCCAAGTGCTGGGATTAAAGGCGTGCATCACCACTGCCTGGCCTTGAATGAGTTAAGCTGGCTTCTGCCAGTGGCTTTTGCACCAACTATTATGTTTGGTGCTCCTTTCCCTGACTGCCTTGAATTTGGGTCAGCTAGTGTATGAGACCTGCACTTGAGTGTCTCTGAGGGCACTGAGTGTTTTCTGTCAGTTGTCAGTCCTCTCACACCCATCTGTAATACTTGGTGGCCTTGCCTTTACACCCTCTTCCGCCTGAAAGTAGGGTCGGGGGAGCGAAGGCCTTCCACATCCCCAGTGGATAACTACTTGACTGAATGAATTAAATTCATGAGTCTTTGGTTGGAGGAGTGAAGTAATGTGATGTGCTTTGGTATTCTTGGAGAAAGAGCACACTTTGTAGAATGGGATAGGTCGGTATACATTGCTTTACCAGGTAAGCTGTATCTGCTGTATGCTTTGCACACAGAAATGTTTCAGAATTGCATGTTTGTGTGCTAGCATGAAACCAGCACTGGACCCTGTGTGGGCCCATCTCTAGTACAAACACTTGCTGCAAGGCCTCCTGTTCTCTTGTGATGGAATCACTCCATGAATATTAAAGAGAAGGTTTATGTGAAGTATTTGTTAATGGCAGATACTCTTATCATAGGCAGAATGCCCTAAAGGGCACCAAAGACTGACTCTGTGATAGAGTGCTGGCAGTTAGAGGAAGCAGGAATATGGCAGCTCTGGATTCTCTGTGAATTAGTTTGGTTTTCACTACTGTAACAGAGTATTTCAAGCTGAGTAACATTTGTAAAGACAGAAGACTGGGTTGGCAAGATGGATCCCAGGGAAAGGGTGTGATCTGTTGCCAATCCTGATGACCTGAGTTCCATCCCCAGATCTCACACAGTGAAAGCAAAGAACCACCTCCCACAGCTTTCCCTCAGACTTCTCATCATGGCACACGTGTAACAAAAAACAAACAAACAAACAAAGTTTTATTTGGTTTTTTGTTTATTTGTTTTTGTTTTTCTAGACAAGGCTTCTCTGTGTAGCCCTGGCTGTCCTAGAACTTGACCAGGCTGGCCTTGAACTCAGAGATTCAACTGCCTGTGCCTTCTGGGTGCTGAGATTAAAGGCATGCGCCATCACCACCCAGTTAAATAAAAATGTTTATTTAGCTGACACTTCTGGAAACTCAAGACTGTGGCACTGGGCTCAGCTCAGCTCTAGTGAGGACATCATAGCAAATGGGACCACAATAGTAGCTCTGTGCTGTGACAGAGCATATACTCTGAGACTGGAAGTGAGAGATAGATGGGTCCACAAGCCCATCCATGGGCCTTTAGTGATTCCCACTGTACTCCAGGTCGTGAAGATCCCACCCATCCATCAAGTGTCCACCACATGAACCTTTTAGAGACAGAATATCTAAGCCACAGTACCTGGGTCCGGAAGCAACTAAAACAACCCCCTGTTCCCTCCCCCCTCTCCCTGCTCACCAACCCACTCTCTCTTGCTTCCTGGCCCTGGCATTCCCCTACACTGGGGCATAGAACCTTAACAGGGCCAAAGGCCTCTCCTCCCATTGATGACTGACTTGGCCATCCTCTGCTATGCATATGTTGCTGGAGCCATGAGTCCCACCATGTGTATTCTTTGGTTGGAGTTTTAGTCCCTGGGAGCTCTGAGGGTACTAGTTAGTTCATATTGTTGTTCGTCCTAAGGGACTGCAAACCCTTCAGCTCCATTGGTCCTTTCTCTAGCTCCTTCATTGGGGACCCTGTACTCAGTTCAATGGATGGCTGTGACCCTCTACTTCTGTATTAGTCCGGTACTGTCAGAGCCTCTCAGGAGACAGCTATATCAGGCTCCTGTCATCCAGCACTTGCTGGCATTGTAATAGTGTCTAGATTTGATGACTGAATATGGGAAGGATTCCCAGGTGGAGCAGTCTCTGAATTGTCTTTCCTTTAGTCTCTGCTCCATAGTTAGTCTCCTTCCATGGGTATTTTGTTCCCCCTTTTAAGAAGAAACAAAGTATCCACACTTTGGTCTTCCTTCTTCTTGAGTTTCTTGTGGTTTGTACTTTGTGCATTCCGATCTTCTGGGCTAATATCCACTTATCAGAGAGTGCATACCATGTGTGTTCTTTTGTGATTGGATTACCTCACTCAGGATGATATTCTCTAGATCCATCCATTTCCCCAAGAATTTCATAAATTCATTATTTTTAATAGCTGAGTAGTACTCCATTGTGTAGGTGTACCACATTTTCTGTATCCATTCCTCTGTTGAGGGACATCTGGGTTGTTTCCCACAAGACATATTCTTGAGCATACAATCCAGCAGTCATATTTGTGGGTATCATCCACACAGAAACCTGAACTTGGATGTTTATACCAGCTTAATTTATTATATCTGTCCAAACTTGAAAATAACCAAAGTGTTAAGAGGTGTTTCTTGGATAACTATAGCACTGGTAGAGTGGAGCATTACTCAGCCACACGAAGTCACAAAGGGACTTTAGATGCATATTGCTAAATGAAAGAAGCCAAACTAAAGTCCCCATACCATGTGAATCCAGTTGTGGATATACACCCATATATCCATAGGAAAAGGCAGAACCACATAAACAGTGAAAAGATGAGTAGTCCTGGGGTTATGATGAGCAAGCAGTGACTAGATAAAGCCTGAAGCACTTTCAGAGCCCAGTAGATATACCCATTGAAGAGTGTCCAGTAGTTATAAAACAATCATTGAAAACTAATATCAACAGCAGGAGTTATATTGTTTTATTCTTTGAATCAAAAATTTCAAAGCTTCATTTTTTTATTAAAGATTTATTTATTTATTATAACTAAGTACACTGTTGCTGTCTTCAAACACCCTAGAAGAGGTTATCAGATCTCATTACGGATGGTTGTGAGCCACTATGTGGTTGCTGGGATTTGAACTCAGGACCTTCAGAAGAGCAGTCATTGTTCTTAATCGATGAGCCATCTCTCCAGCCCCTCAAAGCTTCATTTTTACCATTCCTGGAAAAGTGAGATATAGGTTGTCTTCCTTATTGCTTTGAGAGACAAGGCTTCTCATTGACTGGAAGTTTGCCATTTCCATTAGACTGGCTGGCTGGCCTCTGATTCTTGATCCTGAGGTTACAGGCATGTGGATACTGGGGATTTGAATCCAGTCCATGGATTCATGTTTGCAGGGTAAGCACTCTTACTGGCTGAGCTATCTCCTAGTCCTAGAACATTTTAAAAACTTATTTTGTAACCATTTTGTGTTTTGTTTAGTGTAATATCCCTCTGTTAGGGCGGGATGGAAGTGAGGGCTGAGCTGAGATGTTTACAGTTAGTTTGGTACCATTTCTTTAAACAAGTATCTTAGTTTAATACAGAGTAAAGGCTAGGTAGCTCTCTGGGGATTGTGAGTCACTGGGGTGCGTCACAGAACCGTGCTTTGGGGTCTTGGGGAGAAAAGTCAGAGAACACATACAGTTCAAAGACACTTGTATTTGCTGCTTTTCTGTGTGTTCCTGAAGAAGTCTGTAATACTCAGCACCTTTTTTTATGCTATAGAAATACTCTATTAGTTAAGCATTCTTCCTGCATTCTTTTCTCTGTTGTACATACTTTGCTCACAAAGGCTGCTCTAGTATGGGTTGGTAAAAAGGAGCTAAGAGAGCAGCAGTGTTGCCTCTACACTGGGCCCTGTGTGTCTCTTCTGAGATACTCTTATGATGGAGAAGGGGGACCATGGTTCTTTTCAGCTACTGCACTGGACATGGAAAACAAGAACCAATTTAGAGGGAGGCCCATGAGCTCCCAAGACACGTCCTGGCGGTCAGTCATTTGTTTAGGAAGATGTAGACAACTTCATTCAGTTACCACAAGGTTGACATATGAGGGAACAGTAGCATGTTCTGTGGAGATGCAGGTAAGCCATTGACTACAATGGGCTTTTTTAGGAATTACTTTAAAATTGTTTGCTTTGGCAGGGCTGGAGCATGGTCTTAGCAGGTAAGGAATGGGCATAGGTTTCCAGCACCCATGTCAGGCAGCTCCAGGGGGATCTGGCACTTTTTCTCCTGGCCTTTATAGGTACCTGCAGTCATGTGACATGCGAATCTACACACAAAATAATAGAAATATAACCTGAAGAGAATCTCTGGTTTTTGTGTTACCCTGATTTGTTTGTTTGAAGAAACATTCGTGCTTTTAAGAGAGGTTTTAGTTTTATTAAAAGTAGCATGACATGGGTGATCATCTCCTGAAAGTGACAAATGTGAGTGACTCGTCCAGACCATGGTTTTGTTATTCAGAAGTTAGCAGGGTTGGGGTAGGGAGTATGTTGGCATACAACTTTAATTTGAGCACTAGGGAGGCAGAGGCAGGTGGATCTTTTTGAGTTTGAGGCCAGCCTGGTCTACAAAAGTGAGTTCCAGGACATCCAGGGCTGCTACACAGAGAAACCCTGTCTTTAAAACAAACAAACAAAATACTAAATACAAAAGGTCAGCTACCAGAAATGAACTAGACTTTCTTCAGTGTTTCCAATAATAATGTTTGAGCACTGCTGGATTTTAGAGCGTATTTTGTTCCAACTCCTAGCTGTGACTCTGAATTACCATAGAGTATCTTTAACAGGTGTAGTGGCTCCTGCCTCACATTTGGAGGGGAGCTGGTAGACTTGTCACTTGTCCACAGGTGCATGCATGTCTGGTGTGTCTGCGTGTGTAAATGTGCCCCTTGAGCACACATGCTGTGTTCACTCTCTTCCCTACTGTTTGTACAGCAGTTTTCTTTGTTTGATACAAAGTGAGAAGCTGTGTCAGGATTTCCCGTTAGTGAGAGCCAGGATCAGAGGCCTGTCATGGTGGTTCAGAGCTAAGAGCTGTTGGAGATGAGAATTCTAGAGAGACGGTAGCTTGTGAGGCTCCTGGATCCTCATGGAACCAGAGAAAGTGAACAGTGATTTGTATTTCTTTCTCTTTCAGCCTTTGTGGGCTGCACAGTAGCTGTTAGGAAACCCTGTGTGTGCCAGATTGCGCCAGTGATAAGGCTAGTGTTCTCATTAATAGTCCTGGTTTGACCTTAACTTGTATTGTTTAAGAATCACCCCCACAGTTTGGTCTTAGAACTTTGCTTTCAGAGAGGCAGAGTGAGTGAGGAACTCTGGGAAGGCTAGATACTTGGCTGAGTAAGACGTATGTGCATTCTCAGTGCTGCCCAGTGCTGTTCAGAGCAGAGACTAGAAAAGCTCTCTGATCTTAAGAGACCTGAATTTCAGAGCTCTGGACTTGTTTTGTTTCCACTTTTGTAGCAAGACAAGATGACCTCTGGAGCCACATGTTAAATCTGAGTTTCTAAAGGTTTCTGGGAAGAGGGGCATCTGAAAGGGGCAAGGTATCTGGGCCCTGGGCTTACCCCAGGGATGTCTTGGGGAGATGGCATTCTCTGCACAGTTGTCTTTTTATTTTCTTCCTGTATTGATAAAACAGCCCGACCAAATCCATTTGGAATGCCTGGGATGGTGCCACCATATGTTCCCCCTCAGATGCTCAACATTCCACAGACTTCTCTGCAAGCAAAGCCCGCGGTAAGGTACCCTCTGAGTCAAGGTAGTGCTGTGGGCCTTGGATATGAATTTTTAAATATTCTTGTGTTGCTATAAAGGATAGATACCAATTTGTCAACTTAAAAATGACGGAAGAGGACAGAGATAATCCAGGCTTGCCTCAGGCCTCCCAGCCCTGTACACTGACTTGTGTTCTGTACCTCAGGTCCCACAGGTGCCCAGCCCAGGGGGCACCCCGGGCCAGGCTCCATACCCATACAGCCTCCCTGAGCCAGCCCTTGCCCTGGACACTAGCGGGAAGAACCTGACAGAGCAGAACAGCTACAGCAACATTCCTCATGAGGGGAAGCACACACCGCTGTATGAGCGCTCCTCACCCATCAACCTGGCCCAGAGTGGCAGCCCCAATCACATGGATTCTGCCTACTTCCCTGGCTCTTCTACATCATCATCATCAGACAATGATGAGGGCAGTGGAGGGGCAACCAAGTGAGTATTCAAGATCACAGAGTGCTCTGGGTGCTGTGACACGAGGGCTTCCTTCATTCTGTACCCATAGGTTGTCTGCCACAGGTAGGTGCTTCTTGTACCTAGGAGAGCTCTACCCAATGCCAGGTCTTGCTGTCTTAGCCCCAAGGCTGGAAATCCCAGGAATCTGGGCAAGTTGGACAGTAACTCATTTATGTCATGGCTCAAATATGAGGGTTGCTCTGTGGCACCATTGGCCCATCATGTAGACTAACTCCCCTGACAGCCTTAACCTCTGGACCTCCTAGAGAAGAGGGCACAAAACTTCCCCTCATTCAGATTCAACAGCTAGTACAGTTTGCCTAGCCAAAGTGTAGAATGCTGCCTGGATTCAGATGAGACTTCTTTCTGGAGACCATTAGAACTCACAAGTGAACAGCTAGTTCAAATCAGATTGGCAGAAATCATATATCCTCCCTTATCCCCTAAGGTATTCTGTTTGGAAAAAGGGGAAGAATTAACTATCTTTGCTGTGAGTCCATTGTCCTGTTGTGAATGTGAGCATGTTTCTTCCATGGGGTAAATAAATAACTAGCATTCCCTAGTTATTTACCCCATGTTACCCTATGTGGCTGGCCAGAAAGGCTGTGGGTGCTACATTTATCTTTGTGCACTCAGATATGAGAGATTTGAGAGGCAGTGTTTCTGCAAGTTTTCCCTGGTGTATCTACTACGAAATGGAAGCAGATGTGTGCTCACCCAGGGCAGTGCTTACTGAGTCTGTTTACCTTGTCTGGAGCAGGGAAGTATGAAATATCCACTGGCTGTATGTGCAAAGTCCAATGGAAGCAAAATTATTATCTAGTATTTGTACTTTTAAAGGAGTTGTTTAGCAGGATGATAGAATGATAGGTTTATGATCTTTTGAATCAAAATGTCTGGGCAGAAATGAGCATTTTATTGTCATCAACTGTGAAGGCAACTGGCAGGTGATCTAAGAAGCTCTGAGCTCTGAGGCACTTTACTAGGCCTGAAGACCTAGTGTTTGTATAAATGAGAACACGGCAGAAGGCAGAAGAGGAAAGCTGTAGACTCTGAGCCTTGCAGAGACAGGTCTAGGGAGTCAGGTGGGCAGGTGGGTGGTAATGCTGGATGTGGAGGGTGGGCATTGAGAAGAGTGCTCTTCTCCGGCTAGGATAAGAGTGCCTTCAGCTCATTGCTGTTTTAAAGACTCTGCCTGGCTGTTCCTGGATTCCCAGAACTCTTCTCTCTTGAAGTTCCTGTGAACTTTCCCTAGACACTATCATTTACTATTTTGTTCCTGCAAAAGGCCGTGAGCCTCTCGTCCTAGCAGTTAGCATCTGCTGCTGTTGTAGAGAAAGTCTTTCAGGAAACTTGATACACAGCCTCAAGTCAAGGTTGGACTCAAGGACTTATGACAGTAAGTATGAGATTGTGTTAGAAGTGTGAGGAAGGTGGCAGGGGAGGTAAGGAGCCTGTTCCTGAAGACTTGGACCCTAAGCTTTGCTTATGGCGGATGCTATAATATAGTTCAGGTTTATGAATGTGATGCTGGGGTCTCAGTTCTCAATAGGGAGGGTCCTAGGCAGTTGGTGTGAATTGCGTGTAGAGTGTGTTATGTGCAGCATATGAGCACAGCTTGGTCCTCTTAGTGGCTTTGTACCCTGGGCGGTACAGTAATAGTTCCAGCTGCTCAGGAGATTAATGCAGCCGCAGACAGCCTGGGTGCCAGCATGAGACCTTATATCAGAACAGAAAAATGATGCCACTTTAGTATCTTAATAATAAATAAACCCCATAATTCCAGCACATGGAAGGCTGAGGCAGGAGGATTGCTGTGAACTTGAGGCCAGCCTGGATTACATAGTGTTTCAAGCCAATCTGGGCTGCAGAGTGAGATCCTGTGTCCCAAAACTCAAGCAAAACAGAAACAAAACCAGTAGAAATAGTAAGTCAGGATCTTACCTTTGATTTGGACTTGACCAACATGATGCTTTTAGGAAAGTCTTGAAGGAAAGGAAGTTAACTGTCTATTCTTGAGCACTTGCTGCTTGCCAGTGGGCATAGTTGAGGAGTGTGCTGTGCTAGAGGACAGTCTACAGTGGTAAATACAGTCCCAGGGGACTTTTAGAGAGCAGAGGGTAGATTAGGTGCTGGTCTCTAGGCCTGGCCTTGCAGCTGGTTGGTCCCTGGCCTGTAAAGACTTGGGTTTGTTTGTTTGTTTCAGAAAGGAGTATACCTTCTTGGCGCTATTTGCCTTTGAAACAGAGTTTAACCTCAGAAGTGTAATTCTGTCTCCTTCAACAGAGAAGTGTCAACCCTAACCATTTCTATACTTATTACAGTATACTATACTATTACACAGGGGAAGAGTCCTCCAGTTTCCTCATAAGGGCACACCTCTGTGTGCTTCTTCTTGCAGCTCTCACCCCAAGACTACTTGGCTGTGTTTCTGGCCAAGCACAATACACTGTAAATACTGGTTAGGATGAAATGCTAAGGCAAAAACCAGACTGTCAGTTTCTAATTTAGAAACATTTCTGTGAGTACATTTTGTGTGGTACCATACTAGGAACAATAGCCAGATTTGGTCTAGGATGATCTACAGAGTAAGTGGTCTAGTTCCCCCAACCTTAAGTCAGGTGATGGATGATTGGGGAATGGTACGGAAGAAATCAAAAGCAAGAAACGTTTCCTGCAAATTATAAGGTAAATATTTTTAAATGACAAAAGGTATGGACTGGAGAGACAGCTCAGCAGAAGAGGTTAGCTGTGTGAATATGCTGATGGGAAGTCTAGGGCTGGGTTTTAACTGGTGACTTATGCAGACTTTCCTCATCAGTGTTTTTGGAGGAAACAGGCCTGTCTGTACTTAGGGCAGCAGGTGAGCCAGTCCATTGTCTATGCCTAGGACAGGTAGTTTAGCCAAAAAAAAAAAAAAAAAAAAAAAAAAAACCAGAACAAATGTTCTACTTTTTAACTAAGTAATTCTCTCCCTCTCTCTGTCAAAATAGTAACAGAACATATTTCTTGCTCTACTTTTTTGTTAAAAAGAAAATTCACTTGGTAATTTTTTTCCCTTTTCTTGGCCTTTATTGAATCTTTGTAGTTATATTTTAGACTAATAATTATAGTTGGGTCTATATTGGAGATATTTATTACTTATATAGATTTATTTGGGCTTGTAAGATTTAAATCAAAGGGAATGAATAACTTGGAAGCTTTCACTTCTTACACATTTTTTTTCTAATTGCCACCTGTAGTAGACAGTTACTTAGAATTCAAACATTAAAATGTACAAAGAATCCCACATAATTCCCAATCTAAATGGGGACCAGCCAAATATTAGTGAATGTATAACACTTTATTTTTTTCTGCATATACTAAAACACATTTTTATAATAATAAGGTCTTAGGAACAGCTTGCCCTTTTCCATTTCTTTTATACTTAAAATATTTAAATAATATTTCTGCATGTGAGTATGACATATGAATACTTAATGTTTAATAAATAATGTGTACTTGATAAAGATTGCTAGCTCTTTACTGATGTTTTTAAATGTGTCTGTAAAAGTCCTTATTCAGAGAATAGGAACATTTCAGCTTTGTGACTTTGTAAAGGCTTGTTTTTGTGAACATAGATGTATGTGTCTTAAGTGGAGAGAGAATCCATTGTAATAAAATGTATAGTGTATATTATTGATTTTGAGTTACAGTATCCTAGTAATATGGTAGTATTTCTTGCATAAGCTTCCTCCACCAATTCTAACAGCATGTGATTCCCAGAGGATCACAGCTAACGTGTGAAAAATGAGCTGCTCAGTGCAGCCTGCTTTGCCCTGCAGGGTCTGGCTTGGTATTTTTAGCGATGGTTATGTAGCTTCCTGCTCCCATGTGGATGAGCACATTTTCTGAGGGATTTTGGGGGTTTCTTGTGAATTATATAAGCAAAATTAACTATTGGAGCAATACAAAGCTAAAACAGTGATTTTATTTTTTTAATGTAAAATAGCTAAAGGATTTTGTTCAACTCTTTGACCTAGTATTTCAGGAAATAGAGACTTTAGATATGGGCCTTTTGTTGTTGTTGCTTTTCTTTTTTTCTTCTTTTCTTTTTTCCCCCTCTTTTCTTTCTAGGGGTGGCTAACAAAGAGAATTCATGTTTCCCTGCCCTGGAGTTCAAGGACATTATAGACAGAATTGACAGAGTAGTTTGCATGCAGTGGATGAGCTTTCTTCCAAGTGGTTGAGTTTGTGTGCCAGGACATAACGTTTACATTTTTATTCTTTAACACATTTCTAAGATCTTAACATTGAGGTAGTGCAGAATTTTATGTGTTGGGGAAAATACCTTGATCTTTATTCTTCAGCAAGAGTCTACATTCTAGCTGTCTGCTAGCTGTTTCGTATTAATCTTATCATATATAAAGCTCACAGACACTGGTGTCTTAGAAAATGTGAGCCATATCCTATTGTTACATGGGGAAGAACTTTGCCTGTCCTCTGAAGGAAGACCTTGTATAGGAAGGGATTGTTTAGGTCTGGAACACATTGCTGTCTTCAGCTGCTGCTTGTGACCCAAACATCACTAGTGCACAGTTGCCTACCAGCAGCTCTAATGGCCTCACAGAGCTTGCCCGGCTTTACTGACACTTCTCTCTCCCTCCACAGAGTTGGAGTTGAAGTGATTGCTTGCTTGCTGTGTTTTTGCATGGAGATAAAGCAGATGGTTGTCCTGGGACAGTATGTGGCATGATGTGGAGTAGCACATCTGGGACTGAGTCCTTTTTTATGGGGGTTGGGGATAGACTTACTTCTCTGAGCCTGAATTTTTTGATCATCAAAGACTTTTGCCGTGGGGGAAGGATGAGAGTCAAAGAGAGCTAGTGCTAGTTTGTGAGACATCTGGTTCTAAGAATAAGCTTAAGGTGTTACCAGTTGTGTCAAATGTATTATAGAATGCTGAACTACATCTGTTCAAAGAAAACACTTATCCTAGCCACATACTTTGTGAAGTAATAGCTGCCCTCGTGAGTGTACTGGACTACTTGAACATTGGCTATTGTAAAGATACTTTCCAGGAACAATACTGTGGTCTGTCTCGTGAGCATCAGGGTGATGGCATTACTTTCAACTTGATGGTACATGTAGAACAAAACATGTATGCCTTCGGGCACTTGGTAGGTTCTCTGGGTGTTAGGTAGCGTGGCACTGGGCCTCAGCAGTAGTGTCAGCAGGAAAGTGTCCCCTTCCCTTCAGCTTTTCTTTCTACTGTTGCTCTCTAGTTTTCAGGTAACTTCAGGCACCCCAGGGACACTGCGCACACATCTGTGTGTTCAGTGAACACTTCAAGCACTTCTGCTGCCTAAAAGCAGTTTCAGAACCTTTGCTGTTTTTATGTCACATAAGAAGCCAGGTCTGCTCTTGGCTGTACACTGAGTGATGTATAATTCCCTGTGCTTCCCCATGTCACGTGAATCATATCTCTGCATTCTTGGCTGCTCATTTTCTGACTCATAGCTGGATGATATGCACTCAACAGGTTAGTGATGGACCTGTGACTGGACCCTTCTCAGGTCTCTGCTCATATAGCTAACAGAGCGTTTCTTGATTGTTCTCCCCCCCCACCCTGCCCCAAGAGAAGTGGTCCTTTACTCAACAGAGGTGGTTATGCTCATTTTGCCTCTTGGCTATCCCTGTGTTTTAAGTTGAAATTGGGTTTTTATACTGAGTAGTGATACTGTATAGAGCAATGCTTTATCTGACCCCAGAAACCTAGACACAGTGGAGGCCCTTCCCCTTTTTGTGTTGACTATGTAGTGTCTTTGGCTAGAACAACCTGCCGTGAAATGAGCGGGATCCAGGACACTCTAGGGTATCACCACATGGAACAACACTCTTAACTTAAGATAACGCTTCCCTTACCTCTTTTGCATAAAACTAAATTGAAATTGATTGGTAGGTAGGAGAATTAATGAGTATTTAAATCTCTCCATTTGCCATATGGGTCAATTGGAAAGGCAAGTCAGTAGCCTGAAATGTGGCATGTTCTGTAGTCATCAGAGGTAATTTAGGTATAGAGGGCTGCCAACGAAGGATGGGTGTTGGGTCCATGTACCCAGAGAGAGGGGCCCCAGCTATCTTCACCTGGAGTCACCCTGCCTGCTGGCTTTCTTACATGACCCTTGTGTCTCCACTACCTATAAGACAGTGCTTTTCACCTTTGCCAGGGACCATGTTTACTTGACTGATAATGTTGTGTCCCTTAAATAAAAGTGAAGGAGGGTTTATGAAATAATGCTTACCCAGACCACTCAACTCTCATCTACTGCATTTCAGGTTTTGAAAATACTGCCTAAATATAGTAGAGTGTTTTCAGAGGCCGCAGGCAGGTCATAAGTCTGTCAGGTACTGCTTGAAATATGTCCTCTAACTGCTTATCTCTTTCCACACACCCCTCCCCCCCCCCGGTTTTGGTTTACTAAGCTGCTTGTCAAATAGGAATCTGTCCCTGTTTATTGAACTTGACTTCATCTCCTGTGCCTACACACTAATTTTTTCCCTTTCTACTGATGGTTGACAGACACTCTTCCCCATGAAGGTGGGGTGCCTATAATACACTTAGAAATTATGCCTGATAGCCTCTTTTTACTTTGAAGTAGGAGGAAATATTCCTGAAACAAAATTTTAAGGAAAATAGAAGGCCATTAGAGCATGACAAGTTACTGCTATTGCTAGTTTGGGCCCTCCTTTCATTGTGAGGTGGGTAGTCCATAGTATTTATTGATCCTGTTCATTTGTGTTTAGCCACATCAGCGGGAACAAGATTGGCTGGGAGAAGACAGGAAGCCATGCAGAGCCACTGGCCCGGGGAGACCCAGGAGACCAAGTAAAGGTATAGAACCCACACCTTCTATTATTTAGTTTCTGACTGATCATGGACACTGGTGACAAAGTTAAAGAAAAATTCTTTCTGAAATGTGTCATGAGTCATATGTTTTCCAGAGGGCTCAGGAAAGGAAAGAATTGTTTAGAATTGCCTCAGTCTGCTTGGCCTGAGAAGGATGGCACCCATAACACTCCTTCCTCTCCAGGACCTGGTACTTGAGTCTTCTTGTGCCCCCTTTTAAAAGGAGTTAGTAAAGGCTGATTGAGAAAGTGCCTGGAGTATGTTTGTTAAAAGTAGAAGTAGCTGGGTGTGGTGGTGATGCTTGCCTTTAATCCACCTAGGGATTAATCCCAGCACTAGAGAGGCAGAGGCAGGTGGATCTGTGAGTTCCAGGCCCATTGGGTCTACACAGTGAGGTACTATCTCAAAAGAAGAGAAAAAAAGTAGGAGTCAAGGAAATTCTACTTCTCCTGTACCTGCTCTGTCTGCTAGCAGTGGCCTTTGTATCCATCTGCCATTTGTGGTCCCCAAGGGGGAACGAGACTCCTGCTTCAAGAGGGTTGGGCAACTTCATCTGGGTACGAGAAATTCATTTAAAACTCCAAGTCAACTGCATGATGATGAATCAATTAGAAATAAGCAATGAAAATACTTCATGAGAACTGTTGTTTGGTCATGAAAGAATCTAGCAAAATGCTTTGCACCGTTTTGTATCTATGTTCTTAGGGAAGAGGGAAAGTATAGAAAGTTCTTGTGAATTTTTCATGGCCAAACTTGGCACCTATGTATTAAAAGTTAAAATTAGCACTCAATTACATATCCTTGTAATGAAGACATTTATTTCAAGACAACAAAACATACATGTTTTAGGGTGACACCAAATCAAGCAATACGCAGTTATTGTTTCCAACATTCTGATCAAGATGAAGAGTTTATTGTGCAAATAATAATTACTCTTGGGCAGTTTTTCAGACAATTCAGAGTATGCCAGAGCATCTGGATTTGCCTCTCTTTTCTTTGGCACCTTGCCTAGTACTGGTGCAATCCTGAGTTGGTCCATTGTGGTCCAGTTTTCCTGCCCTGTGCCCATGCCTGTTGTTTGTGTGAGCAGTTGTTAACAGAGCGGGCATTTTCACTTAGGAATATATTATCCATCTTTCAGAGTTGGCGTTATAGGTCTGAGTCATTATTTTTTATGGGATTAGATTGTTTTAGAGAAGAGATTTGTGGTGTTCTGCATTGTTGCTATTATTACTCTGTTTTACTTTTGCCTTTGTATAATTAAATGTAGGCTTTATCATGACTGTAGAGAGAAAGTTTTAGGCTGGAATTTTGTTCTTCAGTGCCAACAATTACAAGACTGAAATCAAACCCGGTATGAACTCAGTTTTTTTGAATTACTAATTATAGAACAGTGGTCAAATGCATAGCCTCTTTGAGTGCATCAGGAAGATCTTAAGAACACCAGAAACACACGGTGATGCTTAGACAGTGAGGCAGCTTCAGAGAGCTGGAAACTCAGTGCACGGAGCCCAGGGTCAGGGGAGGGAGCTGCTTTCTGAGGTGAGTCTTCTTGTCCCTCCTACTACAGGAGGCAGCCTGTGCTGTCCTCTGTGGCCATGTGTGCTGGTGGTGTTGTGCATAAGAGGGGTAGCTGAGTGCTTTCTGCTCACCCTGACTTTTGGTTGGCACTGAATCTAACCATTCTAGGCAGGAGTCATCTCTGCCCTCTGGTGTTTAGGTGATGCCCTTGTGTATTTGAGAGAATGAGAGAAGGGGACTTTCCCCACTTTCTGTCTTTTGCTCTGTAGGTAGAAGGTTCATCCACTGCCTCTTCGGGGAGCCAGCTAGCTGAAGGCAAAGGGAGCCATATGGGCACTGTTCAACCAATCCCATGCCTCCTGTCAATGCCAACCAGGAACCACATGGATATCACCACACCTCCCTTGCCCCCCGTTGCACCTGAGGTGCTGAGAGTGGCTGAGCACAGACACAAGAAGGGACTGATGTACCCCTACATCTTCCACGTCCTGACAAAGGTATAACCTACGGTCCTTGGAGCAGTTTTAAGTATTTGACAGCATCGCATCTCTGGTTTCCTTTTGCAAACCTTTTTTCTTTCTTTTCTTTTTTCCTTTTTGGTCCTTATAAAATATTTCCAATTTCTAAACATTAAACAAAAGATAAAAATTCGTGCAAGTCATGAAATCTTACTTTCCTTTTCAATTTAAAACCACTTTTTTTTAAAACTAGTGAAATAATGACACATTGTTTCATGACTCATAATTTTTTTCTTAGTAAAGAATTTTTACACATTTGTGCTATAATGTCAAGTTAATCCTAATGTCATAAATGGTATCTGACTTCTTTATTATTTGTCCGTAGGCGATAACATCTCTCCTAATAGCACTCCATGCATTTTGACTTTTCCTCTGCTTTGTTGACTGCAATTTAATGATAGGACCCAAGAATGGTATACAGGATTTTGTTAAAATGTATATATTTAGAAATGCCACTTATCTTCCATATAGTGGCATAATTTACCTTATTAGTGTCTTACCAAATGTGTAGCTAAATATATACATACTGTTGACATTGTTTTTTAATCTTGTGTCTCAATGTATCTCTGTGTATTTAAATTTTCTCAGTTATTTATGGTCTTTGTGTTGGCACAAGTCACTTCAGTGATAAATTTGTCATAGAAAATTGATTTATTGCAATCTTGCTATCACCATGTTTTCTTCATTACATGGGCTCTGTTTTTTTCACCCCTCTATTTTCTGCAATCCATTTGTGACTTGTAAAGTGGAGTCAGTAAGTGCAGAAGGCTCCTCCCTTTTTCCCAGTTCTTGTGAGGTTGATCAACTCATCCAAACACAGAATATTTAACTAGTGCTGTTAACTCTTAAGTCATTTCCTTTTTAGTTGTCACTGTCTCTAAGTCTCATCTTACTGTTTAATATGAGCATGTATGAATATTAACGGTCAGATTGTGGTGGTAAAACAAACATTCTAAAGAATCACCAAAAGTTATGAAAATGCAATTTTTTTTTGTTACAGTTTGTTATGTATGGTACAGTTAAGAGTCCACATTTTAGAAGACAGTTTTCAAAAGAACATGTAGAGAGATTGTTCCTTGTGGGACTGTTTGAGATGTAAGGGGTGCTGGAGCCACCCTGTGCATCTGTGCTGCCAGCTTTGATGCCTGGCAGTTGGGTAGACCCATGTGAAGAGTGCAGATGGTACCAATAGCTTTCTTCTGTTCTTACAAATATCAAGGGAAGATTGACAGATTGGGAAAAGTAAACGTAACTGTCCTTTCAGGTTTTAAAAAAAAACGCTCCTTTGGACTTTTCCGTATAGGGGCAGTTTAGACTGCAGTGCATACCATTTCCTATGAGCTAAGGAGCCATGGCATGCAGTCGAGACATTTGCAGCAATGTGAAGCTTCATTGTGCTGTTGAGAATTACTAGCAAGAGAAACCCTCATAATAAGTGAATATATAAGAGGATATTTAACTACTGGATTAGTCAAGAGGAAAGAAAGTATTGAAAATAAGGTGAAAATCAATTTTGAAGTTAAATTTGTGTGAAAGTGCAAATATACAAGGTGGTTATTAAGAGAACTTACAGATACTGTTTAATAGGCATTGGAGGGCATGTTGTGTATTTTTGTTACAAATAAACATAAGTAAAATTCCTTGACTGTATTAATGTATTGTGATGACCATGCACTAGAAGTTTGGCAGCAGTCAGCTGCTGAACAACCAGTGGTTTCTCTCTTGGTGGCATGGTCTTGAGTTAGATGAGCATCCTGCCATACTGGACCTGAGCTGGGGATGGAGTGCTTTTGTTTTTCTGTCCTAGCAGCTGTCTGTGGCCTTAACCATGGTGGGATACATGGTGAGCACCTACTGTTCCGGGGAAAAGCCAGGAAAAGCCAGGAGCGTGTTTTAAAAAGAGTTCTCTTAGGGAGATCATTTTTAACATGTGGCAAGTTTTTATGGAAAAGCTTGGTAAAAAATAAGATTTTCAGCTGGGCAGTGGTGGTGCACGCCTTTAATCCCCGCACTTGGGAGGCAGAGGCAGGTGGATTTCTGAGTTCGAGGCCAGCCTGGTCTACACAGTGAGTTCCAGGACAGCCAGGGCTACACAGAGAAACCCTGTCTTGAAAAAAAAAAAAAAACAACTAAAAACAAACAAACAAAAAAAATGACTTTCATCTCAGAATACTGCATACCTAGGATTTTGTACAGGCCATTGAAAATTACAAATTATTTTATCTCTGACCATCTTGACCCATGAATAAAAGTTGTAGATTCTTCATGCTTTCTTCTGTATTTGTTGTCTGGTGTTATCTGTGTAGAATGTTTAAAAAACTTTGGCTCATCTATATGGTTTTCTTTTGTTCTTAGTTTGGGATTAAAGATAAGGTAATACAGGGTTAATTTTGAGTCTCTGGACATACATTTGGACAACAGATCCCAGCGGACTCTCCTAAACATCTCACTGTATGCAAGTTGTTAAGCCGTTGGGATAGAATAGCTATGTCATTAATGGAGATGATGCAGTGTATTGCTATGAGTTTCTGTAAATTCAACATGAAAAATGTGCAATATTATTCTGCTTTCTTCCATGCAAAGGGTGAAATCAAAATTGCTGTTTCTATTGAAGATGAAGCCAACAAAGACCTGCCTCCGGCCGCCCTGCTCTATAGGCCAGTTCGTCAGTATGTTTACGGAGTCCTGTTTAGTTTGGCAGAAAGCAGAAAGAAAACTGAGAGACTTGCTTTTAGAAAGAACAGACTTCCACCAGAATGTATGTACTGTAACAATCCATTGTTTGTTTCCCTCGGTACCTCGTAATCTCTTGTGCATTTTCTAAAGCCTTAGAAGTATTGTGGCTGAGTTGCCTAAGATCCTCCTTATGCAGGAGGTGGGCTGTCCTCTGGGCCATAGGCCAGGGTCGAGCCCTCAGAACAGGAGAAGCCATACTTGGTACTGTTTTAGTAATGATGTTTATCTGGTTAAAGAATAAAGTAGCAGGTTCCCAATTTTAAACTTGACACTGCTCTGCAAATATCTTCAACAACCATCACTCTCTGTGACCAGCCTGTTTCAGTAGCTGAGATGCGTATGTCTGCACATGCTCACGAGGCACAGATGTGGCTCTCCAGGAGCTCAGAGGTCTGGAGAGCAGTTCCTGTAAGGTTCTCCCACCATAGTGGATTCACTTGAGTACTGCCATGGTTTACCTGGGTATGGCTACTTCAATTCATCAACGTGGGGGAGGGAAGGACACTAGACAGGACTGTTTGGAATCCTAGTCCAAGTTGAGGGCCAAAGCATTGTCTTTCATGAGGCCCATGTCATATTTTTGGGAAAGTTGTTTTCTTCTTCATACTTTCATCTGCTAATTTAAGAATATAAAAATCAATATATGCTAGGAAGTACAGAAATGTTATCTAAAACATAGAGTCTAAAATCAGAATATTGTGAATATTTTATAAATTCTTGGACCATTCTCTCAAGCAAAGACCCTTTAGTTGTGACTCCGGCTGAAGTAAGCAAGTGTCGGCCTCACTAGGTGGTGACATGCATGGCCAGCACTTGACTGGCTTGTAAAGTTCTGAGCATAGGAACTTTAACTGTCTCTGGATGGCTTGAACTCTAAGCTGCCCTCTTGCCTCAGCCTCCTGAGGTCTGGGATGACAGATTATGAGCCAGAACACATGGTTTAAATTCAGTAGATTGCTAAATTTCCCTTGGAGCCATAAGGCTTTAGAACAGGTGCACTTCTTTTCCTTTTCTCAGAGTTAGTTACACAGAGGTACAGCCGAGTAGTGTCTGTCAGCTTCTACTCTCTACCCTTCTGTGTCAGAAAGCTATTGGGTTCTTGTGCCTCCGACCTGGGGCCTCCACTCAGCCCTCAACCTCAGCTGACTGGGTTGCTTTCTCAGAAGATGTTCTTTTGTTTATTTACTTATGTGTTCAAAAACAGGGCTACTTTTCAAAGAGTTTCCGTTAACCATTTCTGCCATCCCGCAGCAGCCGGTGTGACTGACTTCTTCCCCTCAGGCCTGGGGTTTTGGTTTCAGAGTGTGCGGCCATACCAGAGACATTCAGAGAGCAATCTTGACCTTATGCCCTGCCTCAGGTCTTCAGGCAGCAAGGACAAGTCTTTGCAAACCTCGTGTACAAAGTGCATGAGGAATGGAGTGTGTCGGGCCAGGCAAAGCCTTTTCCTTGATGATGCTCACCTGCCTTTAACCTTGTTTCAAGCAAGTCTTGGAAACCCCTTGGGAATGAGCCATTAAGGAAAGAAAAGATTGGGGTAAGGAAGTGACTCAGACAGGTACCTCAGATGTGCAGGCTGCTGATGTGTGTGAGAGAGAAAAGGGAGACTGCAAGAGTGGAGTTGGTAAGCTGCTCCTCATGTCTTCCTCCCTTCAGACATGGCAGAAAGGCTCAGGCTTTAGGATGTGGATATGACCAGGGCTACTGCTTCCCTTCTTTCTCCTTCCCTCCTTTATAAAGTTGGAAAATTACCACCACCACCTCCTCCACCACCGCCT
>NW_022196913.1:53774541-53805103 GCF_008632895.1 Mastomys coucha | reverse complement strand
CACATCCTGTTCCTCCTCTTCCTCCTCATTTTCCTTCTCTTCTTCCTCTTTTTTCCTCCTCTTTCTCCTCCTCTCCCTCCTCTCCCTCCTCCTTCTCCTCTTCTTCTTCTTCTTTTTGCAAGGGGGAGAGGGCACACCAGAAATGATCTCTAGAGAGATGTATGTGCTAGAGTAGAAACAAGTGTAAATAATGAGTCTGTGTTCTGGCCTCAGACTGTAGAAGTGTGTGCAAGGGGTGTCCATTCTTTAAAGCCTCTGCTCCTGAGAAGAGCAGGAGGAGCTGTGGATGAGATGTGTCTGGACTTGGTTTGGGAAGAAGGGACCAAGTAACAGTTTACCAAAGAGTGGGACCAACCTGGTAGGCTTCGGAACAGAAGGTTATCTTCTCACACAGCAGGGAGATGGCCTCTTGTCAAATGTGGCTTTGTATTAGGTGGCAAGTGTTTGAAATTAGTTCTGCCAACATGTCTTATTGCTATTGAGTATATAATCTTTGCAGGAGTGTCTAACAGGCAGACACAGAGTGAATGATTGGCCAGGTGATGGTGGTTCGTGTCTTTTATCCTGGCACTTGGGAGGCAGATGCAGGTTGATCTCTGAATTTGAGTCTAGCCTGGTCTACAGAGGACAGCAAAAAGCTGAAGGTAGGGGGGAGTGATGGAAAATGGGATAGATGAATGTTTGATATGAATACATGGTTATGATTTATTGAGGTGAGTATATGAAGACTTTTAGTGTATTACAGAACTAAAATACCTGTGTGAGAGAGCTTGTAAGGTTACTGAGGTTCTTTGAAGGCTGGGGATGTAGCTCAGGAGTAGTGTTTATATAGCATAGGGATGGCCTAGTTCATTCTTACAAACTTAAGGACCTTTGCTAATTTTAAGTTTTCAGTAGATTTCTGATCCCTGGTGGTGGAACAGGTTAAACTGTCCTTCCTGTAGACAGTAACCCAGAGTGGGCTGTCAACTGAGGATGGGCATAGCATTCCTGTTACCCAGGAGGCTAGAGCTCTGTCTCCAGTGTGGCCTGAGCAGTAGCAGGAGCTGAAGCCACACCTCCCTCCAACCTTGAGTTTTCCCATTGTAAAGGTGAGGTTCTGGAGCTTTGGAGGTGCTGGGCAGGAGGCTAGAGGAGTGTAACTCTGCTGCCCTTTTCTGAGACTGCATTCCCCATGGTTATTCCCAGTCATTGGTGATTTGAGGCATGAAAGTAAAATGTAGGTTTCAGCAAGATAAAGAAGAATGTAGAGTCTTTGCTACAACTGCAGAGTGTAATAATGTTCAAGATATAAAATTCTGTGAATTCACCATGATGTGTTTGAGCTGTGCGTGGTTGCACATACCTGTACTCCTAGCTCAAAGACTGAGTCATAATGTGAGCTTCCATAGTGAATTCCTGGCCAGTGTGGGCTACATAATGAGAACTTGCCTCAACTAAAATAGAACAAAACCCACCATCCATTTTATAAAATTAGCCGTTGGTTTTTTGCTTCATATTTCCTGTATTTATGGAGTCTTCCCTAGTACTTCAAAGTGGTGTCCAGCATGCTGAGGCAGGAACACTGCATTCAGTGGTAGTAACAGGACAGTGGTCCAACATGCCCAAGCCCAGGTTTCTACTTTACAGCTAGCTTTGTTTTATTTTTTATTGAGATGGTGTCTTGCTTTGTAGCTCAAGCTAACCTTGAACTTCATTGTTTTTCTGCCTCAGCCCCAAAGTATTGAGATAGTAGGCCTGTGTGTGCCCCACACAGACATCCCTACGACTCCTGTGAATGCTGTTTGCAAGTCGCATCACTACAGACTTCTTTATTCTGCACAGTTTTCCAGTACTGACACTGGCATTGTTCTCCCAGATTTCAAATTAACCAGCACAAGAAGTAGATACTCAGGACCAGCACCACTGCCAGTCTGTGCTATGGTTCTTTTGAGTAGATTCTTACTTCCTAAGGCCTTGCCTTTGTGAGTTTCTAAAATGCGAAGAGCCTCATATCTGAGAAGAGGGAGAAGTGGGTAGCACTCATCGGTCTGTCTTTGCCAGTGTCCTGTAGACTACTGAACTTAACCTCTGGCAGATGGTGCCTGCCTCAGTATAAAAGCTTTAAGAAGAGCCTCTTACTTCTACCCCTTGAGGATTGTGGAGGTACTGAGAGTAAGGAGGTAGAATGCTGTGTTCCTCACTGCCCTCCACCTGGTAGTCTGGGAGTGAGCAACAGCCATGAGGAGGGAAGAACAGATTTCATGGTACCCAGATTTTCTTTCTATCCTGGGGTAAAGTTGCTAACCTAATTTTCCATGGCCAGTCTCAGACATAACAGCAGCCCCTCCCTAGTGCACATACACTCGGCACAGGTCTGGGAAGCTGCTCCTTTTGCTGTATCTTCCTCCCTCTTGTAAAGGTGGTGTGGCATGCTGCAACTGCCGATGCAATGGTGCTTCTGTGGCACAAAGCTGTAGAGGCAGCTACTATGGGTCCCTGGGAGCTCCCATATAAAACAATTGTGCTTATTGCTCTTGTGTTAGAAGTGGAAGCCCCGATTATTCACGATACAAGCACACGATTAATATCTGATAGCAAACACTGGGTTTTTATAAACAGCTTAAGTGTGACAATGTTTTATGGCCCCAAATTGCATTTGAGGCTGTGTTTTCTGTAAAGTAAGTATTATAAATTGAGCCTACAATCCTATAAATGCTTGCTGTTCTACAATTGGTTTTTACTAAGGTAAAGCATGGTTTTAATGTATGGTCAGAAAACTAATTTCTGCTGCTTTGTAGAAATGGGCTCCTTCTAGAAGCATTAGCTTTTCTGTCAGTAGAAAAGGTGACATTAATGTTCATTGAGGTGACAGGTCGTGCATGACCTCTTGGGTACTCATACTTGACCATGACTTCCTGAAATGGTCCTACCATGATCCACACTCTGACTCCAGGCCAGACAGCACCACCCTGGCAGCCTGGGGCCCTGTCACCCTCTTAGGACTGTTATTTAAAATGCATTTAGAGGGGCTGGTGAGATGGCTCAGTGGGTAAGAGCACTGACTGCTCTCCCAAGGGTCCTGAGTTCAAATCCCAACAACCACATGGTGGCTCACAACCATCCGTAATGAGATCTGACACCCTCTTCTGGTGTGTCTATATAATAACTAAAAAAAAAAAAAAAAAAAAAAAAAAAAAAAACAAAAACAAAAAACAAAAAAAAAATAAAATGCATTTAGAGAGGTGGTTGTAGATCTGGGAGTAACAGTGGTTAAATATGATGAAAACATATTGTATGGAATGCTGGAAAGAATTAATAAAATGCAATGTTAAAATGTATATTGAAAAATTAATTTATTGTAATCAGTTAATATAAGTAACAAATATTATAAGCTATGATATCACATATAGTTTTCCCTGCATGGTGAGAGTACTGGGTGCTTTTTATGTTAATAATTAGTATTTTGTTGCATAGTAAGCTTTTAGCCCTTTTTCTTAGCCTCTGGAAGCAGGCCGGGGCTGTTCCCGCAGCTGTCTCTTTGTCCCATCCCTGCCTGGCGTATGAAGTACCCACTAGATATGTTTTGTGATTGGCCAGCAATTGTACAGCTATTGAGTGGTGATATACTCAAAAGTTCTCTAAATATTAGAGTGTTTTAAAACAGCTGAGCATCTGGGAAAAAATAAAACAGGTCCCACACACCAGTGTCTTTTGAGCAAGCTTTGTGTGTTTATGACACCTATTAAATTTGAACTGTGCTTATTAGTACTATTGCAGGTGGACGCCCAAGTGCTTCATTCATGCTGTGAGATGGCCTAAACCTCACCTGTGGTTTCTGTGTCTGTGATCCTGCCTAGAGCCTAGATACCCACTGGATCCCTGACATTATGGTCTAGGACCCATAATGTCTCATCCACATGAGGCAAATTCAGGACACTGAGGCTGAAGGAACTGCTTCAGTGGGCACCAGGCAGGTGGTCCCTAGAACACACACAAAACACCATTAAATAAAACAATCATTGTGGAGATTGCCTGTTACTCATAAATGTGCATACTGACATCTGGTCCCCAAAATAAATAAGACACCATGTGTACTAAAAACTGATTAAAGATAGTCTTAAAAACAGCTGAGGAAAGAGGAGGTATTAGAGTGACAAAGCTAGGTGACTGAGAATGCCTCCCTTTCATGAGAAAACAGCAAAGACTCTAACATAGGGGCCTGCGTTTTTATCATCTATAACAATGCATGCTGGGAACAGAATGTGTTTGTGGATTTTGTGTGGTATATGTATGGAGTAGGGGTGGGAGAGGGGACATGAATGAACAAATGAACACATGTCACAGGTGCAGGAACCTTGTCAGAAGCTCAGTTTGAAGGGCCCTTGCCTCAGTACTCGGTGTCCTTTGCAGTGGACACAGGAGGGAGGAAGGCAGGGAGAGGAATGGGCTTCCAGGATGGCTGCTTGTGTGGGGGGTTGGTGCTGAGGTGGCGGTAATGGCAGTAATCCATGCTCTGCTGGCACGGCTGGGGAGGTTCTGGGAGCTGGGCTGGAGCTCAGTGGGAATCAGGTGGGATGGTGATGCCTTAGATTGTGCGTCCACGGACAGGCTTGCTTGGTGATGGTGCTATTACTGATTTTCTTCTTGACACCTAAAATAATAAAAACAACAAAAAAAATGCTGATATACATGAATGTCTGTTGTGAGTTGATGAAGTTTCAAGTAAGCATTTTAAGGTGTCTCAGCTATCCTTTAATACTATTGAACATTCAATATCCCTAAATGTGTTATACTCACATTTCCATCAAAGATAATGAAACAAAAATGGAAGAAATTTGCTTCATGACAGCAGTACTTCTTGTAAAAGAGAAAGTTTTAGTGACTGTCTGCACTTACATCTCTGCTTGGCCTGCTGGCCTACATGCGAAACATCACTGCCTGGAGCTCTTCTGCAGTTGTGCCTGTGACGTCCCCGTATGTTACATGTTATTTTACATGTTACCTGAGGTTGAAATGTATTTAAAGCATTTTTTTCCTGTTACTGATACATTGCACTTCTCAGTACCTAACCCCTGGCAGTTTTCATTACCTTTGAGGAGATTATCCTAGCACCTGACTTATTTAGACTCAGAGTGGAATTGAACATAAGCCAGTTCCTTGGGTGATTCTGCCACAACTTTGGAGTCTTCTGAATCTCTGCATCTTTAGGTATTTCATTAGAGAAAAAGAGCCTAGGGGTAAAGTGTATTGGCTAGAATGCCCACAGCCAATCCTGATCTCCATGCCTGATGGAGCCTTGAGTTCAAGCCTCGCTTTGGTTCTGGTGGGCACTGCTCCATCAGCCGATTGTTACCTCAGTGGAACCGGGGAATTCTCACTTCCATACTGCAGGTTGGATTGCCACCTTTGCAGATTTCCCTTGGTGTATTTGACAACTGGGACTGTGTCAAATTTCTGTGTTTGTAAGAATCCAGCATTGATGAAACACAGGATGTGAGGTCATTGTCTGTTATATAAGCTTAGGATATTTTGCCTCTTTCAAAATGCAATTTTGGATGATTTTGCACAGTCTTAAGTCCGGCCGAAGATAATTGCTGTGTTCTGCTACCATCTGGGCTTCAGAAGTTGGAATGTTACTTCTATGCAGTCACCACTTCTATACTGGCCACCCTGCAGTGTTTATTGCCTATTTAAAAAGAAAATCCTTAAGGAAAATTGCTGCAATATGTAAATCACTTCTTATATCTGACTTGTGGGAGTATTCATGTAGAAAAAGAGAACACCTAATTTGGGTTATGTTGAATTACTAGAGAATGCTACACTTTTGTGTACTAAAATTCTTAGTAGACTCAAAGTATCAACAAAGTCCCTAACATTTGTGGTCTACATTCAGCAAGTGGAGAAATCAAGCCTTGATCTTTCTGAGAAGAAATTTATGTGTGACCTTATGGGAGATCTAAGTGAGCTGTTAATCATTGAATAGAGGTTCAGACATAGTAGCTTGCTGAGGAAAGAATATGTCATTCTCTGTGAGGGAGGCCAGGCCCAGTGCTAGAACAGGTTGTTACTGTGCAGGCTGGAGGACCAGTGAGCAACTTGCAATGAGCCTCTTTGTATTTTTCCTCTGCAGTCTCACCACTGATCATTAAGGAATGGGCAGCTTACAAGGGGAAGTCTCCTCAGACCCCAGAACTAGTGGAAGCACTGGCCTTCCGGGAGTGGACCTGCCCCAACCTGAAGAGGCTTTGGCTGGGCAAGGCGGTGGAGGACAAGAACCGCCGGATGAGGGCCTTCCTGGCCTGCATGAGGTCCGATACTCCAGCCATGCTCAACCCTGCCAATGTGCCCACTCACCTCATGGTGCTCTGCTGCGTCTTACGGTGTGTAACATGGGTCAGGGGCACAGACAGTCACTATGGTCAGTGTTTTCTGGAAATGATGACGAGGTTACTGTACAAGGTTATGCTGTCTATTGAGATTTGTCTTAGACCTGTGTTTGTATGTGTAGTCTAGTAATGCTGGTCACATAAATACAACAAATAATTATACTGGAGTACATTAATAGAATAGGGATATTTAGAAAGCACCTTGTAAATATTATATAATTGTGTGTGTGTGTGTGTGTGTGTGTGAGAGAGCGAGAGAGAGAGAGAGAGAGAGAGACAGAGAGAGAGAGAGAGAGAGAGAGAGAGAGAGAGAGAGAGAGAGAGCGCGAGAGCATGTATACCTGTGGAGTCTGGAAGTTCATATGGGTGTCTTCTTCCTCAGTCACTCTCCATCTTACTGTAATTTACTTATTATGCCTGCTTGCCTGTCTGTCTGTCTGTGCTGTTTGCCTGTATATATGCCTGTATACCAGAAGAGTGATTCAAGAGGGCAACCTCTGTGCCCCTCACCCCAACACAGGGAAACCTATTCTCTGACCATGAGCAAAAGTGAGTGGAGTTACTGCTGGAGCTACTTATCTGTTGCTATGATACAAATCAAGACTCAAAGCAGCAGCTTAGGGGAGGAAGGGTTTGGCTTTCTGGCTTGTAGGTTCCAGTCCATCAAGGGAAAAACCAGCCTATGGAGGAATTCAGCCTACTGGCTTGTTTCTTAGACAGGCCGGGCTCACTTCCTCTGGGATGGTACCTCCCACAGTGGCCTGGGACCTACATTAATTATCAAGAAACCCCCCACCCCAACCATTTAAGATTCTCTCTCAGATATGTCTAGGTTTGTGTCAAACACATTGTTTATAGTCTTTGTTCCACGTGTGAAATGATGTGTAACACTTGGCTTGTCCACTGTCAACACTGACCTAGGCAGCATTCTGCCCCCGATGTGATACATAATTTGTGGTCACCTCTGGGTAGCATACAGCCACATTTGTTGGTTATGGATGAGGTATGACATTCACATTTTGTCTGTCTCAGGGATAACTTCATGTTTCCTGGACCAATAATGCCTTTATGTCTTGACTGTTTATTCTGTTGGCCCCTAAAATACTGAATGAGAAATTCATTCTTTGCCAGCACCTAGGGTTATGAGTATTGTGAGGTGGAGGAGCATAAGTATTTCCCTGGCCTCTGCTTCCCTGTATACATCATCATTTATCCATGCACCTAGGCAGAGAACCACAGAGAGGGTGTGGCTTTCTCCCATTCTCCGGAGACAGCTTTTGCCAGTGTTCTCTCCACTTTGGGTAAAGTCCCATTAGGTATTGCCATGTTATGACTGTCACTGTACGGCAGCAGTGAAGATGGATAGGGAACACTGCTGGTCCAGGCTCTAGGATCCAGGGGAATAGAGATGAGGAAGCAGAGACAGTGAGTAGAAGAAGTTAATGCTGTGATGTGAGAAGGCCTGGAGATCTGTTGTCGTTACGCACACACTACATCAAAGAGGTCTTTCTCAAAGTGAAGTGGGGCGGGGGGGGGGGGGGGGGGGGGGGGGGGGAGACTGCAGACAGATAGTTGAAGCTTCAGTTAGCGGAGCTAGGCAGTGGTGGCTACACACTTAATAACAGCACTCCGGAGGTAGAGGCAGGAAGATCTCTTGTGAGTTCAAGGCCAGCCTGTTCCACAGAGCAAGTTCCAGGACAAACCAAGAGGAGTGGGGGGAGAATGAGAGTCAGTCTGAAATCTCAAGGAGGAGGTTGCATGTGTTGACGCACATCTGTAATCCCAGCACTAGAAGAGGCTGGAGGAAAGGGGTGGACAGTCAAGGCTACCCTGGTCTGCAAAGTAAGACTTTATTTGAAAACACAAAACCATCAACCACATATACATGAATATTTTTCAGGGATGAAGGGTCCAAGGTGTCATAGCAAGGCCCTAGCTATCCTTGTGTGTTTGGAAACACTTTGGCCTGTGCCGTGTGTATTGCAAGGATGGTGTCAAACACCCCCCCCCCCCCCCCCCCCAATCCATGGTAGTCAAGGTCAGACAAGTCTTTGAAGGCTCTAGGCTGCCTGTTAGCCTTCGTGGTAAAGGTAGAGAAGGGAAGATTTACAAAGTTCTTCCAAGTCTGTTGCTGTAAGCTCCCAAGTGATTGATTGATTGATTGATTGATTGTTTGTTTGTTTGTTTATTGAGACAGGGTGTATCACTCTGATTGGCCTGTTACTTGTTATGTAGTCCAGGCTGTCCTGAAACTTATGGACATAGGGATCTTCCTGCTCTGCCTTCTGCTGGTAATAAAGGCGTAGGCTATCACACCCTGCTATCAAGTGGTTTCTATTAATTAATTGTTCAATTAATTGCATGGCAAAGAATACTCACCAAAAAAAGAAAATCTATTAGGTGAGTTGCTAATGCAAATAGAATCTGAAGTTTTTGTAAAGGTACAGGTAGGAATCTCTGAATAAATGAGTATCTCAGAGTGAGTTGCTGTTTCTGTTTTCTGTGGCTCTGATCTTTGCTTTCATGAACATATTTTCTTCATGTGTCTCTATCTGAGAAGAGCTGTAAGCAACTGAGTAGAAAGGCAAAGGCAGGAAACAGATATTTGACCAACAGGGGCATGGGTTCCGCAGATATGCTGAATTCTGAGTCACCTCCCAGAAACAAGCAATATGGAACTGTGGGTACACCATTTTTTTTCTGATCCAAAAAGTTTAAAAGGAACATAGAGCCAGGATGGAACTGAAGAGCTTCCATGTAAGAGATGAAAGGAGTCTGAGGGAGTGAGGCTGTAGGATGGTGGGACTGTGCTAGTGCCACTGAAGCCAGCAGGCTCAGAAATGGACACGTAGTGTAGGGAGGTTCATGTTATGTGTATATTGCTCCAAATAAATATGTTAAGTAGTTATTAATAGGGGAACATAAGTATTATGTAATAACTAATGAGCAAAAGAGATGCTGTATATCAGGTGTACTCTCCAGTCAGTAGTGGGAGCTTCTTTCACATTTACTCATGGAGCCTCAGTGGGACCATTGTGTCTGTTTTATGGCACTTAGTTGCAAAGTATATAATACTTATCTATTTATTTATTTGAGACAGGGTCTCAGTTTGTAGCCCTGGCTTGGTTTCACTTCTGAGATTAAAGTCCTGTGCCACCATGCCCAGCCAAAGGGTATAATTTTCACCAGTGTACATAGTGATAATTCAATTTACTTTTATATCAATGTTTAAGTGCAGTAGAAATATTTAGTACTCATCCACACTGATCTTTGATTGCCTATTTACTTATGCTACATAATTGTACATAAGTATCTCTGTGCCCTTCAGTTTCAATTTAGATACAGGACACTTACTTCTGCTTCAGAATTGCTAGAACAATGTATGTTTCTATCCGTAAAATATTTAGATCAATATCTGCCTCTTACTGAGTATGTGAAACTTCACTCTGCTTATTAATGACTCACTAGAACCTCTCTGTGCCTTCTCTTAGTGTGCATTTCTATAGGTGAGTGCTAGCTCTGGTTTTATTAACTTGGTGTTAAGCCTGAAAAAGCCTCCTTAGCAGGCAAAGGTGGAAAGAGTATTGCTTTGCGACTCTCCACTCCCTATACCCCTTTGAGTTGTTCTCCAGGGCTCAAGAAGCAGTCTGTCCTCAGAAGTTGTTTTAATGTTACTTAGCAACCTGATCCAGTCCCCCCCATTTGTTGGGTACAAAGAATCAATACTAATGGCCTTTCAGGTTTATGACTATTGCAGTTAGCTATTTCCACACTAAAAGCTACATGAGGTTATACTTTGTGTAGTGACACAGGCTGTTGGCTGCTTGGCACATCTATCCTAGTGGAAGTTGATTCCCTTTAGCCACCCACGCCAGGCTGTTCGAGATGTGGAGATGCCCTCAGTAGTGCATTGAATATCCTCCTCTTCGCGGGTGCTACACCATTCCCATGTTCAGCTGCTGTCAAGGATTCCTTAATTCAAGTGGCACAGATCTCAACCTCATAGAGAACCACTTGACTCTGTCCCTGCCTCCTGAATGCTGAGAATAAAGCATGTGGCACCGTCTGGGCAAGCAGCATCCAACATTCTAGCACACTGAGTGTTTCACAGGCATACTGTTTACCTGGCAGCCTCTCATGGAAGCAATGGCTGAAAGAGAATACAGAGGCAGCTTCCTGACTTGCACTGTCCTGGATTTACTGAGAAGCTGCTGGTGTTTTTCCAAGTATTGGCCAACTGCTCTAGTCATTCCACTCCTGTTCTTCACAGGTATATGGTGCAGTGGCCCGGAGCTCGCATTCTGCGGCGGCAGGAGCTGGATGCCTTCCTGGCTCAGGCATTGTCCCCCAAACTCTATGAGCCGGACCAGCTGCAGGAACTCAAGGTACCGTCTGATCAGCCTTGTTTCCTTGTCCTGGGAAGTCTTGCCTTGGATTTGGTATAACTTTGCTAACCCTCACCAGACAGTTGTTTGGGCACCAAACTACTCCTACTAATGTCCTATGTGTCAAAGCCTTCAAGGCAAAGGGGATATTCCTGTCCAGGTCTGGCTGTACTAGCAGGGCCTGTGAGCAAGTAAACAGCCAGTTCTACCTGTATCAGATTTTACCTGTTTATCAATTGATGTTTATTCTTGTTTTTCACATCAGAAAATAAACTCTTTTTTATTTTACCAGGGGATTCCAGCCCTGGGAGGGCTCAGTCTTAGGAATGTTCTAACATCTAGCCAGGATTCTTTTCTTATTTCATTGTTCCTAGCTGCACTTTAGTTTTCTCTAAAGCATATTCTTTGCCCATCTAGTGTTGCACAGTCCCTTTTTAAAAGAACCACTTGAAGAGCCGTGTTAGCATCATCCTGATACCCCTTTTCGTGAGTGTTTAACATCACATTCCTTTTCATTTTGCCTGTAGCCCTCCTTTGTGTTTGCGTTGCAGCGTTTATTTTCTCCTGAGTTGGCTGGTTTTGTAGTGTCACCTGCGCTCATTAGTTGCTGTGTTCATGATTATAATTGCTTTCCTGTTTCTGTATTAAATGTTAAGAGATCTCAAGTTCTCAAGGGTAGCTGAACTCACAGTTCTGCTTTTTCTTTTTAATGTTAGGGTTTTGTTTTTCTTTGTCATCAGTTATTTAATTTTTTACCAAGTTTGTTTTAAAATCAGCTAATCTCTTTTGAGAAATTTGCCTTCAGTTTTAGATCTTTTTGCTGTTCTTTATGAACATATCTTATGGCAAAGATTTTGCTAGCTCTGTAGGTTTTTTCTTTTTAGTATTTGACAGGTGGTTCTTAATAAATTTCTGGTTTTTCCCTAAATTATTATATTAAATTGTGTATTTTGGTGCTAACTGGAACTCTGTTGAGGCTTCTGATGACTTTGAAACAAGCTAAGTGCAAAGAGAAAGCTCGACAGAGCCCACTCAAATTGTGTTCTTTACTTTGTGGGACAAGCTTTTCTGTGTGCTAGGCAGAAATTGTTACTGTCTTTAACAATTGAAAACTTTTGTTTTCGGTGTCAGGCAGTGTGGCGGACCCAGTCAGGTCCTCCCGTGTGTTCCCCGGGTGCTCCGTCACCGTCCTCGCCGCAGGCTGTGCTTCAGGGGGTGGAGTCACTGCCCTAGAGTGTGGTGCCACCCTCTACCTCTCCTCCTGTTTCTCTTGTGTAGATTATTCCTTCAGTATTGACATCCCAGTTCTGAAAATCAGACCGCCAGGGACCAGGTATGCCCACCAAGCCTTATTCACCATCAAGTTACTTTAACCAAAGTCCATCTTCTCTCCCACATCCTTTTCATTTTCGGACCCACACACAGGGTGCACCTTTTGAAGCGTTCATTTTGGTTCTTTTGAGACCTTAGTGTTTTCACGGTTTTCGCCTGATTCTTCATCTAAGGCGCGACATTTCTAAAGATGTATCAGTGAGATACATTCCACAAACAGGGGCCTTCCGTCTCACTCGTCGCAGCCCAGGTCTTCTTGTGTGGAAGCTGGTGGTCCTGTTTCACAAACACAGCCCACACTAAGAGCTTCATTGTCAGGAGTAGCACACATTTCAAAAGAGATGTGAGGGAAAAGAGCCTGTGGTTGACAGGATGGCAGCTTGGCTTTGTTTGGTTTTGTTTTATTTTGTTTTTTAAGATTAAGCATTTAATCTCAGCTATTAAATTGAGAATTGATAGGAATATTCTTATTTCAGGCTACCCAAAATTCCTATGCAGAGTTTGGCATTCTAGAATTTAGTGGTAGAAAATTAAATTTTAAAATTGCTTTTTCATTTAACCAGTAAAGGTTTTTGACAAGTCAAAAGCACCGATGGTGCCTTTCTGTAAGACTCCTCTTCACTATTTTAGACACAGTCACTCTTGACTGTCGCTGTGGCTGTGCTGGGGCTGTCACCCCGTTTGTGGATTGCCTAGAGCAGCCACTCGTCCCCCTCAGTGTCTGGTGCACGCTTGCCGTCAGGAAAGGAGGAAGGAAGGAAGGTCCCACTTGTGCAGTTTGGACTCTTGCTGTCAGCTTTCCTGAAGGGAGGGTTACTGGGAGGGACACTGCACCCTTAGCTAAAATGAGTGTTTAAGAATTCATCTCATCCATGCTTCCTCTGTCCACCATAGCCATGAATAATTGAGCATGCTCCGTGTGGTTCCTTGCATACCTGTGACAGTGACTGATGACCCTCATTTGCTTCCCTGTTCAATTTTGTGAGCCATTCTCCTAGTTTTCCAGCATGAATGTAACTGTGAAGGCAAAATTAGCACTGAGCCTGGGGTGAAGAGTTGGAGTAAAGGATGAGGAGAAGAAACTTTTAAAACATTGTGATATTTGTCCAGTTTCTTCTCCTTTGTTCTTGACATCCCTATAATTCTTTTAAAAGTTCCACATGCCAAGTGGAGAATACAAAAGATAGAAAATGGAGAGCTTTAAAGACAGTACCGGGGCCTGTAACCTATCTGTGATAGCTACAGAGTTGTTTTGCATATAGGAAATAGGACGTAAAGTGAGCATGGGTCTGTAGCTCAGTGAGTAGAAGTCGGATGCCATCGCTCCACTACAATTGGCTCTAAACTATCTGTGCACAGGGTAAATTCTGCAGCTCGATTTCTTGTGAAGCCAGATCTTTCTGTTTGTTTCTCTAATTGAGGAACTTTGGATAATGTTGAATATTTTATCTCCCTTTAAGTAAGTACAGGCATTTGTACAGTTTAGGGTTCTAATTAACATTTAAGGGGACTGGAGAGGTGGCTTAGCTACTGCTCTTCAGAGGACCTGGTTTTGGTTTCTGACACACACATAGCAATTTACAATTGTCTGTCGTAATTCCAGTTCTAGGGAATCCAATGCCTTTTCCTGGCCTCTGGGCACTCATGCAATGCACATACATTTATATAGGTATTCATACACATCACTAAAAATTGCTGGATGGTGGTGGTTCAGGAGGCAGAGGCAGGCAGATCTCTGTGAGTTCAAGGCTAGCCTGGTCTGCAAAGCAAGTTCCAGGACAGCCAGGACTGTTACACAGAGAAACCCTGTCTTGAAAAAACAAAACAAAACAAACAAACAAAAAAAAAAAAACAAGACAAAACAAAACACTGCAGCGTGAATTTTAGAAAGATTTTTTTTTTTTTTGGCCAGGCAGGTTGGCATATGCTTAGGGGCCAGAGATAGGAGGATCAAGAGTTTGAGGCCATTGTGGGGTATGTAGTAAGAAACTGTATCTAAAACAATTAAAAAAAATTTTTTTGGAAGGAAGTCATGTGTACACAACAATGGAAATCTTATTTATATAATTATATAGCTTTTATTTTAGAAACATTTGCCTGTTAATGGTAGTTGTCATTACTAAAATTGATAATTATTTTGAACGTGTTTTTTTCTTTCTGAGGATTGAACCCAGGGCTTCATGCATGGTCAGCAAGTTCTATTCTGCTGAGCTACATCCTCAAACCTAACATCTTTTTTAAGTCCACATTTGCAGTCCCTCAGTGGCCAGTGTAAATCATATATGAATGAGTGCACACAATGTAGGCTTGCTCCATTCTTCTCAGCAAATTCAGAAATGAGTAATTCTAACCAGAGTGCTTTTCTGCTGTAAACCTTTGCTGCACTTTGTTAAACTCCATATACAGTGATATGGCCAGGATTTTAATCAGTGGGACTTTGTATCTGGGTGTGACCAGCAGTAACCCATATTCTTAAGAGTTGCCTGCAGACTGCCACAGTTGTGTCCATAGATAGGCAGCATGGTATTTCATGCAGAACATTTCACAGAGATAGAAACCTTTATAGTACTACCATCTCTTCCTAAGCTTTGATCCTGATTTTCCAGTCTTTGGTGTAGGGCACAGAGGCCATGGGCTGGAAGCAGTGACTAGGAGGGATTCATAGCTACTGTCCCATAGAAGTGGGAGGGCGACCTGTGTGCTTGCATGTCTGTTTGCTTACAGCCCACTTCTGCTTAGCTGCTCTCCTGCAGGCCAGTTTACTCTCTGGTGAGGAGACTCTTTCCTTTCTATAGCACACAGAAGGGATCTCAATAAAACATAGGTGTTCCTTCCATTTGTTTCAGACTGAACCTGTCTATATATTGCACATAAAAATGAAAGAGCATTTAGTCCATCACCTCAGGCCCTCATGTTTTTCACATGAGGTATAGATAAACAGTGTTTGACTCCTAGGCCTTACAAGTTTAATTACATTGGCTAAAATCTTTAGAAAAGATTGGCAAGAATGTGATAGGAAATACTTGCAGATAATTGTAAGTCCATTAGCATTTGGCACTGAAATATTCTTTTCGTGTTTCATACAATGCTATTTTCCAAAAGTCATTTTCCCTGCCACAATGTGGCCTTAAAAGGTTTTTATTCTAAAGATTTAATTCTTGAAATGCCATTGATGTGACAAGAAAGAAACCAAAGTAGAATTAAACCTTTGTCCTAGATAATCCACAAACTTGGCCCTTCGCACACAGATTATCAAGAGCTGATGGACTGTGTCAGGTGTCCTACCCTGCCTGTGAGGTGACAGAGTTCTGGCTAGGTGGGCACCAGTGCTCAGCATAGAAAGACACAGGTTGTGGGAGTACCAATAAAGCACAGTTTGCGTGCAGTGTTTCTCTTTTTGCATTCTTTTGTTTATAAGCTATTCACTTCTCCTAAAACATTTTGACAGTTTTTCTTTGAAACAACATATAAATTAACAAACATATAGTGGAAATTTATTTCAAAATGAAATTCTGCCAACTAATTTCTTAATATAGCTACTTGAAAACCGTTCTGTTATCACATGGCCAGTGTTCAGATCTGAAGTGTTAGGCTTTACTGAAGGGATTGTGGAGCTCTGGGCCCAGGAGACTGTAGCTCATCAGTTCCCTCGTCATGTCTATCCTTAAGCATCATATTATCCACACTGTAATAATTTACAGACATCAAACTGTTCAGTATGTTCATAAAACATGATTTTAAATATTCTAATAACATAAAACGTGGTTTTCTTTGAGTAAGATTGGGTCTGGGTGAAGCCAAGGTGTGCTCCTCTTATTGTGAGGATCATGCTCTATTAAATTTGGGGAGTTTTAGTGGGAAAGTATGATACTGTAGTACCCTTACTCCATATAAATTACTCTTTTCCATTAAAAGATTGAAAACTTAGACCCACGAGGAATTCAGCTGTCAGCTCTCTTCATGAGTGGAGTAGACATGGCACTATTTGCTAATGATGCATGTGGGCAGCCCATCCCCTGGGAACACTGTTGTCCTTGGATGTATTTCGATGGGAAGCTCTTCCAGTCCAAACTTCTTAAAGCCAGCCGGGAAAAGACTCCACTCATCGACCTCTGTGATGGTCAGGTATGTTGGAGACAGGGTGGCCATCTCTGACTACAGTCAGAATATAGTGTAATGTAGTTTATGAGCTAAACCTGCTGTCTAACTCATGGTTACTATTGGTGTGATAAAACACCATGGACAAAACAACTTGAGGAGGAAAGGGCTTGTTCAATTTCTGCTTCCATGTCATCGTTTGTCATTGACATCAGAGCAGGAACCTAGGGGCAGGAGTTGATGCAGAAGCCCTAGAGGATGCTGCTTTGTAGTGAATTTTGGAATTTTGGTTTCTTTTAAAAAACAGAGAACTATTATAAGAAAACGTTTTCATTTTACTCCCAGGTGTGGGCTATGGGGCTGCTTCAGAGTGTCCACAGCAGCTGCCTGTGATTTGCCTCGTGCTTGTCCTAGCCAGGGCTTGATTTTGTCACCTGCAGATAGTTCCTGCAGTTGGGTGACATTTGGAATTCTGGGGACTTTTCAGAGGGTATATAAATGCTGGGGCTCTAAGAGGTTGGTGGGGTACTGGTTGGTTGTTGGTCTCGGTTTGTTAAGTAGGTGTGCACAAAGAAGAAACAAGAAAATAAACATAATGACAGTGAAGATCAGACTTGGCCCAAAGAACTCATCTCCTGTAATCAGCAGGAAGTAGCCTAAGGATAACATTGCCCCTCTCCGACCCTTGACTTTATTCAGGGATCTCTTTCCTTCCCCTTTCTTTCTTTTTTTCTCTCTTAATCCTTTGTTCCTGGGTTGGAAGGGTAGAGAAAGGGGTGGAGAAGGGTGGAAGAAAAAAAGAACCCACACAGTAGCCAAAGTTGAGCTACACTGCTTACACTTGCTCAGCCTGCTTTCTTACAGAGCCCAGGACCACCAGCCCAGGGTGGCACCGCCCAGCATCACTGGGCCCTCCCACATCAATCACTAATTTAAAAACTTTCCTACAGGCTCGCCTCCAGCCTGATCCTATGGAGGCATTTTCTGAAACCTGAGTGGTTTCCCCCACTCAGGTGACATAACACTGTCCAGTACACCTGCCATCTTCCCGATGGTTCACTTTGAGTCTTATTGCTTGAGAGAGAGTTAGGTCCCAGAAAGATCCTTGCCTATTGAGGCAGTGAATGAGAACTATCACGGCCAGGAGTATGGGCCTAGGTTCCCAGGGACTCTGCTCGCATTTTTTCAGTTGTTCCATGTGGCTTCTCTTGATAAACATTTCATTTAACTTGATCATGAGTGTTGCACTCAGGCCAATGACACATGCTTGTAGCACATCACAGCTTGTTACTCATTTATAAGCCCCTCAGAACACTTCAGCACTATGGAAACCCAGTGAAACCAGCAAGAAGGGCAAAGATGTAAAGCTAGTCCAGCAGGAATATGAACTGTGCTAGGTAGCATGCTGTCCCATTTGAGCTCAGTGAGGACAGTTTGTCATGTTCTACACCCTCTGTATACAGGTCTTAGAATGACCAGAGAGGTCCTCTTGACTATTGATTTAGGTGTTAAGAGTAAGTATTAGGAGTAGGCAAGGGGCTGGAGAGAGGGTCAACAGTTAAGAGCATGTAGTTCTCCCAGAGGACCTGAATCCTCTCCCAGTTCCCAGCACCCACAAAAGGCAACTCATAACCACCAGCTCAGGGGTGGGGTAGGCTTGGCTCTGACCACTTCATAGGCATTTTGTACATATGAGTAATTCCATACATACACAACTAAACATAAAATAAATATTAAAAATAAAGAATTGGGAGACTGCAAGTGGAGATTTGCACAGCAGTGGTTCTGTTTTGTTAGTGACTATTTAACTTCGTTAAAGCACGTGGGTGATGGTTTTACCTGTCTGTCCCTTGACTTCAGGCTGAGCAGGCTGCCAAGGTTGAAAAGATGCGCCAGAGTATCCTGGAGGGGCTCAACTTCTCCCGGCAGAACCACCCACTCCCCTTCCCACCACCTCCTGCTCTGCCCTTCTACCCAGCTTCAGTATACCCTCGGCACTTTGGGCCAGTCCCACCCTCACAGGGCAGGGGCAGGGGCTTTGCAGGTGAGTCATAGTTTGGAAATCTTTCAAGTGGGGCAGAGCGTGTGGTTCTTCTGGTGGCACCACAGCTTGCCACATGGAGACGTGCACATAGTAGGCTTTAGGAAGCATTGTCATGGCAGAAATTCTTCCCAAGTAGAGATGAGAGAGTAAGATCCTGAAGGAGATGTGAGGAAGAATAATACTGAGTCACCGTATTCTCAGTCACTTTTCATATGTGTAGGAAAGTAAATTCCTCTGGCTCATAGAGAGTGTGTTGAGAAGGGTGTTGAGAAGGCCACAGCCAGTGGTGCCCTGTTGAATGACTGATGAGGGAGGCTGGCCTGTAGTGATGGCCTCTGGGAATGATGGGCAGATGAGGGTCTGGGAGCCCTCTTCCCAGAAGCTGACAAAGATAGGAACTGTTCTGCCTGCATGGGAGGTCCCCCTGAGACCACTTCTCATGCTTTTCCTATTTTTCTCTACTCTGGATACAGGAGTCTGTGGCTTTGGAGGCCATTATGGGGAAACAGTAGCAACAGGCCCCTACCGTGCCTTTCGAGTGACAGCAGCATCGGGACACTGTGGAGCCTTCTCAGGCAGTGACAGCAGCAGGACTAGCAAGTCCCAGGGCGGTAATTATTACCACACCCACACCCACACCCACACCCCTCCCAGCTTCTGCTGCCAGCGTCTCCTCTGCTCAGCATCTAGCCCTTCCCTCCATGGCTGTCCCTTCAAGCCTCCTCTTGGGTCCCTGACTGACCCTCTGCCCTTAGGTCTGTGCAGTGGCCCTGTCGTAGCTGTCCTGCCTTCTCCTTCCAGGCTAGGCCACTGAGTGTCCACCTAGAAGACAACTGTCTGTGCACCAGTGTGACCTGGCCAACACCTCACGCGCTCAGGCTAGGCTGTCAGTTTTGTATAGTGGTGTATATCATGAAGCTATCTTTTGGTAAAGGTGCTCTGATAGTTTGTTTTAACGAAAATTCTAATGTAAGATAGTTTACTGTAAGTATTCCTTACATCTCTATTCATTTGTATTTGTCTTGTGAAGGGGAAGAGTTTTGGAAACAGTTCATTGCACTTGAAGCCATCAGTCATTTTGCAGGATTGGTCTGATGCGTTCTGAGTTACTTTCAGGATAGGCATTCTTTTCTGGATGGTAGCATTTGTCATATCAGTTACCTGGCACTACAGTGCTGCAAGAATCGTGGTGTATGGAAAGATGTGGCTGAGGATCAGCTCTCTGCAGCCCCAGTGGGCTCAGATCTTGCTCTTCCTCATCCTTCCAAGGGCTTCTCTACCTTGTGAAGTTTCTATAACTTCACCATGATGTGGTTCAGCTCCCTGTGGAGCTGGACTCTGGTGCTGCCTATCCCGTGGGTGAGGAAAGCAAGGAGAGGGAGGTACAGGAAACTTAACTTGCCTCCTAGCTGTCCTGTTCACACCTGTGCTATGCAGTGCACACCTAAAGCTCATCAGCAATGGACCTGAAGTACAAGTGGATGCAGGGTGTTCAAGACAGAAGGTAGATGTAAAGTAGCTAAGTAAATTTTCAGTCTTACTAGGGTATGGTTGTAGATGCCTGTACCTCAGCCCTTAGAAGACAGGGGCAAGCCCTAAATGGGATTTTTCCATCAAATCCCTCCCCTCAGGGCTCAGGGAACCCTGCAGAAGAGGAGGCAAAAGAGTGTAAGAGCCAGAGGGGATGGAGGACATCAAGAAACCAAGGCCTCTAAAACAACATGCTCAAAGCTCATATGAACTCAGACTGAGGCAGCATGCACAGGGTCTGGGTCTTTTGAGTATATATTATGCTTCCAAATTATTGTTTTTATGGGATTCCTGAGTGTGTGAATGAGTGGGTCTCCATGTGCCTTCTCTTTGGCTCTCTTCCTTCTGTTTTGTCCAATTCCAATGTGTTAGTTTTTGTTCTATCTTATTTTATTATTATCCCTTAGAAGCCTGCTTGTTTTCTAGTGAGATAGTAAGGGAGGGGAAGCTGGCAGAAGTAAAGGGTGGGAAACTATAATCAGGATATATTATGTGAGGGGGGAAAACCTATTTTTAATAAAGGGGGGGATTTTAAAAAAAAAAAAGGCATGCAGGAGAATTGCTACAAGTTAAAGGCTAGCCTAGTAAACATAGCAACTTTCAGGTCAGCCAATGCTACATGGTGAAATTGTGTCCCAAAACACTAGTTATTTATTTATTTTAATTATCTGGCAAAACAATATTAGCATAAAATAAACTTACTAAAACATCTTTTCTGAGTGTGGTGACACAGTCCTTTAATCCTGGCACTCTGAAGTCAGAGGCAGCTTTTAGCACAGCCTGCCTGGCCTCCATAGCTAGCTCTGGCCAGCTAAGACCTTGTCTTAGCAACACAGGCCTCTCCAAAGAGGATGGGTCTGACACACTCTGGGTAACTTTGTAGTCATAGCTGTTCCCGGCGCTTCAGCAGCTGAGTAGGGTTGGTCAGAGGCTTAGCACCAGGACTGTAGGAGCTTGTGGTAATCTCAGGAATACGGTGCTCAAGCTCATGTTGTTTTAACTCTTTTCCTATAACACAGCAGATTAAGGAATTTCTTAGGTCAGGAAACAGGAATAGTCAATCCATCGGTAATTAGTAGAAGTAGGTGAGTGCAACATATATTTAAGTTTGTGCTTAAGGAAGTTCTACTTTAGCAACGTGTTAAACTATGGAGTTGTGTGTACTCCACCTGTAGCTCCACCCAGCACACAGAAGCAAGAGGGTCAGGAGGCTGGCCTGGATTGCACAATGAGACCTTGTTTCCAGAGTTCATGGTGTGTGCATATAGTTAGTGGAAAAGCACTTGCCTAACCTGTTCACGACCCTGGCTTCCATTCCTAGTGTGAGAGAGAGGAAGGAGTGCTTAGATTTATTGATTTCCCTAATGTTTGGCTACTGACACAAATGTGGAAGTATTTACCTAGAGAAAAGCATAGTAAGGTTGCACAGAAGTCCATCTGGTGATGTAAAAGGCATCCAGTTATACTCAGCTAGCTACACTTATTTGAATTTCCCTAAATAGGAGTTCGCTATGGCAGTTAGGATCTAACACACTTGCAGATTCTTTTGTTTTGTTTTGTTTTTTAAAACATTTATTTATTTTACATATGAACATGCTGCAGGTACTTATGGAGGTCAGAGGACAACTTGCAGGAGTCGGTTCTCTCCTACAAACATGTGGAACTTGGTGATACAACACAGGTCATCCATCAGGCTTGGTGGGAAGCACCATTAATGAATGGATGAGCCATTACTCAAGTTTCACTCTCTCTAAATTTACACAGTGTCTCCCTCTAGTCCAGTCTGGCCTCAAATCCACAATCCTCCCGCCTCCAAATGTTTTGATCACATATGTTTACTACCATACTTTATAAGTATTAACTACAGATTGAAATTTCGTGGTGTAGGGCCTGGCATGTCTTTAATCTAGCACTTGGGAAGCAGAGGCAGGTGGATCTCTGAATTCTGTGCTACTAGCCTAGTCTGCCTGTAGAGAGAGAGTTCTAGGGTTACGTGGAAAGACCTGCTTTCAAAAAACAAAATAATAATAATAATAATAATAATAATAATAATAATAATAATAATAATAATAAATAGTAATAAATTACATGGTGTGCACAGAGAGTCTTCTGTAATAAAATCTTAGTAAAGCATGGTAAATGGCTTCTTACTAAAATAGGAACCAGAACTAAATAGGAGTTGCTTTGCTTCTATCCCCTTTGTGGATCCTAACGCTGTGTTTTAAAGATCCTGTCTTCTCATGGTTTTTTTGTTTTTTTTTTTTCTTTTTTGTGCAGGAGTCCAACCTATTCCTTCTCAGGGAGGGAAGCTAGAAATAGCTGGCACCGTGGTCGGTCACTGGGCCGGGAGCAGGCGGGGCCGTGGGGGCCGAGGGCCCTTCCCTCTGCAGGTGGTGTCTGTGGGAGGACCAGCAAGAGGGTAAGCTCTGGGCTGGGATGGGGGACTTTGTGTAAGAGCAGAAAGCAGCCCTTGCTCCTCCTGAGCAGGGACTGTTCTCATATCACTGGATAGTTTCTGTTTCACATGGTTCTTAGTGTTACATAGAATTCTCTTACATATTATTATATAATTGTTTGATTCCTCATTATTAAATAATTAACCATTCATTATTCAGTTAATGAACTATCTTCTAAAAATGTTCTCTAAGTGTTAGTTTTTTTTTTTTTTTTTTTTTTTTTTTTTTTTTTTTTTGGTTTTCGAGACAGGGTTTCTCTGTGTAGCCCTGGCTGTCCTGGAACAATTCACTCTGTAGACCAGGCTGGCCTCGAACTCAGAAATCCACCTGCCTCTGCCTCCCAAGTGCTGGGATTAAAGGCGTGCGCCACCACCGCCCGGCCTAAGTGTTAGTTTTGAAGTCAATGCCTTGGGTATGAACCAGAAAAATGATTCCTTGTATTTGATCTGACCATACTTAATACTTGATGTCTCACCTAGCATAAGATGGACTAATTTAAACATCATCTTTGATAGACTTAAGTCTGTTTGCTCTTGTTTTCCTATACTGACCCAGGCGTCCAAGGGGTGTTATTTCCACTCCGGTGATTAGAACATTTGGAAGAGGTGGAAGGTACTACGGCAGAGGCTACAAAAGCCAGGGAGCAATTCAGGTAATGTCTCCCACAGTGTTCCTCTGTCACTCCTACCATGTCTCCCCTGTCTAGGAGGGTCCCCGCCTGTGTTCTGACTATAGGGTAGCCAGTTTGTTTGGTACTTGTCAGGCCTCTGACTTGATACTTGAATCATTTCCCTGTGCCCAGGAATTCCATCAGGTGACACCTGTGTATCTGACTTCTTGTTTAGGCCAGATGGGGTCCAGGCTGCCCTGGCTTCCAAGGTAGCCACTTGTTTAGTGGAAAATAGATTTTTTTTTTTTTTTTTTTTTTTTTGAGGTAAGGTCTCATTATGTAGCTCTGGCTGGCCTCGTGACCAGGCTGACCTCAAACTCACAGAGATCCACTTACCTCTGCTTCTGGTTGCTTTTTTATTTTATGTGTATAGATATTTGCCTGCATGTGTGTCTGGGCACCATGTGCTTCAGAGAGCAGAAGGTGTTGGATTTCCTAGGACTAGAGTTAAAGAAGCTGTGAGTCTCTATGCAGGTGCTGGGAATCCAACCCTGATTCTCGTGAAGAGCCCCTAGTACTCTTATCCACAGAGCCCTCCCTCTTTCTAGCCCCACTTTTAAGATCTCATATATACCTGTTGCATATGTGCTTTTCTTTGATCTCTTGTGTCGTATGTCATTTTCCCTGGATGAACTGCCTGTAGTCTTCGTAAGGACACCTGTACCTTGTGCATACCCTGTGGAGAAAGTTTGCTGACACTCACTGTCTCCATGAAATACTTGTGGAATTCCAGCTGATAGGCATTTGACTAATAGTCTATTGTTGTGTCTAATTGGATTCTTGTCCATCTTGGAGAATCCTGCTTCTGGAGGGTTGATTAAATTAACACATCCCATAATTAGTCAATACTTTTTTACAGATTACTTTTCACAGGCTCAGTACATGCTCACGGTGCTGTGGTCAGCCTCCTGTGTGCTCTCTCTCTCTCTTTGTATGTGTGTGTGTGTACATGTGTTTACGTACACCTTCATCTTAAGCACTAGCTGTGCTATTCTCATCTGTTACTGGGCAGGGAGCCATGATTCACTCTATTTTCTCTATTGTGCCTCATTTGTCTTGGTTCTATACATCCCTTCTTGACCCATGTACCCTCCAGGCTCTGGGCCCCTGTTCTGGTTTTGAAGTCCTTTTCTCACTGGGTTCTTGAAGAATGACTCCTCAGGAAGGACTGAGGGGAGCTGTTCAATGTGAAGACTGCTTTCCTAATCAGGACACTGGCTTGCAGGCTTTCTCCACAGTTGTCTTGTTTCATTTTCTTCATACATAAAGCTTTGCTGTCAGAGTTACCTAATCTCATTCCTATTGAACTCACCTGTGTGCTTGTCCTAAGTCCCCAGATTGGTTTGCTTTTCTGTGAACACTTGCTGCCTTTCCAGAAAGCCCCTGGCCCGCTGCTCTGATTGCCGCACACTGTGAGCCTCCATCTTTCCCTTAGGAACTTGTCTATAGTGGCATGGTGGCACCTGGCTATTTTCATCTTCGGTGTCCAGCTGCCCGCTCGCTGGTTACCTTTGATATTTGGCAGACTCGTCATTGACTGTCTCTTCTCTCCTTTTTTGATTTGCAACTCAGGCTACAATTTACCTCTAGGGTTCCTCTCTTTTCTTTCTGTTTTGATTGTTATTGTTCTGAGACAGTCTCACAACATAGCCCTGTATGGAACTTGCTGTGTAGATTAGGTTGGCCTCAAATTCCTAGCAATTCCCTGTTGTGACATCTCCTGAGGACTGGGATTAACATTATGGCAGCTGTGCTCCACTGTGTCACATTTATGTATTTATTTTTGTTTGTCATTATATGTAAGTGATATGATGTATGCATGAGCATCCAGGGACCCTGCTGAAAGCTGAACTTTGGTGGTCATTCTTTTCCTTCAACCTTTACGTTCTGTCCAGGGATTGAATTCAGAATGACAGTGTTTTAACACATGTGAATCCTAGGTTTTTTTGGTTTTGGTTTATGGTTTTTTTAAGACAGGATCTTTCTACATAGCCCTGGCTGTCCTGGAATTCATTTTATAGACCAGGCTGGCCTCATATTTGCAGAAATTGTCTGCCTCTCCCTGTGCTGGGATTAAAAGGTATGGACCACCATGCCTGCTTGGTCTTTAAAAGACTAAATTTTAGAGCAGCTTTAGGCTCACATCACTAAGAAAGGTTGATTTCCTTATAGCACTGCATTCCCTTTGTGCCTTCCCCTGTGTACCCTGTCTCCTGTCAGAATGGCCCCTTTGTTACAGTTGGTGCCTGTCCAGGACACACAGAATCCCCCGCGCATAGCTTGCTTCAGCTGTCACTCTGGGTGTCACATACTCCACAGGTTCAGACAGCAGTGTGCTGACCAGGTCTGCACTGCCATCGTGGCTCCCAAGTGTCACTGCCTCCCTGAGAGCTCTGGCAGCTGCTGAGTATTTTACTGCACTGCCATCGTGGCTCCCAAGTGTCACTGCCTCCCTGAGAGCTCTGGCAGCTGCTGAGTATTTTACTGTCACCCAAGTTTTGCCTTTTCCAGGTTAAACACCTATTTATTATCTTTTCAGACTTTTTAAAAATGATATTTTTAATTTTTATGAGAATTGATTGTTTTGCCTGCCTGCATGCCTGTGTGAGGGTGTCAGATCCCCTGGAACTAGAGTTATAGACAGTTGTAAGTTGTCATGTGGGTGTTGGGAATTGAACCCGCGTCCCCTGGAAGAGCACCCAGTACTTAGGCATCTCTCCAGCCCCTCAGACTGTGCTTCCTTAACCTTACAATACATGTTGTAAGTTCTTCCCTGACAGAACTGTGGACATCGCAGTGGGGTTCAGTGATAATAGTGCTGGCAAGGCCCGAGGTTTGATTCGAAACACCAGAAACGAAAACAAACACTGAGTGTAGGCTTTTGTAGTCCCAAGTTCTCGTCTCTATGATCCCTGGCGAAGCCCCAGCTCAGTGCTGAGCCTCTCACCTGCCTTCCTGAGTGGCAGCACTGTTTTATTTTCCTCTCATTAGTGAGGGACCATTTCTTTCCCTCTTCTCCTGGTTGTTTGACTACTTTAACAGTTATGTTGTCACATGTGTGTGTCCCTGGAAACCTAATGTTTAACACATCTTTTCTTGTGTGTATAATTGCTATTTCACTTCTGTGTTGTTTTGATGAAATCTCTGTTAAGGGTTTGGATCATCTTTGGTGCTGTTTGTAGGATGGTGTTTTTTAGTCTGTTCTCAAGTTTGATTGAGCAAGTATCACCATCACTCCAAAAGACCCTCCCCATCCCATGGCCCTTCCTGGGCTCCCATTTCCTGCTCAGTCCCATTTGCCTTAAGGGACTTTATAGACTTTGGTTGTCGTGATATGATGACCATTTTATTGGTTTCGAGAGTGGGGGCACTCACTGCAGAAAACTGTCAGACCACAGTGTCTTCACATGCCAGGGTAGAGATACCACCTCAGAGAGCTGTATTGTTGGGAAGCGTGCGGGGTTGTGTCAGGCTCAACCTGCTTAGGGGTACAGGGGTGATCCAGAGGAAGGTCTGTCCACAGCCCTTGTGCTGCTATCCATACAGCCCTGCTTTGTGTTGGTGGTGCCCGACTGTGACTTGGTTTACCCTGTAAAGATTGGGATATGTGTTTTGGAGAATATGAGGACAGCACCTATTATTTCAGAGGAGACTCACTAAAAGGTGCTTGTAACTCTAAAGTTGAGAAACTACAGAAAGGGTTAGATAGAGCACTCCAAGTGGGACTTTGACATTTCAAAATGAACATTTCCAGCAGAGGTGATGAGAGAAGAAGCTACAGAAAGATTTAGCCTAGACAGAAGTTTCACCAGCTGAGGGCAAGCAGAGAACCTAGCCTCTCAGATTTTTCTTTTGAATTCTTTGGCTGAGGCATTATGGCTAATGTGACCCTGTCCATCCATGTTGTCCCCCATCCAAGTCCCACCTCTTCCATACCTGAGGCTCCTCCCACTCTCCTTCCCAACAGGGCAGACCTCCTTATGCTGCTTCAGCAGAAGAAGTGGCCAAAGAGCTGAAGTCGAAGTCTGGGGAATCCAAGTCCTCTGCTGCGTCCTCAGAAGGGTCTCTGGCTGAAAACGGAGTGATGGCCGCGGAGAAGCCAGTGCCCCAACTCAATGGGAGCACGGGTGACCCCAGGGCCCCCAGCCACTCTGAAAGTGCCTTGAACAATGACTCTAAACCGTGCAATACAAATCCTCACTTAAATGCACTAAGTACAGACAGCGCCTGCCGCAGGGAGGCTGCTCTGGAGGCAGCTGTCTTAAATAAAGAAGAGTAAACTTATTTTTTATAGAGGGTGAAGGATGCTGGAAGGGTAAGGATTCAGGAATATCTGGAGAGAAAGAGAGCCTGCAGTTATGTACATTTTGTCCTTTCCGTAAGAGAAAAATGAGGACTTTGGAAATTCAGATCCCTCTTTGATATCAGAGATTTAAACAACACATTTTTTTTTTTTAGTTTTAACCAGTTGTAGTCAAAATGCTACAATAAAACAAAAAGAGAAAGAAAAATGAAGAGCATTTGACTCCCGCACTTAAAAATGAAGTACACAAAGTTTAAACTGGTTACGACAAAAGCCTAGAGTTGTGTTTCTTGAACTATAAAGAAAACAAATTTTGGCAGTGTTTAAGTATATATAGCTTAAAATATAATTTTTAGCATTTGGCACCATATGTATGCCATTATATTTGATTTTGCATTACTGTTTCACAATGAAGCTTTGTTTTAAGGCTTTGATTTATGATTATGAAAGAAATAAGGCACAACCACAGTTTTTCTTTCTTACTTAAATTTCATCACTGTTGATGTGGTTCTTTTGTGTTTAAAAAAAGTGCAACTATTGAAACTAAAAAAAATTATAGATTAAACTGCTGTTGTGCTGATTTTGAATACACAGTACATCATACATACTTTACAAGCAAGTTCAATGGAGATAAAGTTGAAATCATAGAAGATGCAAATGACCTTTCAAAGTCAACACAATGTGTTCTGAAACTTCGTGACTAATACCATGCATCTGTGATCAGTGAGCCACGTGGTTTTGAATCAGACGTAGACCATTAGTGCTACTACTTTGAGCTAAACTTCTGCATGGTTCATAATTTTTAAAGTGTGTAGTTAATATTATGCATGTTATTGTCCTTTCTTCATTCTTACCAGTATGTGCCCATTTGCAAAACAAAATGCTAATAATCAGTAATAGTCCGATAAAAGATGTTAACCCTGTTTAGTCACTGACTGATCTTGCTCTAACCTTAAAACTTTGTGATTATTGACCTCTGTTGCATTTATTATAAACCCCCCAAAATTATCTAGCCGTTTGGAATATCAACATTACCCTGGTGTACTCACTGCTGTGTGCATTATTGTTCTTTGTTGCTGTTTTATGCCTTCATATTCATATTAGCAAAATATGAAATTCTGTAAAGAAAAAAAACCCCTATGATCTTAAAAAACAAAACACCCCCTTCCCCTTCTGTAGCAGGAAACAAATTGCTTGTTCTTGAGAAGTTTCCCATCAGGAATTTAGTAGAAGCAGGTATACTTCTATCATTTTGATGTTTTGTTACTGTTTCCAAACAATGTACTTTGAATCAGAATCACTTCTTACGTTTCATATACTTCCGATGCTCTTCATCACATTAGTGATCAGAAATGAGGTGTAACTCCCCAGCCCCTGCCCGCAAGAGCTAAGTAGGATCTTACTGTAAGTTGAAGGGAGTTCCGCCCTAACTCATGGATTGTGAAGAATGAACTGCTGTTGGGTCTGATTGACTGTTGATGGATTGTGGTGTGGCGTATCCAGAGGCTATTGAATGCAACTTACAATGCTTAATAAAAATCTTTATTCTTTTAGTATAAACTATGGTGTGGCTTTTTAATTTACTTGTAAAAATATAAATTTTACAGAGGTTTAAATTTAGGTAGATCATGAAGAGCTCCGTAAGACACTAAGTTTAGAAATACCGAGCCCTGTCAAAGTAATTTTAGAGGAACTTTAGTGGTTAATATGAAAATTATGCTGAGCACAGCTTTTGAGTTCCTCTGACCAATCAGGCTGCGAAGTCCAAAGTAGCTTCTATAAAGGCCTAACGGGGAAATATTTGTTTTTAAATGTAGAGTTACAAGTGTAGCTGCCCTTTACCTGGTTCTCTCTGCCGCCTGGCTCAAGCGTGCCCAGCAAAGCTGCCAAGAAGCTATTGGAGCGCCTGCTCGGAGCGGAGGACGCTTGCTTTACGGGTGGGGGCGGGGCGATTGTGCAGCAGATGCGCGCGCATCTCGGGGCGGAGCCGAGCCTTGCCCCAAGCCGCTGGCTTCTTACGCAGCAGCGCCAGGGTGGAACCGCGTGACGAGACCCGAGACTGCGCCTGCTCCGTCTGTCAGGCTCGCTGCTTACAGAGCCGCGTCTGGAACCTTGTGCGGGCTGGTTTCCTCTGCCTCGCGGCCTCCGTAGGCCCCACGAAAGATCGGAGGCTCAGCCACGGGGGCTCTGACCCACCGCCGTGCGCCTACTGTATTGTGGCTTCCAAATTACGGAGGAGATAACCTCCTGTCTGATTCTGTTAATCTGGCCTCCAGGGTCTCAGAGTGAAACTTGGTGCTGCTGCCCATAACAGGCCTCCAGGATCTTTGGCCGTGTTTGGTAGCCAGGCCTGTATCAGCTTTCAAAACACACAGTCCCAGGAAAGACTGGCCACTCTGGATCCCAAAAGAATGGCCCAGTAACTGGAGTACAGAATACTTTTATTCTGAAAATACTCACAAGGTCTTCCCCGCAGAAACAGCCGCAAACCTCACTATTCTGGATCTACAGCCCACCTTACTGGGGACAGCAAACTGAACAGAACGGCCTCCTGGCTTAGAGTGAGGGGTGGATAGTTTTGGCCAAAAAACCCAAAACCAAACAAAAACAGCTCACTGGGGATCTCAGAGATGACCCCCGATAGCATATCCCCCCCCCCCCCCCCCCCCCCCCCCCCCCACTTGGATTTCATTTGTTCTAGGCCTAGAACACCTCTTGGCTCCAAGGTGTGCCTAAACCGAAAGTTTAGGCTTGAGCAGGATGGAGAGGGTTCTGGAGGCTCCAGGGCTATGGAACTGGACCCTCACTTTACCAGGGGCACATTCACTGTTTCTCCCTCACTCACTTTGGGAGGGCAGTGCCAAGGTGTTCAAGGGACTTTGGCCATATGTGGCACTGGCCAGAACTCAGGGCCAAATTTGAGGCTTTGTACACACCTAATATGAACTCAACCTGGTGTTCTTCCTGGTCAGATGGTAAAACTGTGGTAGGTCTGATATTCTTCGTAGTTTTGTGTGTGTGTGTGTGGGGGGGTTGTTTTTCCTTTTTAAAAGGAACTTTTTATGATTTTTTTTTTTTTTTTTTTTTTTTTTTTTTTTTTTTTTTTTTTTTTTTTTTTGCTGTAACTCTGCCATCTTGGAAACAACTGTTGTGAACACCGGGTCTTTTTTGATGCAATATGTATTTTCATTTTCTCCTCAGCACAAAGGGGACATTCTGCTTACTTTTTAAGGTTCTTGTGTAGCACTTTTACCAGGCCTTGCCCTTCCTCCAAGGGACAAGGCACAAAGCCTGCACTTTGAAGCATTTCCACTAAAATGAGGGAGCTATACACATGTTCACATTTAAGAAGCAAAATATAAGGACAGGAGATAGA
>NW_022196913.1:53702041-53769541 GCF_008632895.1 Mastomys coucha | reverse complement strand
AGAAGGAGGACAGGCCTTCTGGGAGAAAGGTGAAGAGAGAGGAACAGGTTCAGGACTTGGGCAGGGGTGTGCTCTCCCCTTGCTCCCTCTGCCCCCACCCTTGGCAGGCTACTTCCCGTTTGCATTTAACTGCTCTGAGCTTCAGTTTTCACTTCTGCTAAATGGCAAGTGCACCACCTCTTGGGGAGTGTGCCTTAGGTAACGGGGCAGTGCCTACCCCACCAGGACTCATGCCTGGTGCTGATGCTGTTCAGGGACGAGATTAGTAGCTATTCCTTGCCTTGTAATGGGAAGAACCGCCCAGTACAGAGGAGACCCAAGGTGACAGCTGGAATTCAGGCAGGTAGCTTGAATTGAGTTCATTGTGTACAGTTTGAAGGGGTACCCTGCCCGTCCCCCAATTTCCGAGGTTATTTTCCTATCTCCCCTTCCACATGTGTGCCCTTAGCTTACACACTGTTTACCCTGGTCAGATCTTGATTTGTGGCTCTGGGTTCACCTGTTTGGGAAGGGGAGAGGGGTTGGCTGAGGTCAGATTCCAAAACAGGCTATCCCCTGAGTTGGCAGCAGCGGAGCTGATTGGCAGCTGCTCTCTGGGCAGGAATAACTGGGACTCTGCCTTGTCAAGGTAAGCAGAGGTCTGAAACTCTGATATTTATCTGCAGAGACTAGCATCCTCACGTACTGTGGGGACTGAGAGGGGAAGCAAATCTAGCAGACAGGTTTCTTCCTAAATATGCGGCTCTGCTCATCAGGATCGACCTGGGTAGGGGTCAGAGAAGGACCCTTATTCATATCCCACCAACCAACAAACAAAAAAACCCTAAGCAGGACAGGTGAGACCAGAGAGCCAGTATAGGGCAAGACTGCAGGGGTGAGAGCGACAACATAACCTCTTGTCTTTCCTCTCAGTCCTGTGGCTCATTTGCAACTCACTGGACTGTCCTCTGCTCCTAAGGTCTGGGGGGGTCTATGGGTTGTAATAAGGGGTCCTGGGCGGCACCAATGCCAGGTAAGCTGTGTCCTACAACAGTTGACTCTCGGGTCCCCTGACTTTTGCCGGAGCATCGGGAAAGTTCTCCGGATCGTGCGAGGAAGCAAGGCAGTCCCCAGCTAGAAAGAAGGGGAAGGGGAGGTTTTTCAAGAGCCAGCAACACGGTCGCAGTTTGGGATGGGAGGGAGGCTGCCGGGCCCAGGAAGAGGAGGAAGATCCCCCTGTCCATCCCACTTCAGGGTCAGAAGAAAGTTAAGGCCAAGGAGTTGCTTCTGGCTAAGGCAGAGCTGTGCGGGCTGTGTTCACTTAGTCAGGGGCAGGGGGCTCCGCGGCTCGTCTCCCTTGGCATCCCGGGGCCACCCTCTCCCGCGGGGTCCCCCCGGGCCCGGCTGCTGGCTCCTCCAGGCCCGCGGCCCACCTTCTACCGCGGCCCGCCTTCCCGGCGGCGGGAGCGGGGCCCAGGCCGGCGGGCGGAGGCGGCGCCACCCGGGGCGCTGACGTAGCGGCCGCTCGGCGGCCGGGGGTCCCTTCGGTGGGGCCGCGGCTCCCCGCCCGCCACCCCCGCGCGTCCATTCGCTTTGTGTCCCGCACGCGGCCGGGCCCCCCGCGCACTCTCAGCCCTGCGCCCCGCGGCCCGGCGGGCGGCTCCCGGCGCGGCCCCAGCAGCCCGCGCCGGCATTGTGTGGACGCGCCCGGCCGCGAGCGCGCGCGCGGGCCCAGCCGAGCGCCCCCGGCCCCGTCCGCTCCGGCCGCGGCGCCCGCGCCCGCCGCCCCCGCCGCCCTCGCCGCGCGGCCCCCGGCCCGGCCCGGCCCGACCCGGGCAGCGCAGCGGCGGGGCGAGCGGCGGCGCGGCAACATGGCGACGGTGCCGGTGTACTGCGTCTGCCGGCTCCCCTACGACGTTACCCGCTTCATGATCGAGTGCGATGCCTGCAAGGACTGGTTCCACGGCAGGTGAGCGCGCCGCGGCCCGCCCGGCCCACTGAGCCCCGCGCCCCGGTCGCGCGCCCCGGGCCCCGCCGGGCACCGCAGCCGCGTTCGGCCGCCGGGCCGCGCGCCCTTTTGTGCCCAGGGCGGGGGCGTACGGCCGCCGCGCACAAAGCGAGGCCCGCGGCCGGGGCGGGTGAGGGGCGCGGGGAAGTTGGGGCTCCGGCCGCGATGGGGCTGGACCCGGCCGTCTGACAGCGGGGCCGCAGTGGCCGCGGAGGCCGGGGGCCGGACGAGGCCCAGGCCCGGGGCCCCCGGCGCCAGCCCCCTGCGAAGTTGCAGGAACTTTCCCCGCGCGGGCTCCGGGCGGCCGGGCCGGGAGAGGCGGGCGCGCGGCCCGGCGCGGGTCCCCCGAGAGGCGCGACTGGCGGGCTCCGGAGCTGGCAGGGCTCGGGTGGACCAGGGGGGACGGTAGCGAGGTAGCGGCCAGTGCCCCCAGTCTGTACGGGAGCCCGGGAACCTCCCTGGGACCTTGTCCTGGCGGGCAGGACCCCTCTGGGGACCCGGCGTGCCTACTGGCTCGGGCCGGCCTGCGGGCCTAGGCGGGAGTGCAGTGACAGACCGATGTGAGTGTCTATGTGTTGGGGTGGAGGTGTTGTAGCTTGGCTACCTATTTCCTGGCCTTCTCGGCTCCCCATTTCCCTCCTCTCTGCTTCAGACAGAGACATCCCAGTTTTGACATAACCTTATGCTCTTTAAGGAAGATGGGGAGGAGGGAAAAAGGTAAGCTTGGAGATACTAAACCCGCCCTCTGGGCCCTTGCCGGTGGCCATGACCTGGCCTTGTGTCTACTTTTTAAGAGCCTAAGTCCCTTCCTAGTTAGAAGTAAGAGGAGGAGAAAGAGGTGATCATCCTGCTTAAACTGCTCCAACAGGTTCTCTTGTGTTTGACTTTGCCTGTGGGATGTGCTTGGGCCTCAAGAGGGCTGGCCTGAAGCTGGACAGGTCTGTCCCCTGGGTGTGAGTTTTTAGTAGCAGGCTGGAGGGAGAGAAAGGTGTGTGGTTCTGGACGGTCCTGTCCTTCCTTCTAGAGAGAAGACCCTTCTGTTATCTCACATCCAGGATCTTTATAGAGAGTCTTGAAAGAGAGCTGTGGACTCTGGTCTAGTTATCTTTTAAGTATGGGAAGCTGGGTAGCCAGGATGTGATGGGCCTCCTCACATCTGTAGGCCCTGGGACAGAGGCCCACTCCTGTAAGGCAACCTGGCTGTCCTTACTAGAGGTGGCCCTTTATGGCTCATTGGAATCTCTAGAGTATCCTGTGTTGCCTCCCCCAAATATCCAGGGTTGTGGAGAGCACTCAGAGGTGTGTGACCCCTGAGCTCTGCTCCAAACAGGGGCACTATAAACAGTGACCAACTGGCATCCATTTCCGAGGAGTTTGTGGTCCGATCACAGTGGCTAAGAGCCTGGGGGCCTCTCCAAATCCAGAAACGCTGAGAATCTGGACTTGAGTAGCCCTGAGAGTGGTGGCACCCCTTCTTCCTGTCTCAATCTAGGGCCTATAGCACCTCTGGGTACCTGTCAACTGGGCTGCTGCTGAGGCAGAGAAAGTGGGAGGGATGAGATAATTGAGTCTTGATATTGGAAGAGGTTTGTTGTTTATTGTTTGCTTTATTTTTGGAGGTCTAGTCACCTTACTATTTCTCTGAGGATTTTGATGTGATCTGGGACAGGCAGTTGATTAGCACAGATGCATTTGGGCCTCTCTGGGCAGTTAAAGGGATCGCTCATGGCAGGTGTTTTCTTATGCTCAAGTGCACCCTGAGTGGCGCCTCTTTGTGGGTCTAGAGCTCTAGCTAGCTTTGTGCAGGGTCAAGGGTTGGGGCCTAAGTGAGGCAGGGAGGGAGAGGCCTGGGCCTCTTCCTGCTCCTATAGCCTGGAACAGATCTCTGGGCCCCTCTCTTGTTCAGGAGTGGAAGGCATGTGGTCAGCTCGCTGTGTGTCTCTCCCTCCAGTTATTCTTGGAAGACCCCTAATGGTTCTCTTCAGAGCTATGTAGCACCTGGATTGTTAATTCCCCCAGAGTTTACATTTTACCTCATGTTTGAACAGCTTGTATGATTTTACACTTTTTGATCTTGAGGAAACAAGGATTACTGAAGACATTTTTAAAATGGCATCCCCAGGAATGGTAGAGCATGTGTCTAATCTAAGCACCCGGGAGGTTGAAGACAGGAATATCAAGAGTTCAAGGCTATTCTTGGTTATACATCAAATTGGAGGTCAATCAGCCTTGGGTATCTGAGACCCTGTCTCAAAAGAAGCAACAAAGGCTGGTGAGATGGCTCAGCAGATAAAGGCCTGCTGCCAAGATAAAGGCCTTGCTAGATGCAAGATGTCCTCTGACCTACCCGTGTATACCATGGCATGAGCTCTCTTCCAAAATAAAATTTAAAAGTAATAAAAAATATATATACCAGAACACCAATAACAACAGAAGGGTAGAGTTTGGCTGCACATAACTTCTACTCCACTTCTAACTTACCTAGTTGGCTTTGCCAGCTTTGAAACCAACGTGAGAACTTTGGCTCAATACTCGGGACTTAGTGCCACCCTTTACTCAAACTTCTTTAGCCAGGTTTCCCTCCTTGATGTACTTTTCCTGTTTCCAAATTCCACACAGCATTGGATTCCTTACTCTGGCAAACATTTCTTTTAAAAGGAAACTTTGTATCATTCTCCAAAATAGAGCATCATTGTAACTTGCAATACACAGTAACCATAAAAATAAACACAGTAGCCAGGCAATGGTGGCACAGGCCTTTAATTCCAGTCCTTGGAAGATGGAAGCAGGTGTATATCTGAGTTCGAGGGCAGCCTAGTTTACAGAGTGAGAACCAGGATAGCCAGAACTACATAGAAAAACCCTGTCTTGAAATAAAAAACAAAAACAAAAACAAAAACAAAAAAAACAAAACCAAAACCCCCACAGTAACTAGAAAGCCTCAGTTTGTCCTACTGGGGTCACATTACACATTTCCAGCCAGCCTTGCTTTGGGGAGGATTAGAACAAGGATCTCTTAAGTCACCCGTGCTTACAGTGCAGAGTGGTGGCGCTTCACTGATTCTGGGGCCTAGACTTGCTTGGGACAACTGCTTTCTTAAGCCTAAGCTTGAGTCCATGGTGAGTGTGCCTCTGAGATGGCACCAGGCTCCACAGTACCCTTGCAAGCAATGTTTTTGGGGACAGTCCTATGGGATGAGGTATGTGCCACACTGAAGAGACCTTATTCTGCATTTCTTGAAGAGGATGGTGGGGAGTGGGGAGCATGGGGAAGGATCCTCTCCATTCTGTTCCTGTGTCTGAGTGGCCTCTCTCTAAGCCACTGCAAGATTCTTCATCTAATACTGTCTTGGCCATGTCTGAAATTTCTTCTGCTTTTCTGGGGTTCCTGTGGTGCTCCCTGGAAGTTGGGTCTTAGATTCAGAAGGGATAGATTTGAAGGCAGGACCTTGTAGGAAGCAGTCGGAGGCCAGTTGCCCTGAGAGGTGTCATGTCTGGTCCATTTGGTAGGGACCCGGAGCGCTATAAGAGCCTTGAGAACCTGTTCTCTTTAGAAGTCTTACTCTTGTGCAGAAGCCCTTGGTTAAAAACTAAGGGCCTTCCTTGTGTCTGTATCATGTATCGGGTTGATGGGAGCAGATCCCATGCCAGCAATCCTGCCTCCTGCTCATGTTGGAAGACCTGGCCTCTCAGTTGTCAGTGACTTGCTTGGAAGAATTTTGACCTTTGGGAGGCAGGAATGGCTGCATAAATTCATCCAACATCCTTAAACCTGACCCTCTGACCCTTTTATGGGTGATCATTCTATCAGAAGTTTCCTTGGAGGCATTGCCAATGAAATTGGCTTTGGAAAGCTTAAAAGATGAGCAGGTGACTTTAGCGACCAAATTTTCACTTGTCTTTCAGTAAATATTTATTCTGTGTTCTGGGGGGGGGGGTCCTTGGAAATGGCAGTGAGACCTCTGGGGGTGGCTATGTGGACTGCTTGCCTGCCCGTTACTGGGTTCTTGCTTACAGATGGACTCCTAGCTCACTCTTTATGTGTGTGTGTGTGTGGGGGGGGGTACGAGTGTCATGTCTCAGAGTGGCAAATGAGATCTGTGGGAGCAAAGTAATAGGAATGAAGGCAGAGAGGTCAAGAAAGGAGGGACTGAGGTATAGGCAGGAGGTGCACTGTGGGGTGCAAGGGAGGGAGTGGAAGCTGAGGATCTGGGCCAAGTTTGTGTTGTTTTTCCTTTTTTCTTTCCTTCCCTTCCCTCCTTCCCTCCCTCTCTCCTTCTCTCCCTCCCTCCCTTCCTCCCTTTCTTCTCTTTTCCTTCCTTTCCTCCTCCTCCTCCTTTTTCAAGACAGGGTCTCACTGAGTAACCTAGCCAGGTTTGAAGCCTTTATCCTCCTGGGTGCAGTTAAAGGCTTGTATTACCCTACTTGAGACAGGTTTTGTCAGAATCCCAGTGGCTGCTGTTGGGGCAGATATGAGGTAGGGGTAGGAGGCCACCATTTAAGTGAGAGGGAGGGTTTCTGGGAACATCATGTCTGTTTGTCCTTCTTCCTGGGGGCTCCGTTTCTATGTCCATTCCCCTCAGACCGAGATGGCTTGTGTGGGTTTTCATTTTATCCACTTAGATTTAAGGTCCCTGGAGTAGCATTGCATCTGGGGTACCTGGAGATGTGGAGCAGGGCCTGTGGCAATGCTCAGCATGCCTGCTCTGTGGTTGGCTAGCCATGTCTGTGTCCCACAGGCAGAAGACTCGGCCAAGTGGGGTCTGGGCTAGCAAAGACTCTGATACAAAATATGGGAAAGAAGCCCTTCCCACAGAGACAACATGTACTTAGTACAAGACAGATGTACTTAGGAATAATAATTCACCATTTTTGTTAGATTTACTTATTTATTTCTTTATATGTATGAAAGTTTCGCTTGCCTGTATCTGTGTGCACCATGTGCATGCCTGGTACCTACTCAGTCACAATAGGGTGTCATATTCCCTGGAACTGGAATTATGGATGATTATGTGGGTGCTGGGAATTGAAACCTACCCTTTGCAAGAGCAACGTGTGTTCTTAACCTCTGAGACATCATCCACCCTGGCTCATCACTTTAAGACAGGGGACTCTCCCTATGTGACTTTGCAAAGTTCTGGAAAAAGTGGGAAGAATGTCCACTCAGCATCCAGGAAACCAGGAATGCAAACAGTGTTTCCTAAGAGGGGCAGATGTCTGGAAGGAAGCGGCTTTGTGTGAGCCTCATCCTAATCTCCATGATGTTTGTTTGTTTGTTTGTTTGTTTTTAAACTGGAACTGTTTGCCTGGCCTAACAGGCATGGTACAAGCACAGGATTGCAGCCCACATTTGTTTGGGGCCAGTCGGGCATTAGGCATAACTCCAGATGGCCCAAGATCTGGGACACCAAGTGCCAACCCTGTTGTCCCAGGCCACTTCCTTTCCTTCTCCTTTGACCTTTTCCTGATAGTGCCTCACATTTGCCAGACTCTTAATAAGAGTTGCTCTTGAACCAAACCACCATCTAACAGTGCATGGTAAAGTGCCCTGCAAGAATCCTCTAACTTCTCAGTCTCTAGTGTGGATAAAACAAGCCTACCAGCTGGAGCCTGAGACAGTCAGTGACAGATCCCCATACAAACTGTGAGTGGAAGGTAGTCTGTTAGGTCACAATGTTAACTCCATTCTCAGCGCTGACCCAGAGGCAGGCAAGCCTCTGTCTGTCACACTTGGCTTTCCTGACCTGAGCAGTTGTACTATGAGCCAGGGCAGGTAGATGTGCTCACCTCTAAGAGGGTGTGCTGAGGAGGAAGTACCTGGCATGTACTCTTGGTTTAAGGTTTGAACAGACACTGGATGCCGTCAACCCCATGCATGAGTCCATGAATAACACAGTGTGCTGCCATGAGAGCCCAACAAGAGGTCCACAGGCACTGCTGGCTCTGGAGGGGTCCCTGCTCCAAGCAGCCACCTGAACAGTCCAGGCTGGGTTCCTCTCTTCCCCTGCCTTCCTTGCTGGTCATCTTTGCTCCCCATATTTCTGGTGATTTCCACTCTCAGCTTTGTGGTGTGGTGTTACTGGACTAGTGGTACCACCACAAAGTACTGAATTTAAAAAGAAAAACCTATCTGGAACTTGAGCCCTCTTGGCTGTCATCTCCAACTCTGAGACTTCAGAGGTCTCAGGCAAGTACAGCAGCCAAGGCACTTGTTTCTGACAAGGCAGAGGTGAAATTCAGTTAGTGTGATGTTAACCATTTGAAGGTAGACAGTTTACCTCTGCACCACATAAGGAAGAGCTCAGTGGCACCCCATGCACATGTGCTCTGTGGCCCTCCCTTCTGCCTAGTTCCCGAGCATCTTCATCCTTTAGAAGTAACCCTTCTATCCTTTGAGGTGCTGTGTGTCTTTTCCTGCCTGTCCCTATCCCCTTCTGGCCCCATGGATTTATCTATTCTTGGGATATTTTGTGTAAACAGACTCATACAACATCGAGCATTTTGAATCTGGCTTCAATTTTTGAGGCTCATTCACACAGTGCCCTGTGTTGATATTTATTGTTTTCTTGTTTTTTGCTTTTGGTTTTAAACGGCTGAATAATCTCCTGTCTGGTTGTCTATTGTCAGTTAGGTTGACTTTGGGCAGCCTCCGCCAGGGTCTGTTGTAAACAGTGTTGCTGTGCACATTTGTGCACAGACGTTTGGTTGAACACCTGTTTTCAGTTTTTCTGTGTGTACTAACCACATGTGTTACCACCAAGCTGCACCCCCAGCCCTATATTTAACTTTTTGAATAACCAACAGGGTATTTGCTCCAGGGCCCCGCTCCAGTCTTCACCAGTGCTTACTGTTTTCCAGTCTTTTTATTATAGCCATCCTCGTGGGGTGTGGGTGTGAAGCAGTGTTTTTTGGCTTGTTCCTGATAATTGATGGTGCGGGGCACCTTGCCTCTGCCGGCTGGTGTTTTAGTCTTTGGCTTTGAGAAAAGTCTACTGAAGGCCCCTCCATTCCTCACGGTAGGGGGTGGAATCCAGAGCTGAGGCACACTCACTCCCAAGTTTCATTGTCTTCTTTATTTTACTATCTCTCATGTGTGCTGGGCTGTGTGCACATGCTCACATGCCACAGCATGTGTGTGGGCAGAGGACACCTTGCAGGAGTTAGGTCCTTCCTCCATTGTGTGGGTCCAGGGCATCAAACCGAGGTCGCCAAGCTGGGCAGCAAACACTTTTACCCACCAAGCCATCCTGTTTGTCCTTTCCTTTGTCTTTTTAAAATTGGATTGTTTCTCTTCATCGTGAGCTTTAGAGCTGCTGTATGTGTTCTAGCAACCCTACCTTTATCAGATACATGATTTGCAAGTGTTGTGCTGTGTTTAGTTTTTCTATTTCCCTGGGTTAACTGCATGTTCTTGATATCACCCACTGGTGCATAAGTGTTCCACTTTAATGAGATCCAGCTTACTTACTTATTTATATTTCTTGTTCGTGCTTTTAGTGTCTGAAGAGTCTCTTGTGAAATCAGTTGTTACACGGTTTACTCCAGTGACTTCTTTGAAGAATTTCATACTTTCAACTCTTTATTTAAAAAAAAATTATCTATTTATTTACTTGTGTGTATGCTCATGAGTGCATATATACCATCACGTACATGTCAATGTGTCTGTTGCATGTGTGTGTGATGAGCATACACACACCATCACATATATGCCAGTGTGTGTGCATGTATGTATGTGTGTATATTGTGTGTGTGTGTGAGAGAGAGTGCATGCACACTATCACGTACATGTGAAAGTCAGAGGAAAACTTGTGAGACTTGGTACTGTTCTTTCTGCCGTGTGGGACCCAGGAATCTCACTCATATTTTCAGGCTTGGCAGCAAGCACCACTTAGCCACTAAGAAATCTCCCTGGCCCTCAATTCTTCAGACTTTTAAAAGTTCCCCTATTTTATTTGCTGTTTTTGGTTTTTGTTTGTTTTTGAGACAGAGTCTTATCATGTAGTCCTGACTGGCCTGGAACTTGTTTTTCAGTCAAGGTTAGCTTTGAACTCACAGAGATCCACCTGGTTCTGCCTTCTGAGTGCTGGAATCAAAGACATGCACCTCTGTGTTTGACTTTTAAATTTTTTTAAATGCAATTTATTTATTTGTATGGTAGAAAGCAGCACATGCCACAGATGTGTGTATGTGTGTGTGTGTGTGTGTGTGTGTGTGTGTGTGTATGCGTAGGTCAGAGGACAACTTGCACAAGTCAGTTCTCTTCTACCATATGGGTCCTAGGGATTGAACTCAGATCATCAGCCTTGGTGGCAAGCACTTTAAAGTATTTGTTCCGTTGTTCTATGTGGAATCTTGGGCTATTTATTTATTTATTTATTCATCTATTTAATGCCATGCTCACTGATGTCATGAAATCCTAAGGTATATGCCCAAAGAAAGAAGTTTTTGGTTCCTGGTTTTTGAGTTTTGTGACGTGGTTACTTGGCCACATTCTTTAGGTTTGCGTGAGTCATACCTTTGTACATGTTTATGTGTGTGCACCCATGTGCAGGAGTGAGTGTGGAGGCCAGAGGCTCATGTTAAGTATTTCTTCTATCACTCTCTTTTTTTATTCTTTGTTCCCTCCCTTCTTCCCTTCCTTCCTCCCTTCCTTCCTTCCTTCTTCCTTCCCTCCTTCCCTCCCTCCTTCTCTCTCTCTCTCTTCCCCCCTTTCTTTCTTTCTCTTTTTAGACAGGCTCTTTCATTGGCCTGGAACTCCCTCACTTGGCAAGACTGGACAGCTGGCTGGCATGCCCCATGGACCCTCCTGCCCTCTTCTCACCAAGCACTAGGATTACAGGAGGAATCCCACACTGTGGGTTTTGCTGATTGTTTTAACATGGGCACAGGGCATCAGAAATCAGGTCCTTGTGGCAAGAACCTTAGTGAAGGAGCATCCCCCCAGCTCCAGCTGTCTTGGTGTTTTGAGACAGTCTTGCTGTGTAGCTTAGTCTCTCCTCGAACTCATGGTGTGTCTGACTCAGCTTCCCATGTGCTGGGGTTATAGGTGTGTGTCATAACACTCAGCTTCCCACAGTGTTTCTGAAGATCACTTTTGCCCATCAAATATCCCTTGTTGAAAATCATTTGTACATGAGGATTTATTTCTGACCTATCAGTACTGTTCCCTAGGAATTTATGTCTATCATTAGGCCAATGCCACATGGTTTTGCATACTGTGGGTTTGTAGTGTGTTTTGAAATCAGAAGTGTGAGTCTTTATGTTTCACCCCCGACCCCCTTTCTTTTCAGAATTATTTTGGCTAATTGGGACCAAGTATTTAGTCCCTTGCAACTTAATGTTTAAACTGGGGGGTTGACTGTTACATTTCTGCAAAATTAAAAATAAGGAAAAAGGAAACGAGGCAGCTGGATTTTGATAGGGATTGCAATGCCTTTAGGTTGCACATTGTTCTCTTGACAGACTTAAGACTTCTAACCATGAGCACTCTAACCATGTCTCTCTCTCCACTCATGTGTGCCTTCTTCAGTCATGCACCATGTTCTGTGGTGTGTAAGCCTTTGACTTCCTCAGTTTGTTTCTAGATATTTTGAGGGCTTCTGTAAGTCATTCATTGATGGTGCCTGTTTATTTTTTTTTTCCCTTCCATGTTGGACATTGAGCCCAGGGCCTTGTGTATGCTAGAAAAATACTATACCACTGAGCAATACCCAGCAGCATTTCATAGTCCCTTATAACATGTAATAACTAGATTTTCAGACTCACACATGTGCAGGGGGCCACCTGACCCAGCCCCCTCTGGGTCTTATGCACATGTGGTGTGGCACACCCAGATGCTGGGTACACAGTCTATACCCTCATACCTTTGGGTTGCCATCTTCCTTTGTAACCATCAGCTTTGCTGTGTCCTTGTGCCAGACGACGGTTTGGGCATTTGTGTGTGTGTGTGTGACTCCTCTTGATCATGTGTACTGTCTTCTTGTGCAGCTCTCCATCCCCTTCCCTGTTTCTTTCCCCTCATCACCATCCTCCTGGGGCTTGCATTTGGGGCTGAAGCCATGTTGGGAACCCCTGCCCCCAAGGCTTAGGCTGGTGGTGTTTTGGAGCTGTGCCAGGTGCTCCATGCAGGCAGTGTACAGGCTGCCCTGAGAGCTTGGTAGGTTACTCCCTTCAGGTGGACAAATGAGCAAAAGCTTAGTAGGTTTAGATGGCCTGGGTCAGCACAACAGAGTACCTGCAGCTAGTGTGTCTGTCAGGTCTCTGCAATAGTACCCCTCTATCCACCAATAACAGTGACAGGAGACCCCAGGGCTGAATGCAGGATCCCATCAGGTAAGGAAGAGGACACTAGGGACATTTTGGAGGGGTGGTGCCTAGGGTCAGAGCTAGGCAGAGCTTAGTTGTCTTGGGCAGAGAGGCTGTGGACATTCTACAGAGGCCAGCCTAGACATGACTAGTGGTGCTTTTTTGGGTGGGGTGTTTAGGGATCCAAGGACCTTCCAGGGAGTCCAAGCCCTGGGATGAGATAGTCTTGACTCCTTCTCATCTCTTCTGTGCTCCTTTAAGGTTATAGATTCAGGTGAGGATAGGGAAGGAGCCTCCTGACCAGACTGCCTGTGATGGAGAGACAGTGAGTGAGAGTACAGGTGCTGCAGGGGCGGCCAGGGGCAGGACATGGAAAATGGCTGCCCAGACGGCCTGTCTGTGTGAGGTGCAGGCCTCCCTGCCCCATATAGCCAACAGGACAGTACCTCAGATTTGGTATGAGTGCTGGGTAGGGCTGTGTCCTCAGGGGCTCTCTCTGGGTGTATGTACCCAGAGTTGGTCCCACACGTGGCCCATGTGGGGTGTGGAATGTGGGATGGGTAGCCCTGGTGGAGAATATAAGGCCCCCACTTATCCTTATACATAACACTGGACCAGGCAGAGGCCAACATTCAGGCAAGTGTAAGAGTTTGAATGAGGGCTGCTCTGCTCCAGCTGGGCTGCTAGGCTGTAGCAGAGATCCTGGCCCAATACTCTAACAGTGTGATGGTGGTAGTGACCTCTGCAGTGGACAAACATTCAGACTGAGGATCCATGTGGCTTGGTGATGTTGGCTCTCCATTTTCCTTCCCCTTAGCTGTCTCTTGGGCAGCTGTGTGCATCCCTGTCAGACCTGGGCAATCATGCAAGGGAGGTGGGAGATATTCATGGGAATGCAGGTTGGTTACAAGGCCCTGCTGTGGGACAGTGGGACCTTTTTGGCGAGCCCTACCCCATGACTGACTGACATAGCTGGAGAGAACAAACACTGACCTGGAATCCAGGCCTTTGTCCTTATAGGAAGGACTGGGAACTGGAGTTCTGAGACCCTTGCCATCCTGGGACAATCCAGAATCTCTACTTTGAGCCAGTGTGTCTTAGAGAACATATTGAGGAAGGGATATGCAGTACCTCAAGTGTGAGGACTTGTCACCATGAGTGCCTGTGGTGTCTCTGCTCAAAGTGGACAAAATTCTGCGACTCTGTACCCAGCCACCTGCAACAGATGCTGTAGGACAGCCCCTGGGAGCAGCCTTTCCTGCTCATGCTTTGCATATGGCCCTGGCCACCTCTGATGCCACCCTGACCTTGCAGCAACTCCCTAGTGGGCCTTGGGTAGGAGACTGCTCAGAAGAAACCAGCCAATCAGGTCCCCTGAATCATGGCCCCACTGCTAGTGCTGGCAAAAGCAAGTGCTGGAGGGTAGTCTGTGAGAATTTCCTGCCATCCTTGGCAGTGCCTGGTGACTACACAATGTGCACAGTGGTTCCTGACCCTCAGCTGGGCACAGGCATCTGCACAGGCCATGCTTAGACTCAGGAGACATAGTGGTAACTTGGCTCCTTATCTGTCTGTCCATCCTGGAGTGAGAGATGAAGAACTCCCAGGGTGAAGGCTGACAGCCTGGGTTGAATGGTAGAGAGGCTCAGGGCGAGCAATAATGCCTCTGTAGTAGAGAGATCACCCAGGAAGGCATCTCTTCCCGCCATCCTGTGTGCCCTGTGGAAGGTCTGAGCCTGCTAGGCTCCATTCCTGTCTTGAGCCCACCAGTATTCTTTGGAGAGTGGAGACTGTAGCTGCCTTTGGCATTGAGGTTCTTATGGTACAGTGTTACCATGTGACCCACTTGCCCCAGCTGTGTATGACTGACCCTTGGTCTTACAGCACTCTTTTGTCACTGGTGCCTGCTGGCCTCTCTGGTCTGTCCCTTGCCTGTTGGAGGCTGTGATTGGGCCTTGGCATTGTGCTGTCTGGATTGGAGCTAACCCAGCAGTTTGGCAGTCTCCGTGGTGACTCCCTATGGCCTGGTAGCAGTCTTCTTTTTGAGCCCTATCTCTCCCACTCTGAGTCACAGCTGGAGTGAGTCCCAGCAGCTCTGCAGGACAGAGGGAATGGCTCTGGGTATGCATGTGTCAGCTCTGGAAAACTCAGCTCTAGTCTGGAGCTGTGAGAAATGACTGCCTGGAGACTGAAGAGATCACTCAGTGGTTGAGAACTCATGCAGTTCTTGCAGAGGACTCTCCAGTATCAGTACCCAGCACCCATGTTGGTGATTCATGGCCACCTATAACTCCAGCTCCAGGACATCCAGTACCATCTTCTGGAATCCATGGGCATATGTACTCATATAAATTCCCACACAGAGACATATAGGTTTAATTTTTAAAAATAGATAACCAAAGCAAGAAGGACAGGAGAAGGGTATATGGACTGCCTGGGTCACATGCAGCCCTTCTCAACTTCAGACAAAGCGAGACAAGTCTGAGAATAACTCAGAGTGTCACAAGAGCAGAGCCAGCTTGACTGAAGGTTTTCCCCTTTCACCTCTTGAATGCTTAATGAGGCCCTGAAGGCAATTCTGGGAGTGGCCTAATGGGATTTATGCTCAGAGATATCCCTGTCAACTTGTGAATCTTTTAGGGTGCTGAGAGCATGAAACTGCTTTCAGGGGCCCTGGACCCCAGAGCTGGAGCTCCTGCCTTGTATCTCATGCTCCTTGAATCTTCTTTTAGTTCCTCTCATGAGCACCATATCATCTGCAGAGCTGGGAAAGATCTGAGAGCAGGTTCAAGTGTGGAGGCAGCAGCTTTAAACAGGAGGATTTGTGTTCAAGTTGAGAAAGTTTCTAATAATTGAAACTGGCCCCCAGAGGAGTCCATGTAGAGAAATGAGGTCTGTGGTAAGCAAGGGCTGCTCGGTTTTGTGCTGTTGACGTTCTGGACTGGAGAATGTTTGGGCGTGGGGCCTGGCCTGTGTACTGTAGTCTGTGTAGTTCTGGTCTCCATCCTGCAAATGCCAGGGACGCGATAAACAAAATACCTTTAGCCATTACCACATGTTCTGAGGCATGCACAATAGCACCCAGTGACAGGCTAGACCCCAACCCAAAAGATTCTTTGTCACCTTGAGCCTCTGCAGTGCTGCTCCGTAGAGACAACTTGACCACTTCAGTACATGCCTGCAGGTATGTCGAAGGATACAGCACCTCAGGTCGTCACATGACCACAGGCCATGCTGATTTTCCTACATCCTGGGCAGCTAAACTTTTGATCTCTCTGTTGCTATAGTTTTACTCTGCACTTGCCGAGTACTACTGTTCATTCACGTTCAAATCCTTCTTCAGAGCTGTGGCATCCTACCCACAGTCGAATCTTTTCTCATGAGACAGAATCAGCAGGCTCTACCTGAGTGTCATTTGGGAAGGGCGCCCTTGTCTGGCTGTCTCCACCTGTTCACTGTGTCCCTTCTTTGTTTGAACCCTGCCTGCTGCGAGGTCAAAACATGATTTTTTTTTTTAAATCCTGTCCAATTTCCACCTTTCCTGCTAAGACTAAGTCTCTTGTAGTCCAGGGTGGCCTTGAACTTACTCTATAGCTGAAGATGACATTGATTTTTTTTTTCCTGGCCCTTCTGCCTTTGCCTCCCAAGAGCCAAGATTAAAGGCAAGTGCCATCAGGCCCCAAGCATGCTAAGCCAGCACTCAACCAACTGAACCACAAGTAGGCCCTTGTACACTTTTAAGGTTACAGTTGCTTTAGATTTGCAGAAAAGTTGTATACATAGCACTTAGTTTTGATGAATCCCCAGGATAGGAGCCAGCACTGATCATTGTTGACTACACCATAACCCTCTTCACAGGCTCTTCTTCTGCCCATGACACCTTGGAGGCTAAATTGTACTGGTATTCTCTGCCCTTTTCTCCCTGTCCATTTCTGTCCTATGACCCTGGAAGGTGAGACAGCTGAGTAGGGACCTGAGGATCCCTTTGACTTTGAGGGGCTACTTCTCCCCAACACACCTATGCGACACCATGACAGCTCACAGGGCCACCTTAGACCAGCCAGGTGGTAAGCTGCTGTGGCCAGAGGAGGGAATACAGTGTCACTTGGCAGGTACCATGGTGCTACCATTGTGTGCATGGCAGGTGCACCCCCCTCCCCCCAATCTCCTGCGATGCAAGGCATGACTCCACTCTCCACCCTGAAAGCACCTGTCTCTGATAGTGGCCATGATGACAGTTTATGGGCCTAGGTAATTTTCCTACTCATCTCACTTTCTAGAAAGGAGAGAGTTAATTAACTGTGGATCTGTGGCATCTCGTGGTAAAAGCCGGACTCTAGGACAGTTTGGTTTGGCTGCAGCTCTTCTTTGGGTGTAAATTTACTGTGCCCACGGTGCCTAAAGCCTGCACCCCCTGAACCAGATGCTTGAGCTAGGGATGGGGGTAGCTGTCTTTGGAGCATTTGGTCCAAGCTTCACTTTTAGCAAGTGGGAAACTGTCCCAGTACAGGAGGTTAGGCTGTGAGGACTAGGGTCCTTGCCACCTCTGTGGCTTAGTTCCTTCCTTTGAGTCACTGCTCTGAAGGAAATCAGTGTAACTGAATTGAGCTTTCATCTGAGAAGACCTCAGACCTCAGGCAGGCAGTTTTGGTGGACTACCCTAGTCTGCCAGGCTGCGGCCATCCGATTGTGGTGTGTCCCCTGTCTTCTGCCTTGCTGGGGACCTTGCAAGTAGCCAGGTCTTAGGATTGTTCCTTGTCTGCAGTGAGGCTGGGGCTCTGGATTGGGGGACATAGGGACTACTGAGACTCCTTACTCTGTTCTGTGTCTACCTCACATCCTGTGACCCTGGCATCTCTGTGTTTGGATGTTTGCATTGATGTTGGAGCTCTGGCCTTGGGGACACAGGGACCACTGGAAGCCCTCAGTCTGTTCTGGATTCCCCTCACCTCCCACAGCCTTGGCATCTCTACTTTTGAACGGTTCAGTCTTTACCCAGTGGTCCATGCATCAAAACCTTGGCTTTAGCCCTCACTCAGGTTAGCTCAGAGTGTCCTCATTTTAGGAAATTCTCAGTTCTGTCACCTTGTGATGGGTGACAGGAGGGGGCTCTGTGAGCACCACTCAGGTATGCATTCCCATGGGAGCAGCTCCTCTGATTAGAAATTACACACACACATTTACATATACAGTTTCATTTTATATGTGTGAATGTTTTGCCTGCCTGTATATTTATGCACCACACATGTGTACCTGGTGTCCACAGAGGTCAGAAGAAGGTTTCAGATCCTCTGTAAGTGGGCTGCTGTGAGCCTCTTTGTGAGCACTGGGAATTGATGCCCTCTGAAAGAACAAGTGTTCTTAACCCTCGAGTCCTCTCTCCAGCCCGGCTCCTTTGATCTTGACCTACTGGATTTCAGGGATTTCCTTTTCTCTTTCCTGGGGGTTTTGTGATAGTGGCTCTATCTGAGAGACTACCACAGGATGGATGACGGCAGTGCCTGACTTTCGTGGTTGCCCAGCTTGAATGGACTGCTCACTCACCAGATTCAGCGTTGAGGCCAACCTACTTGGAAACATTCTATCCCCTGCTTGAGTCTTTGGAAACATTGTAGCCACTGCTTGAGTTCTCACATAGTAGATTCCTGGTGAAGTTTCAGGAGTGCCCTATAGCCTGTGGGCCTTATTGAGAGCTTCAGTCAAGGTAGTCCCTGACTGTCCCTCTGATGGCCAGGGGATCAGACCTTGTCCTTCTGCCTGCTGTGTTTGTCTGTATCTGTCCCTAGGCACTAAGGGTGCCTGAGGTGTGGCTAGGTGTCTCACCTGCTGTCAGTCACCTGCTACTGGCCCTATGAGTGAGGCCGTGCCCCCATCATACTACAGGCATGGGTGTCACAGGTTGCAGAGTCCTGGCCCAAGTCCATGCACCACAGCTCTCTGTTCTCTGGCTATCTCTGTTCCATCCTAGAAAACTCCACCCCTCTTGCTGCCTGTCCAGGCTCCAACCAATCACCTTCTTGTGGATAGGGCCAGCAGGAGGCACTGTTCTCCCCCTTATACCGGCTACAGTCCACCAAAGCTTCCAGTAGTCAGGGTCAGGACCCATCTGGAGGCCTGCTCTACAGACTAGCTGTCACCATGCAGGTCTCTACTAATTTTTGCATTTCTTATCTTTTATAGTTTTACAAAAAAAGGAAAAGGTCAAAGAATAAGCATTAGAATTTTCCAGCAAGATGAGTCACAGAGCTCACCCTCTTTCAGTGGGGATCTCCTGGAGTTATAAGAAGTCTTCTGATTTCAAGGGCCATAGGGCACAGCCAGCTCCAGGGTCTATCTCTTGCCCTGGGCTGAGGAGAATAAGCTCGCCTCCTGTGTTTAGAGTCCTTATCTCTGTCAAGAGGACCTTGGACTGCATTTGCTCTCCAGTCAGGTTTGTTTGCTGTCTCTGAGGGTTTCATCCAGAGAGAAGGCTTTAATTCCCAAAGCTTCTGGGAAGAGATATTTGCTCTACATCTGCATACAATTGGTTTCCTTAGAAACCACTGGAATAGATGCTCTGGAGCCTGCTTCAGAGTTTTAAAGAGACCCTGCCTTATATCTAGAAGATCTAAAAAACCCACACACTGGTTTTAGAGTACATACAGAGACAGTTGTGAATATTCATTTAGTAAATCAAGAGTGCTCGGCTGCTGAATGGTAGAGCTGAGGGCTGATTAAATAAATGGCTGTGTACGCACACAATGGGAAATTATCCAGTCACCAACAATGTGTTTACAGCAGGTTTAATGACTGGGGGAAATGTTTGCAATGTAACATTAAATGACTTGTTGTATTTATTAGTAGGCTGACAGTTGCCATTAATTAGTTAAAACAAGTTCAAATTTTTAAATATTTAAATTTAATATTTCAGTACTAAAACTTTATTTTTGAAAGTGAAGGGTATAAAAGGTATTGGGTATAAAAGATATTGTCCCCCTTCAAGCACATTTATACTTTCTAGTGAATTTTCCACATCAGTCGTGAAAAACTGAATGAGGGCCTGGCGCTCCTAGTGTTGAGGAGAAGGTTTATTGTAGATATAAGGGAGAGCACAGCCAGAGCCATCTGGAAGGGTCCAGAGTGAACCCAGAGACCAAGGGCCGAAGAGCCTGGTATAGCCAAAAATGGCTGGGTTTTATAGGAATCAGAGAAGCTCAGGGGAAGGGAAGCCCAGCCCCAGGCTGGTGAGTTTAGTGTAAGGGTTCCCGTGTACCAGCCGGGATGTGTCTGTAAGAGATCCTGGCTAAGGTGCTGAGAGAGGCTGGTCCCAGTGTCAGTTAGACATTCATCCTGAGTTTGAGACCTATCACTTCTAATAGTTAGGAATTAAGTAAACTGAGTGTGATGGTGCATACCAGCTCAGGGCAGAGACAGGGAGATTGCCATAGATTTGTGGCCAACCTTGACTACATAGCAAGACTCTGTTTCTAAAAGCAGAAACAAAGCAAACAAAAAACAAAAAGCGAGAGAGAGAAAAAAAAAAGCAGGCAAGGAAGTCAGCTTGGGGTGTGTTGTTGGGCTCCTTCTAGAGAAGGTTCTGGACACGGGTGTTGAAGTCACTCTTGTTCTGCTGCTGCTGGCTCCAGGCTTCATGATATTGAAAGCAGAGGGTGGAGGGCCAGCTTACTCTGTTAGCACACCTTGTCCCTTTTCCACTGTAGCCTCACCCCCTAGAGTACTTTAGCTTGCTGACTGCCCCCACCAGGCCTGGGAGCTTAGGGCTCTGCCCAGCCTTGGGAAGGTGGGGTGTCTTACAGGGAGCAGAGAACACTGCAGAGTGCTGGGCTATTCTGTTACCAGCTCTGTTCCTGTGTATCTGGGGACCCTAGTGCTTGTTGGCCTGGCCACAGATAGGGGTAGCGAATGGGTCAGTCAGGTGTGGATATGCTAAGCACCACCTGTACCCGAGATGCCTCGGGTGTAGCCCTGAGAATGAACTCGAGTTTCTTTAGGACTTGAGATGCTAGAATGACTTCCAGCGGAGAATCCACACTTGCCAAGATGACATGATTCCTCACAGATGCTCAGTACTTACAGATGCTAAGTGGTCCCTGGCAGGCAGGCTCCTGAGTCCTCACAGATGCCAACAACTGTTCAGAGATATGGCCCTTCGGAGCCCCAACCCTATCCCTTCCTGGTGCTTGCATACACTCAACAGTTGCTTCTAGGTGTTCAGATCTCAGTGGCTCTAAGCAATTATGAACAGGTATTTGAATACTTAAGGAGGTTAAGTCATTGCTTGCAGATGCCAAAATGTTTCTGAGTAGGTACTCCACCTGGAAGCAAGGTGACCCGAGGTTGAAATATGAGAAGCCATGTCAATAGGATCACTTTCCTCCGGGGATGACCATAGAGAACTGCTGATTAGTCTGTTACCTGGCTGGGTTTTTTGTTTGTTTGTTTGTTTGTTTTTTCTTTCTTTTCTTTTCTTTTCTTTTCTTTTTTTTTGAGACAGTTTCTCTGTGTAGCCCTGACTGTCCTAGAACTCTCTCTATAGTTCAGACTAGCCTTGAATTCAAAGATCTGCCTGTCTCTGCTTCCCAGGGGGTTGGGATTAAAGGGATGGGTCATCACCCCTCGAGAATGTTTACAATGAGCTTTGTGAAATTGAGGATTTTGAGTCACAGGAAAGATTTTCTGTCTATATGAATTATATAACACAACAGCCAGCTCTGGAATAGCTCTATTCTGCTTTGGTGTCGTGCCTGGTGTGCCAGGAACCCAGCACCGTGCAAGAGGCACATAGTAAATGTGGAGGCCAGCAGCGGCTGTGAGGTGTCTATCACGCCTCACCTTAGTCTTGGAGACAGTGTCTCTCATCAACTGGGACACACCATTTCTGCAATACTGGCTGGCCAGCAAGCCCCCGGGATCCACCTCTCTCTGCTTCCCAGAACTAAAGTCACAGATGTACCCCTCCGTGCCTGGTTCTTGTGTTTGTACTAGATATCCAAACTCAAGTTCATGCTTGTACGACAGGCACTTTATCTACCAAGCCAACTCACCAGCCCAGAGGCACAGTGTTTGTGAACAGATTGAGTGTGGCTGCCACCCTGGTGAGTTCTTCAAAGGTGTGTGTGTGTGTATGTGTGTATGTGTGTGTATATGTGTGTATGTGTGTGTATGTATGTATGTGTGTGTCTGTGTGTGTCTCTGTGTGTATGTGTGTGTGTATGTGTGTGTATGTGTGTCTGTGTATGTGTGTATGTGTGTGTATGTGTGTCTGTGTATGTGTATATGTGTGTGTATGTGTGTGTATGTATGTGTATGTGTGTGTGTCTGTGTCTGTGTATGTGTGTATGTGTGTGTATATGTATGTGTATCTGTGTGTGTGTATGTATGTGTGTATCTGTGTGTATGTGTGCCTGTGTGTATCTGTGTATGTGTGTGTATGCGTGTATGTGTGTGTGTATGTGTGTGTATGTGTGTGTGTATGTGTGTGTATATGTGTGCGTGTGTATGTGTGTGTATGTATGTGTGTGTATGTGTGTGTGTGGCTGGCTTTCAGCTGCAGGCTCATGCAGCCAGGGAGGCTTACTTCTTAGACAGTGCTCAGGAGAATACTGGATTTGAATCTTTTGGGGTGAAGCTCATGAAACAAAAAGCTACCATCCGAATGCTAATCCAGCCTCTGCCCTTTACCAGGGCAGGCTCAGTCAGTCATAGCATTGTGCTGATGTTGGCTTGCAGCTGTCCACAGAGCAGGAGAGGCTATGACAGTTCAGACTTGTAGCTAGCTTCACTTTGAGTTCTCATGTGCACAACAAGCATTGCTTGCCTGCTGCCATCTTGGCTGCCCTGTCCTCAGCCTCTGCCACCTGAGCTGGGGTCTGGGAGACTCCCCTCCCCTTCCTGGAGGAAGAGTGTGACACCCTGCATGTTGTCTCGTGGGTCACATCTGTCATGTTTGCAGCGATAGGGAGGCAGCGGATTCTCTGGATTCACACCTCAGCACCCTGTCAGTTCTATCTGGTGGCCCCATCTAGCTAGGCCCCAGGAGTGAATGTGGGCTCCATGAGAAACTGCCTCTGTTGCCGGCATGCATCCAGTGCCTTTGAGGAGCATTAACTTGAAGCTATGTACTCTGCTGTGCCTCTGGAGAGCCAATGACCTCAGAGCAATGACAGGACTCCAGTGGAAGCTGGCGGGCCAGTGAGGCCCTTTTGGTGCTGGGAGGCCTTCCCTCTCTTAGTTTCTATAAATTAGAGTACTTGCCTGGGTTAGGAGAAAAGAAAAGGTGGAGTACTTTCTCCAGACACTTGCATATACCCTAAATAAATGTGTGTAACAAACAAGTGCGACAGGACCCGGAGCTTTGGCTCTGAGAGTAGCCAGACTGCCTGCCTCCCTGCCCGTGAGCCCACATTTCCATCGTCCTTGTTTCTACCTTGGAACTTTCCACACTCAGTGAGAACTGGCTGTTTTGAGGGCTGTTTACCAACCTGCTCATGCCCCTCCACACGCTGCAGTTGGAGCCTGTCTAGGCAGGAGGGAGACATCCCAGCGTGCTGTCTCCTCTTCTATGAGCTCTGTATGGCTTGTTGCAGGCTCTCAGGGCACCCAGGTGTTAAGCCCTGGCCCCCTCCAAGCTCTGATGGCACCCAGAACTCTGGGCCAGCCTCTCACTCCTGGTCCTTTGCCTCTTGCTCCAGCATGGCCTGGCTTCTCCTTTAGGAAAGTTTCTCACGTGAGTAGCTTCCCCCTGCATCTTCCACACTTCCCACTGACAGCTCTGCAGGTGAGCACACACAGAATTCTTTTTTCTTCCCCTTCCTTCTCTTCTTTCACTACTTCCTCAGTGCTAGATATTGGGCCTTGGGCCTTACTCACACTAGGTCAGCGCTTTCACTTTGAGCTATGTCCCCAACTCTCTTAGCTGCTCAGGCTGATCTTAAATTTGCCATCCTGCTTCAGCCTCCTTATGTAGCTGAGGTTAGAGGCCTGCACTGCCAGTCCCAGCATTATTTTTAGTAGACAAATTATAGACCGATTTTGAATTTATAGAATGACTAAGCAAGAAGAACCAAGTTCCTGTATGCCTCCCCTACCCTACACATCACCCTGTTTCCTTACAAAATCATTTACATCTGTGTGGTGTATTTGAGCCAGTTGATGAACCAGTGTTGATGTTTTAACATTAACGTATATAGTTTGTTTTAGAAGCAAGCCATTCTTTGTTTAAAATTAATTTTCTTTTAATTTTATGTACATCTGTGCACTACATGTGAGTCTGGTACCCATGGAGGTCAGAAAAGGGTATTGAGTCCCCTGGGACTAGAGTCACAGATACTTGTGAGCTGCCATGTGGGTGCTGGGGATCACACCAAGGTCCTCTGGAAAAGCCCAGTGTTCTTAACTGGCTGTCTGCTGAGCCACCTCTCCAGCTCCTAGAAGACATTCTTTGTATTACATACCCTATTTTAAAAAAAATTCTATGTGTGTGTATGTGTGTGCGTGGTATGTATTTGTATATTTGTGTGTGTGTTTGTGTATGTGTGTGTATTTGTGTAGTATGTGTGATATATATGTGTGTGTTTGTGTATGTATATATGTGTTTGTGTATGTATGTGTGTATGTAGTTTGTATGTATGTGCATATGTGGTATGTGTATATATGTGTGTTTGTGTATGTGTGTGGTATGTATGTATATGTTTGTGTATGTATGTGTTTGTGTATATGTATATGGTATATATGTATATGTGTATATGGTGTGTGTGTGTGTGTGTGTGATCACATATATGAGTGCTGGTGGGTCAGAGGACAGCCTCAAGTGTTGGTCCTTACTGCCCACCTTGCAGGCAAGGCCTCTTGCTCACCACTGAGTATGCCAGGCTAGGAGTCTTGTGGAGGTTCTCCTGTCTTTACCTCACATCTTGCTGTAGGACTGCTGGGTTACAGACACACTACTGCATTTGGCTTTACCTGTGTCCTGTGACTCCAAATATGTCCTCATCCTTACACAGCAAGTATTTTATCCAGTGAGCCATCTCCCAAGCCCCTACATCCTGGGGATTTTGACCATGATGCCATTGTGGGCTCACACAGAACAATTTCTCTGAAGTCTCTGTGCTTCATCAATTTCTGCTTTCCCTTGACCCCAAGCCCTGAGAACTGTTATCTTTTTCCTGCCTTATAGCTTTTCATGCTGCCGTGTAGTGAGAGAACCACACTCTGAAGACGTTTCAGACTGGTAGCTTTTACTTTGTGGTGTATGTTCAAGTGCTCTGTGTCGCTTCATGCCAGAAGTGGTTCCTTTCCCTGCTGTGCTGCCACGGTTCCTGGAGAGCATTGTTGTCACTTCTACGTTCTAGTGTTTGTGACCCTGCACAGGTTTGAATGCTGTGTGAGTTTTCAGTTCTCTCTTGGTAGATACCAGAGAGAGCAACCGTAGAATCACACACTAACAGTATGTTCATTTTCCTGAGAAACCACAAAGCTGCAATACACACAGTGGCTGTGACACCATTGCTGAGTGAGTGTCCTGGTCACCCCTTTTCTCATCGATGTTCTGTGTTGTCAGGGTTCTGTGTTTTGCCCATCCTTGCAAGCACTCTGGGGGACCTTGCTTTGATTCTTAGCTTCTGGTGATGTGACGCTGAGAGTCTGTCCCATGCTTGTGTCCTGTAATGGCCATCTAGAGGTCTTCCTCATGAGGGGCTTGTTGAGGTCTAGGCCTCATTTAACATTGGGCTGTTTTCTTGCTGAGTTTTAAGAATTCTTGCAAATGTTGGAACCAGTCTTTAACAGGCATGTTTTGCAAGTATTGTCTCTCAGTTTGTGGATCATCTTTTTAAATCTCCTGCCTTTTCAGAGCAGGAGTTTTAGAATTTAACAAAATCCAACTTGCCAATTCTTTCATAAATCATGACTTTGGGAATGTATCTACGAAGTTATCAACAGGGCTGGAGAGATGATTCAGCAGGCAAAGATGCTCATTGCAGAGTCTGCCTTTCTGATTTAGTGTGTCTGAGCCTTCACATGCAAAGTGGGCTTCTGTGGACAGCACATGGTTGGATCTTCTTTTTTTTTTTCTTTCTTCTTTTTTTGTTTTTTCCAGACAGGGTTTCTCTGTGTAGCCCTGGCTGTCCTGGAACTCACTCTGTAGACCAGGCTGGCGCCTCGAACTCAGAAATCCGCCTGCCTCTGCCTCCCAAGTGCTGGGATCAAAGGTGTGCACCACACTGCCTGGCCTTTTTTTTTTTTGTTATCTATTTTATAGTCTCTGCCTTTTAATTGGTACATTTAAGACACTAATATTTAAAGTGATTATTGATATATTAGACTAATATTTACCATATTTATTATTGTTTCCTATTCATTGCCATATGTATGTATATATGTATATATATGTACATATGATAAGTGTGTGTATACACATGCATGCATATGTAGATATGCATACACCTTTGCACCTCTAGCCAGAGGTTGATATTATGTGTCTTTCTCAGTTGCTTCTTTTTTTTTTGTTGTTGTTGTTGTTTGTTTTTTGAGACAGGGTTTCTCTGTATAGCCCTGGCTATCCTGGAACTCATTCTGTAGACCAGGCTAGCCTTGAACTCAGAAATCGCCTGCCTCTGCCTCCCAAGTGCTGGGATCAAAGGCGTGCGCCACCACCGCCCATCTCAGTTGCTTCTTAACCTTATTTTTTTTGAGACAGTGTTTCTCACTGAATCCAGAGCTCAGCAGTTGGCTAAGCTAGCTGGTCGGTAGCCTAGAGATCTTCCTGTCTCGACCACTCAGTGTTGGCATTATGGGAGCATACCGCTGTGCCAGCTTTTTATGTGGGTGCTGGGATTAGACTGAGATTATTGAATTGTGTGACACTTGACCAACTGAGCTTTTTCCTTCCATTCTTTTATTATACCTGCTTTGGCTTTAATTATGCATATTATAGGATTTTAGTTTTCTTTCTCTTGTCAGTGATATTTTCAAAATAAACATTTTTAATGGTTGCTGTGATGGTTTGAATGAGAATGTCCCCCATAGGCTTCTGTATTTGAACACTTGGCCCCCTGTTGGTGGAACTGTTTGGGGGTATTATGAAATGTTCAGGGTGTGAAGCCTTGCTAGAGGAAGTATGTCACTGAAGGCAGGCTTTGCGCTTGTAACCTCACCCCACTTGGGGTTTGCTCTCTCTCCTTTTTTTGTGGTTGAAGATGTCATCTTCTAGCTTCTCCCTGACATTATGTACTGTCCCTTAGGAGCCGTTCACCAAGTAGACTCTCCCATAAGTCAGGTTCAGTCAGGGTATCTTATCTCGGCAGCACAGTTCCTGGTACAGCTAGCTGCTTCTGCATTTACAATGTACACTTATGACTACTCCAGGTCCTCTCTCATAGGACTCCAGCTGCTTCTGCATTTACAATGTACACTTATGACTACTCCAGGTCCTCTCTCATAGGACTCCGGCTTCTCTTGGTAGAGGAGGGAGAAACGGTATCTAGGAATCCCTTCCCATGCTTTATAACACTGCTGTTATTAACTTGAATTATCCACAAACATCAGGCACAGTATAAACTATTATTGTTTTGAACGGATACTTCTTAGGTCAGTGAAGGATATGAGAAATAGAGGCCTGTGAGATGGTTCAGTGGGTGAGGGCTCTACTGCCAAGTCTCACCACCTGAGTTCACTGCTTGGGCCTGACATGGTGGGAGAGAATCAACTCCTGCAAGGATTTCTCCAGCTACCACAGAGAAGCCATGGCCCTGTCCTTCTCTGCACTCCCCACCCCCCACTAAATAAGTGTTTAAAAGTTTTAAAGAATATGAGAATTAAAACTTTTTAACTTGTTACTTTTTAGTAGCATCCTTTATATAATTTCAGTTTCTAACCTTTGTAATTCTTTTTTCTCTCTAAAAAACTTTATTTAACATTTCTTTGAAATAGGGTATACTGGTGGCTCATTCTCACAAATTTTGTCTAAAATAGAATTTATTTTCCCTCTCCTCTGAAGGATAGCTTTGCTGGACATGGAGGAGTACATCTATAACCCCAACACTTGGTACTGGAGGCAGGAGGATCAAACTTGCATATATACTGAGTTTGAGGCCAGAGTGGGCTATGTAAGACCCTATATAAAAAACAAAACTTAACTAATTAATTAATTAAAATGTAAAAGGAGGCTGGTAAGCAGCTAAGTGAGTAGGAGACATTGCACTCAAGCCTGGGGCTCTTAGATCCATCTCAGAACCTGCAGAGGAAAGTTAAGAACGTACGCAAGCCCCTCTGACCACCACACACGCACATGCAAAGTTTAAAAATGCTAGACTCAGAGTTCCGTATGTTCCCTAATCCTTCAAACCCTTTCAATAGTTTACCACATGCTCTTGATGCTTATAAGATTTTTGAGAAATTGGATGTAAGTCTATCCTTGCTTCTACATAGGTAAGGAGCGTTTCTCCTGACCACCAGCTTTTCTCAAGATCTCTTTGTATTTGAGTGTGTATGTGTGAATGTGCACATGTGTGCCAGGCATGCATATGTATGCTCACACATATGAGGGTCAGAGGACAGTGTTTGGAAGAAGACTCTCTCCTTCTACCTTATGTGTCTTGGGTATTGAACTCAGGTCATCAAGCTTGGCAGCAAGTACCCTAGTCACTGACCAACCTTGCCTACTACTGTCTTTCAGTGTGCCTTATGTTTTCTGTTGCAAATATGCTGTTTCTAGAACAAGCATTCTGTTTACACCTTGCCACATAGAAGGGCATACATGCACACCTGCATACTTGCATCTTCCTGATTCTTCTGGAAGAATCGTGTGGTGTGGTGAGGCATCTGGAGCGCTATGGTGTCTCTTACTGGGGCTGTGTTGCCTTAGAGTTGGATCCTAGGAAGCTTCCCTCGTCACACTTGATCCCTCACGTGGTGCTGCTGTTGATTGGCTGAAGGACTCAAAGTTTCCCAGGCAAAGACTCTCGCTTGGGTTCTTGTGACGGCCAGAGGGTTGGCTTGTTGAATGACATTCAGTTGTGTCTTTCTGCTCATCAAGGGGTTCCATTCTTCTCAAGTCCCTTTCTCTGAAAGGTCTGCCTGCACCAGCACTTGCTTTGGCTAATGTTCTGTAAAGATTTATCTGTGACTGTCGGAGAGTATCAATTTGAGACAGGGTCTCACTTTGTAGCCCTTGCTGGCCTCAACTCAGAGATCCACCTGCCTCTGCCTCCCAAGTGCTGGGATCAAAGGTGTGTGCCACCACACTGAAATAAAAAATATGTTAAAACAAAATTGAATATACTTATAAATTCAGATAGCTTTGATTGAAACTAAATCGTTTTTTCATGATTAAAAATCTTTAAGGGCTAAGGGTATAAGTCAGTAGTAGCCCACATGAGGTCCTTTTAATAGCATCACACACTCAAGGGTTTACACTTACTGCGTTGTATGGATATTAACAAATTCTAACTTTGGAGGAATATGGTTCAGTTGGTAAAGTGTGTGAGCTGAGGGTCTGTGTGAGCCTGCAGATCTGAAGTCGAGTCCCTAACATCCATTAAAAGCTAGGTGAATACCTGAAACCCCACTTGGGGAGGGGGCAATGATAGTTGGTCTACCACTCTACCTGTATCAGTGAGCTCTAGGTTTCTGTCTCAGAAAGGAAGATGGAGAGCAGCCAAGGAAGATGCCCAATGTTTATCTCTAGCCTCTACATATATGCTTACACATGCTTCCACCGACAGGTGTGCACACACATGAACATGTGCATACATATAACACACACACACACACACACACACAACCAGCTGTCCCCACCCATGAACTCATGATGACATAGGCTCCTGCTAGGAGCGATGCCTGTGCTTGTCTGCAGCATCAGGGTTAACATTGGATATTAATATGCCCCAAAGACCTATGTGTTGGATGCTTGGTCCAGCCTGTAGGGCAGTTGGGAGGTGGCGCTACCTTGAGGAAGTGAAAGCTAGTGGGAGGAAGTAAGGTCTTTGGGGGAAGTGTCCTGGACGGGCATGCCCACCCGTCCCCAACATCTCTCTCAGTCCACTTCCGAGCTGTGCTGAGGAAGCTGGGCCTGCTTTCTCTGCTGTGTGCTCCCACCATAGTGCTCTGTGCTACGGGACCAAAGGAACAGGCCAAGTGACTCTACGGAGACCTCTCAAACTATGAGCCAAAAAAAGTCTTTCCACTTTTCTCAGGTGTTTTGCCACCATGACAGCTAACTAGCATGATCTGCAACACCCTTTCAGCTGCCAGTTTGGTGGGCATTTCCTCCTGTGGTGGCCTTTTCTATAACTATAAATTACAGCTTAGTCACTAGTCAGGCATATACCATTTCCTCGCATGATTTTCGTACAGAAAATGGTCTTTTCCTGGCTACGTGTTTGACACTCATTTCAGGGCTGAACCCAAGTCTCTCTTAGGTGCCTGTGACTCATTTGCAAGTGATCTTTTATTTTGGTTCCTGATGTTTCTCAGTGCAATAGGAATCTGTTCCATTGTCCTGAATTGTCTTTATTACTGTGCCCAGGAGGGGAAACAGTGACCCCCCAGAGGGTTCCAGGAGGGAGTGTCCTCTCCGTGTCTGCGCGGGTGAGATGGAGCAGTGCTCTTTAGGGACACTTGCAGCCACCCCTGACCTGGCCTTTTTTTTTTTTTTTTTTTTTTTGAGGTGAGGGTCTTACCATAGCTTTCCCAAAATTCAGTATATAGACCAAGATGGCCTTGAACTTATGCTGACTCTCTTGCCTTGCTTCCAGAGTGCTGGACCTACATTTGTACCCTGCACACACACACTCTTGAGTAGCAAGTGTGTGGGTCTTGCTAACTTCTTCCCAACAAAACGCTGTTTTAAATAAGCGTATAAGTGTGATTTTTCTACTTTTAAGTGAGTTAGAAGTCAGATTTCCGGAATGCAGCCCTTGGCATGCAACCCTAACATGCCTGTTAGTTGAGTCCTCACAAGCGTCTTGGCCCTTGGGTTCATGTCCACTCACGCTCCTAGCTCCAGTTTGCTTGAAGGCCTGGGACACTTCTGCTGTGTCCTGTAGGTGGAATGTTCATGGTAATGAAACTTGGAGGGACCCAAGACTTCTCCCTTCCCCTGGGAGTGGCACAGCTGCCTCTGGGTGGGAGGGGAACAGCTGACCCTGAGTTTCTTAGAAAGGACACAGAGCACTGTCATCAGGGACACCTGAGCTGCAGAGCTGAGTAACATTAGGGTATTCACTTTGTGCTTAGGGATGCATGTGCTTTCTACCTGTCACGCTTGGCTTTTCTGTGAGCCAGTCCTTTCTATAAAGAGACCCACAGAAGAGAATTCCCCAGTAGGCAAGTCAGAGCCTGACGCTTTGCACAGGCTCCGTGGTAGTATGGATACTTCCCGGCCAGTACAAGTGCTCTGTGGCTCGTGTGAACGCCTCATGGCTGGCGTGATTATTCTACGGCTGCCGTGACTCCTCCATACCTGGTGTGGATGCTCTGTGGCTGGTGTGACTTCTCTATGGCTGTGTAAAGTGCTCCAAAGCTTGTGTGAATGCTCCGTAGCACCTGCGAATCCTCTATTGGCTGGTGTGAATTCTCCATGGCCAGTGTAAAATACTCCATAGCTGGTGTGAATTCTTCCATGGCTGGTGTGAATTCTCAATGGCTGGTGGGAACACTCTGTGGCCAGTGTAGATGCTCCTTAGTGGGTGTGAATGTTCTATAGCAACATGCCAGTGTTCTATAAAATTACTTTAAACCAAGCTGCAAACCCACATTCCCTCTTTTTTCACCCCTGGCACCCCACTTGCCACCATGTCTTTTAGACTTACTTGTTATAGACATTTTATCTGTGAGTTGTTATACAATATCAGCACTGTATGTTAGACTTTTTCTCACTAATGTGTTTTCCCATTCATCTGTGTTGCTGAATGTGTAAACTTTAAGACAAATACTGTTTTCTGTGTGTGATCACATGTTACTGATCCATCCACCTGTCTTGGATGTTGGAAGCAGTGCCCACTTTCATCTCACTGCTTTCTGTGAATAGGGCATTGACAGAATGCCAATTCTTAACTCTTAGATATATAGCTAAGTGAAACTGTTGGCTTGTATTTCCTGAGGAAATCAATCTCCCCCCCCCCTCGTGTCTGTACCATTTTACATCTCTCAACTGAAGAAATCATGGAAGGGTCACAGCCTCTCCACGCCTTCATGAAAACTGCAGCTGTCCCATTGAGTGAGGGGTTTGGCTTACACTTGTCTGACTACCTGAATGTTCAGCTTCATTTTCTGTGCCTGATGGCCGCTTATTCGACTTCTTGGGGGAAATGTCTGTTTGAGTCATTCGCTCATTTAAAAACTAGATTGTTTTATTATTGAGCTATAAGTGTTCTTTATGTATTTGGATGCTAGACTCTTAGCAGGTATGTAATCTAAAAACATTTTCTTATTCTATAAGCAGACTTTTCTTTCTCAACAGTGTCCTTTGATGTACAAGTCTGTTTTTTAATCAAGGTGAAAAATTCTTTGATAGCCTCATACATACATACATACATACATACATACATACATACCTCTGTGTGTGTGTGTGTCTTTTCCACACACCACGTCCCCCTCATTGCATGTTCTCATCCTCCTGCTGAAGCTCTTCTCATTCCCAATAAGCCTGTGGTTTCAAGACCCCTCCTCTTTCTCTTTATTTTTTTGAACACTGAATTTAATTGGGATTTCTGGACAAGCATGAGTGAGGGGGTTAGTTACTGGGGTAGGGGCAACTTATCAAAGGTACAGTTCTGAAGAGAATGGCACTCCCTTCCCTATGTAGTAACCATCAGCTGCCAGTGAGTCCCTCGGGAAGGGGTGGGGCTTCATGAGGCCCACCCCTATCCATGCTGAGCTGTTGCCTGACCCAATCTTAGGTGCACAGAGGTTTTTAATTTTGATAAAGCCCAGTTTTTCATTTGTAGATGCTGTTGCTGCTTCTTTCTTTGGTGTTATATCTAGTCATCCACTGCCAAATCCAAAAGCATGAGGATTTCACCCATGTTTTCTTCTTTATCATGTTAGATCTTATATTTGGCTTATCACTTTGTTTTCAGTTAGTTTTTCCAAAGGCTATCAGGTAGGCATTAGGAATAGAGATAGGCAGACCCTGAGAACTCGCCAGTTAGTATGTACATGGTAAGGTTTAGGTTCTGAGAAAGACCCTACTCAAGCCAGTAAAGCAGAAAGCACAGAAGATGTCCTGCCCTGGCATCTACACTCGTGTATTCACATGCATGTATTTGCAAACTCATGTGCATACAGTATATCACGCATGCCCCCCCCACACACACGCACACACACACACACACACACACACACACGCACACACACACACACACACACACGCGCACACACACGATAGTCTTTTCCAATTGAATGACCTTTATTTCTGGGTCCAATTCTTTTCTGCTGGTCTGTTTCCAGCTGGCTAGGCGCCTATGGTTTTATTGTATGTTTTGAAGTTGTAATGTATATGTCCTCTTCATCTTTGTTTTTGAAGATTTGGTTATTTGGGGGTTCTTCACAATTCCACATGAGTGTAAAGTCAGCTTTTACCTTTGTTTCAACAATGGACAAATCTTGCCTTAATTCGAGGTACATTTCTCTCAGACAGTGTATCCTTCTTGATGTGTGTGTCATCACTTTTTTGATTTTCTTTTCAGATTATCTGTTGCCAGTGTCTACCAGCTGTGCTGGTGTGGTAGTCTTGTGTTGTACAACGCCCCCTCTTGTTTATTAGGGCCAGTTTGTTTTACATACATACATTTAAGCTTGTCATCTGCAAATAAAGATCATTTCACCTCTTTCTATTTGAAAGCTTTTAATTTAATCTTGCTGTCTAGTTGCTCTGACTGGTCCCTCTAACACTGCTGAGTAGAAGGCAGAGGCAGGCATCCTGGCTCTTTCAGATCTTCTGGGGAAGAGTTTTGGCTTTTCATCATTCTGTGTAATATTAGCTGTGAGTTTTTCATATCTTCTATTTTTACTCTGTAGAGTTAAATTTTTTTTTTTTCTAAAGAGTCAGGAGTTTTGACACACACCTTTAGTTACACCACTCTGGAGGTAGACACAAGTAGATCTTCAGGCCAGTCTGGTCTCCGGAGTGAGTTCTAGGACAGCCCAGGCTACAGAGAAACTCTGTCTCCCTCCCCCACAAATAAAAATAAATAAAATTATGACTAGGTGTTGGTTTTTGCCAAGTGCTTTTTCTGTATCGGCTGAGGTGATCACGTGGGCCTTCCTTGCGTTTATATAAGGTAAGACCATCTTAGGAAAGATGGGGGCTGGGGCAGGACTGGGAAAGAGGGGCACAGAAATGTGAGGGAGAGAGGACCTCCTTGCTGTGCTCTTGCCTTTTGCTCTCAGAGGCTGGTGACAGTCACATGATCCCTGCTTCCCTGTGTAACCTCCAGGGGCCCAGGGCACAGCCTTTCCTTGTAGTCAGATGTGATGAAGCATTGGGTTATTTCATGTGCTGAGCTGGTCTTTCATTCCTGTGACAAGTTCCACTTGGTTGTGGAATACAGGCCCCTGGTATGCTGCTGGACTTGATGATAGTTTGCTAAGGATTTTTATATGCTATTAATAAGAGTTGTGACTTTTATTTTCTTGTATGCTTTTGTCTGACTTTAAAATCAAGACATTGACCTCATAAAAGGAGTCAGGAGAGCTGGGGATAAGAAGTAGAATCCTTGTCTAGCATGGATAAAGCCTAAATTCATTCCCAGCACCAAAGCCGGTGGTGTGTGGGTCAGGAAGGTTACTCTCTTGTCCTTTTGTTTCTGAGGAGCATTGGTATTGTTTTTGATAGAATTCATTGGTGCTATCAAAAACACCAGTGTTATTTCTGGACTTTTCCTTTTTGTTACTTTATTCAGTGTGTGTGTTTTGTATGTGTGTGTGTATGTGTGTGTGTGTGTATGTGTGTTTGTGTACGTGTGTGTATGTGTGTGTGTGTATATGTGTGTATGTGTATGTGTGTGTATGTATGTGTGTATGTATGTGTGTATATATATGTGTGTATATGTGTGTTTGTGAATGTGTGTGTGTACATATGTGTGCGCTTGTGTTTGTATATGTGTGTGCTGTGGGCTTTTCCTTTTTATTCATTGTGTATGTGTATATGTGTGTGTATGTGTGTGTATATGTGTGTATATGTGTGTGTATGTATGTGTGTGTATGTGTGTGTGTATGTGTGTGTATGTGTGTATATGTGTGTATGTGTGTATATATATGTGTGTATGTGTGTGTGTATGTGTGTGTATATATGTGTGTATGTGTGTATGTGTATGTGTGTGTGTATGTGTGTATATGTGTGTGTGTGTATGTGTGTGTATGTGTGTGCGTGTGAGTGTGTGTGCGCGCACGCGCATGAGCTATGCTCAGGCATGCATCGCAGCACACCTGTGGAGGGCAGAGGGCAGCTACTAGATGTCTGTTCTCTTCTACCCTTTGAGTTCAGGGAATTGATCTCACTTTCTCAGGCCTGGTGGTGAGTGCCTTTACCCACTGAGCCATCTTGCTGGTCTCTGGAGTTTTTTGAAGGAAGAATGACAGACACAATATCTTATAGATCTGGGTGGCAGGAATCAGTCCCCAGGCTTTAGATGTGGCCATCAGGCACTCTACTGCTGAATTACAGCTTACTCAGCTGTTTTGGAACTATTTTTTGTAGTTTATGTGTTCCTAGGAATTTGTCCATTTTGCCTGCGGTACCTAGTTTGTTGGTCTATAAATATTCACAGTGTTCCCTCACAGTTTTTCCCTTTCCTTGGGGCCAGTGGCAGTGCCTTTTCTTCCATGTGTGGTTTCAGTAATCTTTCAGTCCTCTCTCTTTGTCTTGGTGAGTCTAGGTAAGAGCTGGTAAACTTTTGGCTTGGTTGATTCTCTCTGGTGTTCCAGGATTAGTTTAGTGCTAGCCATCAGGTGATTTTTTTTGTTGTTGTTGTTTGTTTGTTTGAGGATACAGGAAGTTAAGAAAAGGCCCTCCCTTTTCTTGCCCAAGGTTTGCAGAGGTCAGTCTTGTGCATCATTTCCTAGGAGCTGTGTTTGGTTTTTTTTTTGAGACAGGGTCTCTACTTGGGATCCAAAGCTCACTGATTAGGCTAGACTATCCAGCCAGTGGGCCCCCTGGAAGTGCCTGCCTTTACCTCTTCAGCACTGTGACTGTAGGCACGCGCTACCACATCCTGCTTTTCTTACATCCATTCTGGGAATCTGAATTCAGGCCTTGGTGCTTACACAGGAAGCCCTTTACTGACTAAGCCATCTCCTCAGCTCCCCTTACTTATTTTTAATAAGTATAAAGTTTATCATACAATGCATCATGAAGCCATACATTTTTTAAAAAAAGACAAAAGACATTTTAAAAGTAGTGTTCAATAAAGTTGGAAGGAGTTTGGGAACTTTTGTTGGATTTGTAGCATTTGCCCTATGTAAGTCATCTGCCTGGTGTTCCCTAGTGGCTTCTACATAGCCAGATCCCTTCGTCCTTCCTGCATGCAGCCTCTGGGGCTGCCTTCAGGACGTGCCACTTAGTATGCCAGGTATGGCTTCACTGTTTATACTTCTGTGCTCACTGGAAGGATGCACTGCTGTGTTTTCCAGTGACTTTCCCTTCAGTGGGAGTCACCAGCCACCATTCTCTGCCCTTTCTGCTGCCTTGTCACCAAGTCCTCCTGCTGGCCTCTCTCGTCACCAGTAACCAAGACTGGAGAGTGCCAGAGTAAAGTCACCTTTTCATTTTGCTGGTGTGGTTGTTAGATGCCTGTTGGTGTTGCGGTTCCATCCTCATTTCCTAAATGGCGTTTGGCTGTGAACATCAGTGCCAGTCGCTGTCTGAGCAGGTTTTCAGGGCCCTGGAAGCACTCTTGGGAGGGGCACACTGGTCACTGTCCCTCAACCTTGCCTTGACCTCCTGAAGCTGAACAGGGCAAGTGGTTGTAATACAACCCAGGGTTCTCCAGGCTTCCTGGTATGTTCTGTCCTCCAGCTGCCACTAGAGAAGGCTGTGTCACTGCCTCCTAGACCCATCCTTACCCTCCCAGGGTGATGATGGGGGTGGTTCTCACTGAGGCAGGCTTGCTGGATGAGTATGTCCCTGGGTCCTTGTGGTGAATACCTGCAACTGTGTGTGACTGCCATTGCAGATTGATGGTTTGGTTTTTTTTTTTTGTTTGTTTGTTTGTTTGTTTGTTTTTTGTTTTTTTCCAGACAGGGTTTCTCTGTGTAGTCCTGGCTGTCCTGAAACTCACTCTGTAGACCAGGCTGGCCTCGAACTCAGAAATCCACCTGCCTCTGCCTCCCAAGTGCTGGGATTGAAGGCGTGCGCCACCACCGCCCGCCTGGCTCGCAGATTGATGTTCGAGGAGGGCAGCTCTGCAGCCCTGTCTCCCCTCCCTCCCCAAGGGCCACTGTCCTCTACAGCTCCACTGGTCCTGGTTCCCAGCAGTGAGCTTATTCGTGGAAGGTGCTGAGGGAGACTGAACATGAGGGTGATAACAGTCTGTCTCCTCCCTTTTCAGCTGTGTTGGGGTGGAAGAGGAAGAGGCACCAGATATCGACATTTACCACTGCCCGAACTGCGAGAAGACCCATGGCAAGTCCACGCGTAAGTACCTCAACCCATGTGGAGCATCAGGGTCACAGCTCCCTCCCAGGCTCTAGTGCTGTGGACCCCTCCAGCTCAGCTGACTGCTCGCCCTGAGAGGCAGCCATGCAGGTGCTACCATCCCCAAGGCCTTGCCAGGGCCACACTTAGCATCTGTAGTGGGCAGGGTAGCCCATGTTAAGTGCGGGCTTGGGACTCCGATGATAAGAGGGGTGTCCTAAGACCCCAGCTCAGCCAAGCCTCACACCTATGTGGTTCTACTGTCCACCCTCTAGGAGCTTGGTTTATCCCACCTAACCACCCCTACAGGAAGTCTTTGAGGCCTGGCTTTGCACGGTGCCTGCTGCTGGAAATCCACTGCTTCTGCTTCCTACCCTTGTTCTCTGGGTCCTGCTATGCAGTAGGTGTAGGGAATACTGTACAATTTCATCTAAGTGGGCTTTGAGCTCCATGGCTGAGCCCTAGTTATAAGTGGAGAGAGGAGATGTAGCCAGCGGGAACACAGGGACTGTATCTGTGCTTGCGCTCATGTGTGTGTGTGTGTGTGTGTGTGTGTGTGTGTTTGTGTGTATGTGTGTGTGTGTGTGTGTGTGTGTGTGTTTGTGTCTGTGTCTGTGTCTGTCCCAGTCCCTATCCTCAGAGCTCCTGCCTATGCTGGTGTGAGAAGTGCTCACACATACTGCAAATTCACGTCCCATGCCTGAGGCTAGAGGGTTGAGCTGGAGATTTGGATGTGTCACAGGGGACTGTGACCTGTTCCCATTTAGTCACTATGTCACTCTCCTTTCAGGAGAATCTCATCCTGGTGCTCAGTGCAAGCTGAGAGGCCGTGTCCCCTGGCTCCATGGACTAAGTCTTGTGAATATAGAGAGATGAAGATGAAATCAATGCAGACAGTGGGGTGCGGTAGTGAGGTAGGGATGTAGGCAATGGGAGAGACACAGGCATCAGGGGACTCTAGTACCAGGGTTAACTCAGTTAACAGGGTGACATTGGCAGTGGGGGGCCCACAGTCCTGTTTAGTGGGCCAAGGCTTATCCAAGATTCTGGGGACATTGGAAGCTGGTGTGGCTCCTGGTGAGGCTGATACTAGGTGGGTTGGGCTCTCCCAGCTCCTGGGCTCTTTGCTGTCTCGGCTCTTCTGGGGCCTGGCCTATGTGCATTGCTGGAATGGTGAGGCAGCTCTGGTTTCTGGCAGGGCTCTAGCACATCCTTAGCATCTGTCTATACTGCCAGATCATGATCCAGGACTCTGAGGCACCTTCCAGACCTCCCAGACCCAGAGTGCTTAAGCTCAGAGGTGGATAAGCTAAGTTACTGATGGTGCAGATGGGAAGGAGTGTTCTCGATCTCTTGGCACCTTGTTAAGCTCAGACCTTGTTAACTTTATGTCAGAAATAAGACAAACATGGAGAGCTTCCGCCAAGACTTTGGAGCTGGTCCCTGAGGCCTGGGAGGCTGGGTAGGACAGAGCAGGGTTGGACCACGTTCTTAAGGAGGATGCGGTAAAGCAGTGTATGCTCATCCCTGGGGCCCTAATGAGGGTGATCTGGAAGATTGCTAGGGTCACACTGCCCTGGATGGTTCATGCCACAGGTGCACCTGGGAGTCATTTCTAAGGAGACCCTAGATTCTCGGAGCGGAAGAAACTAGAAATGGGCTGGAGCTTCTCCTGGCCATCACAGTGTTTCAAGGGGCCCTGGCTTGGGGGCTCTTGCCTGAATCTGCTCAGAGCAGAACGAAGGTGTGGTGTGGTTTGAGCAGGTTGCATCAGTGGGCAACAGTTTGATTTTTGGGGGCGCGGGGCAGGGATTATTGGGCATCTTCAGAAACAGCATCTGACTGGGTCAACAGCCTTTTCACTGGGGAAGGCCTGTGCACTGCATCGCCAAACCTTGCCCCTGGGCCTGGTGGGAGGAGGGGTTTGAGCAGAGGCTGCACAGTCAGCCTGGAGCCCAGGAACCAGCTCCCAGGGAGTGATTGTGCATAGGGTGCCTGTGTGCCACCGTAAATGTTTGTTTTCTGTTTTTGCCTTTGTAACCAGTGCCACAGGCTGTGTAGCTGAACTAGCAAGATATTCATTTTGTGCCTTTCTGTAGAGAGAGAAGTCCAAAATCAAGTGCTAGCTAGTGTCTGTGGCATCTTCTAGGGTGGAAAGGTGAGGAAGAGAGAAGTCCAAAATCAAGTGCTAGCTAGTGTCTGTGGCATCTTCTAGGGTGGAAGGGTGAGGAAGAGAGAAGTCCAAAATCAAGGCTAGCTAGTGTCTGTGGCGTCCTGCAGGGTGGAAGGATGAGGAAGCTGCCTGTGGTTTCTGTCCCTGTCGAGAGGACTTCAGTTTCATGACTCTCTCTTCTATGGATCTGGGGCACAGACTTCAGTCAGAGTATGCTTGTGTTAGTGTGGACGTGTGTGTGTGTGTGTGTGTGTGTGTGTGTCCTTTCACAGCAGGCTGTGTAAACCCTGAGGTGCAGACTCTCGCTGCTGTTTTTTGTGAGTCCCGCACTCCTTCAGCCATCATGGTCCAAAGTTCTCAGATTTGAGCTGAGGCAGCACTGTAAGTAACAGCTGCCTGTGACACTGGCTCTAGTCAGACTCCCAGCCCCTGAGCCTCAGAGGCAAGGCGCACGTCCATGGTCCTGGAGAGCTCCAGCCCTCTTGAGGTTGAAAGCCCACCTCTCCCTTTCTGTCCCTTTCACCTGGGCCTGAGGCAGGCTCTCCCACGAGCTTTTTCTTCATTTAGCAGCATTAGTGTGCGTTCTCAGGCTCAACCCCAAGCCTTACACAGTCTCTGTGTATTCTTTGAGGTAATTTTGGCCTGCGGGTCTTGGTCAAGGTCTTGAGACAGATTTATTTGGCCGACAAAAAATTTGGTACAGGAGTGCCGGGCTCTTGGACATGCCTGGCAAGTACCTTTATGGTAGAGACCAGAGAGATGGCGTAGCTCTGCAGCTGCAGCACAGATGTGCATATGTGCAAAGTGTACTCACCTTGCTGATGGGACCCACTCCCCATCCCTGGCTCAGGCCATCACTGTCATGCTCACTGTGGGGTCAGGGTGAGAACGCAGGTGTCCCCTGCACTGCCCTTTGTTGCTCAGAGGGCTACATGACAACTTCAGTACCATGGACTGCTTGATATTCCGATACCTTGGGCCACCATTATGGGTCAGTTCATGGGCACATTGACTGGGAGGTGGGGAAAGACAGGGACGGTCCTGGCGGGAAGGTGGCAGATCTTCCTCTGGAAGCCAGCAGCCTGTGTCCTCCCACTATGGGATGGTGAGCCCCTAGGCTGTGTTGGTGTGCTTCCTGGCTTCCTGTCTATGCCCTGTGATGCCCGGCTAGGGTGTTCCCTTATAGGTGTAAGGACCTCCAAAGTTGGGTGGGAGTTGTACTCGGAACAAGCCCATCTTCTGTCTCCTCCACAGTCAAGAAAAAGCGGACCTGGCACAAACATGGCCCTGGGCAAACCCCGGACGTGAAGCCAGTGCAGAATGGCAGCCAGCTGTTCATCAAGGAGCTGCGGAGCCGAACCTTTCCCAGGTTGGTGACCTTCCTCAGGTGGACAAACCTTTCAAGGTGGGTGGGCCTCCTCCTGGTGGGGTCTAGGCAGTGCCTCCTAAGGCGTGAGCCCATCTACTGCAGCCCTGTGTCCTCCCTCTATCTTCTGATCACTGCACCCGAGGATGTGCGTACAGTTCCACTCAGTCCACATGTCTTTCACTTTTCCAGGAGAGCAAAAAGCAGGAACCCGCTGTGGAGGCAGGGGCTTCAGGCCTTCCACAGACAGGTCACTGCGGAGGCAGGGGCTTCAGGCCTTCCACAGACAGGTCACTGTGGAGGCAGGGGCTTCAGGCCTTCCACAGACAGGTCACTGCGGAGGCAGGGGCTTCAGGCCTTCCACAGACAGGTCACTGCGGAGGCAGGAGCTTCAGGCCTTCCACAGACAGGTCGCTGTGGAGGCAGGAGCTTCAGGCCTTCCACAGACAGGTCACTGTGGAGGCAGGAGCTTCAGGCCTTCCACAGACAGGTCACTGCGGAGGCATGGGCTTCAGGCCTTCCACAGACAGGTCACTGTGGAGGCAGGAGCTTCAGGCCTTCCACAGACAGGTCACTGCGGAGGCAGGGGCTTCAGGCCTTCCACAGACAGGTCACTGTGGAGGCAGGGGCTTCAGGCCTTCCACAGACAGGTCACTGCGGAGGCAGGGGCTTCAGGCCTTCCACAGACAGGTCACTGCGGAGGCAGGGGCTTCAGGCCTTCCACAGACAGGTCACTGTTCCCCCTCAGCACCTCTTGAGGATACATATTGTGCTATTGGTGACTTTTCTTGTCTGGGTGGAAATTCTTTCTGTCCTGGAGTCTGGCCACCTGCCTCCTGTTCTTGCTGCCTGGTAGAGGCCCTTACCTTTCTTCTACTTTCTGCATCCTTGTTCTGAGGTCTGGCAAAGCAGTGGGCAGACAAGGGTCCCATGGGAAAGGGCAGCTTAGGGAAGCTGTTCTGAGTCATCTTTGGTTGAGAGATTGGTTCTGTTTGTCTGGCTGAAGGATGGCGTCACTGGGCAGAGAGTTCTCGGTTGGTGGGTTTCTGCTGATGTTTATTGTGAAACCTTACTCGAGCAGCTGAGCTTAGGTTTGCCCTGGCTCCTCTGAGCAGAGAGCCTTTCATTCAGCTCCCCTGACCTCCCTGAGATGCAGTCGCTTACCATAATGCATCTGTGTAGAGTCCAGTAGCTGTTGATACGTTCGCAGATGTGTGCCTCTTTACTAGTCAAGTTCAGCACCTTTGACCCATACCCCACAAGGAAATCCTGCCAACCTCTTCCCACAGCCCTGAGAAACAATGGGCACCTTTACCTGCTGGGTCCACTTTCTCGTGTGTAAATCTGCTTCCTGGGGCTTGTTCCTAGAAATGGAATCACCCTGTATTGGGGTAGCTTCTTTTATTTCAATTATTTTCAAGGCCTACTGCATCCTACCATTTGGCAGGACTTAGTTCTCTTTGGCTGAATAGAATCCCATTGTCTGGCCGGACTGCTTGCTGTGAGTGCCGCTCATAGGACAGGCATTTGGGCTGTTTCATGTTTGTTTTTGTTTTCATATTTTTATTTTTTAGCTACTATGGATAATTTTGTGGTCTAAATATTTATGCATGTTTTTGTGTGGTCATATGTTTTCATTTCTCAGTGTAGAGCCACTGGGTCAGATGGAAAATCCGTGTTTAATTGTCTTGAGAACTGCCAGACTGCTTTGCAAGACAGCTGCATCACGCGCCTGCCATTCCCGCCAGCCGTGGTGGAGGGGGTTCTCGCAGTCTTTCTGTGTTTCTCCTTACGGTGGCGCTCCTGAGTCTCACAGTCTTTCTGTGGTGCTCCTTACTGTGGTGCTCCTGAGTCTCACAATCTTTCTGCGGCTCTCCTTACGGTGGCGCTCCTGAGTCTCACAGTCTTTCTGCTGCTCTCCTTCTCTCCTTACTGTGGCGCTCCTGAGTCTCACAGTCTCTCTGTGGCTCTCCTTACTGTGGCGCTCCTGAGTCTGGCAGTCTCTCTGTGGCTCTCCTTACTGTGGTGCTCCTGAGTCTCACAGTCTTTCTGTGGCTCTCCTTACTGTGGTGCTCCTGAGTTTCACAGTCTTTCTGTGACTCTCCTTCTCTCCTTACTGTGGCGCTCCTGAGTCTGGCAGCCTTTCTGCGGCTCTCCTTACTGTGGCGCTCCTGAGTCTCACAGTCTTTCTGCGGCTCTCCTTACTGTGGCGCTCCTGAGTCTGGCAGTCTCTGTGGCTCTCCTTACTGTGGCGCTCCTGAGTCTCACAGTCTCTCTGTGGCTCTCCTTACTGTGGCGCTCCTGAGTCTGGCAGTCTCTGTGGCTCTCCTTACTGTGGCGCTCCTGAGTCTGGCAGTCTTGTGGCTGTGAAGTGGTCTCAAGTTTTGACTTGAATGTCTCTCTCATGACTGAAGATGCTGAACAACTTTTTGTTTACATGTGAGCTTTTCTATTCTCTTCCTAGAGAAGTCTATTGAGATCTTTTGCCTTATGCACTGCATGTTTGTACACATATGTGTGCACCTGCATTTGGAGGCCAGAGAACTACCTTGGGTGTTATCAGGTGACCCTCCCCCTCCCCCCTTCCCTTCTTTCTGAGACAGGGTTTCCTTAGCTTTTTGCCTCACACTTTAAATATTTTTAAATTATATTTACATATCTATTTGTGTATCCATGCATTTATATGCATAGGCAGGCCTGTTGGCAGGTACTTTATCTGCCGAGTCTCTCACTGAGTCTACCTCACTCTTAAAAAAAAAATCCTTTAGATTTATTTTATGTGTACAAGTGTTTTGCCTGTAGGTATGTGTATACACACACACACACACACACACACATATACACACACACGCATATATGCACCACATATATGTCCAGTGCCTGTGGAGGTCAGAAGAATCAACCTCCTAGAGCTGGAATTCTGAATGGTTGGGAGCCACCATGTGGTTGCTGGGAATTGAACTCAGGACCTCTGGAAAAGCAGTCAATGCTCTTAACCGCTGAGCCATCTCTCCAGCCCACCTCACACCTTTTAAAATAGTCTTTTTGTTGACTTGTAAAACTTCCATATTTTAATGACTTTTAAAAATTAAATGTTTGTGTCTGTGCTCATAAATACAGGTGCTTGTGTAGTGCAGAAAAGGGCACTGGAGCCCCTGGAGCTGGAGTTGTAGGCAACTGTCAGCTGTCCGCCTCTCCAGCCCCTCCACATATGCTGGAGGTGTGATCTTTATGCAAGATTGGCAGGCATTTCCTGTCCCATCCATCTGTCTTTTGACTTTTTTGATGGCGGCTTTTGAAGCAGAAAGTCCTTTTGATGTCTTGGTTTTTAATCTTTCATTTGTTTCTTGTGCTCTTGTTGCAATCTAAAACCTTTACCAAATCCAAGGTCATGAAGATTTATCTTCCTGTTTTCTCCAAAAAGTTTTGTAGTGTTAGCATTGAGTTTATACTTTGAATACATTGAGTTAATTTTTGAATATGGAATGGAGTAAATAAATCGAACTTTATTTTGTGTGTGTGTGTGTGTGTGTGTGTGTGTGTATGTGTGTGTGTGTATGTGTGTGTGTGTGTGTGTGTGTGAGAGAGAGAGAGAGAGAGAGAGAGAGAGAGAGAGAGAGAAAGAGAGAGAGAGAGAGAGTTTCTATTTGTTCCAGTATCACTTGTTGAAAAGACTAGCTTTTGCTTACCTGGTCTTGGCACCTCTGTTGAAATCCTCTGTTTGTAAGCATCCACATTTACATCTGGACAGAATTCTAGGTACCGGTCTGTGTTTGTCCTTGTGCCAGAACTACACTTGACTCCTGTATTAAATTTTGAAGTCGAGATCTATAAGTCTTGAACTTTGCCCTTCATTTTCAAGATTGTGCTATTCTGGCCCCTTTGTGTGCCCCACATGGATTTTAAGATCAGCTTGTGAGTTTCTACAGGAAAGTTACCTGGGATTCTGCAAGATGTGGTAGAAAGATTTGTTTCTGTTCTTTTTTCCGTGTGGGGGGTGCATGAGAGAGCTAGAGCTCCACCAAGATAGTGTCTCGAGATCTGCTTCTGCTGCAGTACAAAGGGTGGCCAGCATGCAGGACCACAGCAGAGCTTTTCTGTCCCTCGTCACGGTGGCCCCTGACCTTCATGTCTGTATTACAGTTATCAGTGGACCCGTGTGCCCTGCTCCTGGTGGTGGACTCCTGGCATTAGCACCACAGATTTGCCTAAGCTGGCTCAGTGATAATTGTTAGGGTGCTGCTTCAGGCCAGCTTCTCGGGGCCTGGGAGGCATGTGGCCAGGGATACTGAGGCCTCCGACCCTCCCTCTCTCCATAGTGCTGAAGATGTAGTGTCCCGTGTGCCAGGCAGCCAGCTCACTGTGGGCTACATGGAGGAGCATGGTTTCACAGAGCCCATCCTTGTCCCCAAGAAAGATGGTCTGGGCTTAGCTGTCCCTGCCCCAACATTCTACGTGAGTGATGTGGAGAACTATGTGGGTGAGTACTGCCCTTTGCATACCTTGTTCAAGCCTGGGGTAGGGGGGTATTGGCGTCAAGATCTGTGCTGAGGGTTTGATCCCAGTACCCTGGGCTTACTCTTGATCCGATGAGAGCAGGTGAGGCGCAAGGCTCTTGAGACAGGATCTATAACCAAACCTGGGGTCGCAGTCATCCTCCTGTGGCCGTTCCTACCTGTCTCTTCCTTTGAAGATGCTACAGTCACCAATGGCCACACTCTCCATTTTAAATGAGTGCTGGGCATCTGACCTCAGAATATGTAAATACTGTGCCTTACCCAAGGTTCCATATTCCCGACTTTCATGAAGGTTTGTTGTTGTGGTGGTGGTGGTGGGGGCACTCACTGAGTAGATCTGGCTGGTCTGGAATTCTATGTAGACCAAGCTGGCCTTGAACTCACAGAGCGCTGTTTGCCTCTGCCATCACACCCAGCACTTGGAACATTTCAAACACAGACAATGAAGGAAACACATTGGCTGTTGGATGCATACCCACCAGCCTTATGCTGACCCTCTCCTCCTGAACTCTTCCCCTTACAGTGTCTTAAGACTTCTCTTTGCCTGTAACTTTTCTCTGTGAACTTCACTGCTTAGATGAACATAGTTTGATCTGTCCCTGCACCACATTGATGACAATTCCCTGACAGAGTCACAGGGTGTCTTCTAACATTGCCACATGATGTTGTCATCTACAAATATGGCTTCCCTGAGACACATGTGGTTATGGGCTGCAGGTTAGATATGCTTATAATTTGACTTAATTCTCCCCAGCCCTTCAAAAGATTCCTGTTTAGAGTTGTGGAGAAGGATTGCCATGTGAATCTGATGACCTGAGTTTACATTCCCAGAATCCACATAAAAAGCTAATGTGTTAGTTGTGCATTATAATCCTGGCACCCCTGCTGGAAAATGGAAGCCAGGGACAAGGGAATCACAGGCCAGCTAGTCTGGAATATGTAAACCCTGCCAAAATCAAGCAGACCAGAAGGTGTGGACCAGCTCCTGAAAGTTATCTTACCTCCACACACGTGTGTGCATATGCATGCATGCACACACTTGTGTACATACATACACACACACACCTACTTACATGAGAAAGGCCCTGAGTTTTATCTGCAGAATTTTTTTTCTTTTTTTTAAAGTTTTTCAAGACAGGGTTTCTCTGTAGCCATGACTATCCTGGAACTTGTTCTATAGACCAGGCTGACCTCAAACTCAGAGATCCTCCTGCCTCTGTATCCTGAGTGCTGGGATCAAAGGTGTGCGCCACCACCAGCTAGCAAAAAACTCTTTACATTTGATCATTTGGCTCAAAGTTTAAACAGGATCCATGGGTAGCATTTGGTTTGTATGTCCCTTACATCTCCTTCTGTGGCAGCTCAAGCCTTTGCCATTCTGTCAGATGGGTAGAACCTGCAGAATTCCTCAGATCCAGGATATGATTGGTTGTCAGTGCCCCTGCTGTGGCATCCAGTGGCTCACTGTGTGCTGGGTGTTTTCCTGAGAGCTCCAGCTTGTAGACCTGCTTGTGTCCTCTCAAGGATTTATGGCTCTCCCTTCCCAGTGGGTGCACCTCCATCTTTGAGGATACTTACAGTCCCTAATACACACCTCTAATGATGCCACCTTGGTCAGTGGAGCCTGGTGTCCAGGATTCTTGTTCACGGGTGTTCCAACAGCTTCTGCCTTGTGGCTGGGCAGCCACTGTGGACCCTGACAGAGGGCACCTTTGCCTGGCCACTCTGTGTTCTTTCCTCCTCTCTTGGTTGTGAACCTTCCTTAAAGACTTCTCTATCCTGGGCTGGTGAGATGGCTCAGTGGGTAAGAACACTGACTGCTCTTCCGAAGGTCCTGAGTTCAAATCCCAGCAACCACATGGTGGCTTATAACCACCCATAATGAGATCTGACGCCCTCTTCTGGTGTGTCTGAGAACAGCTACAGTGTACTTACATATAACAATAAATAAATCTTAAAAAAAAAAAAAAGACTTCTCTATCCTTAGTTATTTGTAGAGTCTCAACTTTTCCTCATCAGGTACAGAAAAGGCAAGATAAGTATTTTCCTGAGTAGTCGCCAATTGATCAATTTGAACAGCAAGTTGGTGCTTATGTTAGTTTTCCTATATCAGCATTCTACCACTATAATAAAATATTTGAGACAAATAATTTATAAGGGGGGAGGGGTATTTGAATTCATGACTCTAGAGCCACCAGTCCATAGTAATTGTCTGCAAAGTTTGGGGTCTCTGGTAAGATTGTGTGTGAGGGAGCAAAATGTTTATATCATGAGTAAGCAAGCAAAAGGAAGGCCAGGGTCCCACAGTCCCCGTGACCTAGCATCCTCCGATTAGACCCCACTCACTCAAGGCTCCACTTTTCCGAGTAGCAGCACAGGCTGGGACCGAGCCTTTGTGTATTCATTGCAAACAAGTGGCCTGGAAATGCAGGGCACTTGGCTTTTAATTTTAATATTATTCTGGAAGTACTTATGCCAAGATGTCCGTCACTGTATGAACCTCAAGTTGACTGGCATCTGTATATTTATTTGCTGATGTGGCCTTTCTAGCTTAGGTGAGATTCACCATGTCACAATGTCACGGGGTCCAGGAAAGCAGCATCCGTTACTCTGATCCAGAGCAATTATAGGTAGGAGAGAAAGGCTCAGCCCCTATTTGTCCTAGGGGGGCACTGCCATTTAGCTGAGGACAGGTAAGCATTCACCCCACCATGTCCTCCAGGGAGGCCATAGCACTTTCCTGGCATGCTCATGTCCTACTTCCTCCCCAGGGCCAGAGAGGAGCGTGGATGTGACCGACGTCACTAAGCAGAAAGACTGCAAAATGAAGCTGAAAGAATTTGTGGACTATTACTATAGCACGAACCGCAAGCGTGTTCTCAACGTAACCAATCTTGAGTTCTCAGACACCAGGTGACAGGCTACTCTGGGTTGGGGCTGGGTGGGTCTGACTCAAGGCTATTGTCACAAGCCTAAAGTTCCAGAATAGTGTTGGGCCATCCTGATGTGAGGACTGCAAGCACTGCCTCAGGTCGTGCTCTGGGTCCTGGCTTGGGGTTCTGCTCTGGTGTGGGAACTGTGAAGCATTGCTTGAGGTTTTGAGGTGGATGCTGCAAGGCCTGGCTTGCAGTCCTAATCTGCATGGCCTGCTGCCATCCTGTGAGCTGCCCAGAAGTCACCATGCAGGCTTGGTTTTCCTTTCTCTTAAAACACACTGAACAGTTCAGATGAAATAGGAGCCAAAGGAATGCACCCCACTCACAGAGAAAGCACCCACTCTCAGAGAAAGCCACTGGGACGACATGGACGAGTCTCTTCCAGATGTATGTGCTCCTCATGTATACTAATGATGTGCTGGTATGACACACTGACATTTACACACACCTGTGACACACAAACACAAATGCACAATAAATACATTGACATACACGTATGACACACAGACCGTTCGCACACCCACTCACACTCAGTACACTCGTGGATGCCTGTGTTAGGGTTTGCGCAGTCCTACTCACACTCAGTACACTAATGGATGCCTGTGGACAAACTAAGACACAGCATAATGACACACTCTCAGGACACACTGGGGCAGCCCATGGATACAACCGTATCATGGCACACTCATAGAACAAGATGTAGACACACTCAGGATAGACACACTTACAGACATTCACACTCAGGAACACTCTGAGGACACAGCGCCAGCATGGCTGGGACACCTGCAGCATATTCATTGTGTGAACACCTAGCCCCCTTTGATAGCCCATGACCACAGAAACTCTCAGCACACGTGTCACTCACTAACTCACATGCACGCTTCCATCACACACTCCCCGCCACATGTACTGACACCCTTGCATACACATGCACACTCACCTACACAGGACTGTACTTCAGTGGCCACTCTGCACCTCCTCTAAGCCTATCAATTGCCTCAACCTATGAGGCCACACATAGATGTCCCAGCAGGTCCCAGGTGTTATCATTGACATGATCCTGTGGGATGGTGTATGTGGGGGTCATTTATGCACAAGCTCTATCCTATCTTGAGGCTAGGGCGACAGGACTAGGCTGTGGTTCCTGGTAGAGTTTTCATGGTGATGGAGAGCTCCCCTCCACTGGTTGGGAGAGACAGCAAGCCTGGAGGTCACACACATGAAGATGAGGGAGCCCAGACAGGGAGAGGAGCCTGGGCTCTGATATCTTTATCCAACTTCGTTATCCAGCTTCACCCAACTGCATTAAAAACCTGTGAGGGATTTTAATTGATTTGTTTGTAGGAGGAAGGCATGAGTTCCCTGGGGGTGACTGAGAGGAATCTCCAGGTCAGGTGTGCATCATGCACACCAAGTTGGACATGTAAGGTGCATGTCCCACAGAGAAACAGTCTCCAAATGAAGAAGTTGTATGTGTCATATTGGGGATGTGGAAGGAGTTTAGGGACTAGAGGTTGAGTCAGGGTGCCAGATTTCCACCTATAGGTTTGGGTAAAGCCAGCTCATATGTAAGATGGATATTGAGAATCAGGTTATATGGAGCTACCACAGACAGCCTGGTCAGGTGAATGTGGTAGAGACTCACAGGGCCACAGGAATTCAGCTAGGTATAGAGGCATGAGCGGCCCTGTTTGGCAGCGAGAATGGTCACATCTGGTTCTCTGTCACTGCATGGGGGCTGCAGACATTTCACTAAGCCCCAGGTGCATTACGTAACTGTGATAAAACACCATGACCAAAAAAAGCAAGTTGGAGGGGAGAGGGTTTATTTCATTTTATATAGTTCATCATGCTGGGAAGTCGGGAAGGGAACCTGGAGGTAGGGACTGCAGCAAAGGCCATGGGGAAATGCTGCTTACTGGCTTGCTCCCATGGCTTGACCTATTTTTTTATGCATCCCAGGACCATCTGCCTAGGGGTGGCACCACCACCCACAGAGGCCTGGGCCTTCCCATATTGGTTATTAGTCAAGAAAATACCCTCCAGGCTTGTCTATAGACCAGTCTGATACAGTCAGGGTTCCCTTCTCAGATGACTCTGGCTTATGCCAACTTGGAAAAAACCAACCAGCACACCAGGTCACTTACACCTTTTCCCACCTTCCCTGAAAGGGATGTGGCTGATTAACAGGAACTAAATGTGATGGGGAGTCTCTGGACTGCTTGTGTTTTGCCCTGGAGAAAGGTGGCCTTTCTTCAAATGGTACTGTGTGTGAAACCATTTCCTCTGAGTGTCTTGTGTGTCAACCCCAGAGGGCCACTTTAAGGCTCCCCGAGACCTTTTTCTCACCCCTCTTTTTGGGGTAGAGACAATCTTGTGTGGCCTTTGTAGCCCCACTCAGTGGCTGGGCTCATCCTACTCTCTGCAGCCCTTCTTTTACTCTCCATACAAAGTGAGATGTCTGTCCAGGGCCTGCAGATTTACGAGGTGGAATGTGGAAGGAGCCACTCACTGTTCCTACCTTAGAATGCTTTAAAAATGGAAGCCATGGACTCTGTTGTCCTGACTGCTCTTCCTTTTATGGCCTTAGAATGTCCAGCTTTGTAGAGCCACCTGACATTGTGAAGAAACTGTCGTGGGTGGAAAACTACTGGCCTGATGACGCGCTGCTGGCCAAGCCCAAGGTGACCAAGTACTGCCTGATCTGTGTGAAGGACAGCTACACTGACTTCCATATTGACTCTGGAGGTGCCTCAGCCTGGTACCATGTTCTCAAGGTGAGTCACACCCCTAAGACATATCCTCAGGACTACAGTTTCTCCAAGCCCTGTCTGTGGCCAGCAAGTCACCTACTTCCTGGGTTGGGTGAAACTGGGATAGCTAGTTGTGGGACAGGAAGCCAAGGACATGTACATGTATGAGGAGCATTTGGGATCAGTGGCATACATGTATCTACTGTCCTTAGAGCTTATTAACAATAGGGGAGTCCACTGGGTCACCTGGTGCCCAGAGTAGAGAGCAGAGAAGACTTCCCAGCAGCCACTCTGGAGTAAGGAGGCAAATGGTGGCTACCTGAGCCAGCAGGGATGGTTGGGGGCTCACCACTGAGGCAAAGGGGAACTAAAAGAATAGGATGTATCTAACAACAGAAGTCCTGGATCTGCCAGCTGCAAACTACACTTCTCCAGACTGGCTCTGGCTCGAGCTGGGGCGGTGGCCTCGCATGCCTATGCTGGTCCTGTGAGTCTTTGAGCAATGAGGCTCTTTCTGCTTGGTGCAGAGCCTGGCCCGGGCTTCACATAACCACCTGGTAAATGGTGACTTTTCTTTTATCCAGCCTGGAAACCCAGAGACTCTCGAAAGCAGAGATGCTAAGGACATGCTGGGTGGCAGTCTGCATTTTTTTTTATTACTCCCCAAGCACACATGGAATTTGTAGTGTCATGGAATAATAATGTGTGTACTGCTCCTGACCAGATTAGGCTCACACACCTAGAACCTTCCAGAATGCAAGGCAGTATTGCAGGTGGCAGTGATGAGCCTGACAGGGTGATTTTCAAGTCAGGACCCATCGCTGGGCCCAGAAGATTGTGATGAGCTCCGCTCTAGGACCATTGTCCCCAGCACCTACTAGGTTCTGATACCTGCCTCTGTACCCCAGGTCCTAGTGAGCTGTATCCCCTGGCCAAGAGTCCCTAGCACCTAATAGACTCTACTCTACTCCCAATGTCACCAGAGCCTTGTGGGCTCTGCTTCTGTCCTAGTGTCCCCAGCACCTTATGGCTTCTCCTCCACCTACCATTCCCAGAAACCTGGTGGGCTCTGATCTTGTCCCAGAGTCCTCAGCTCTGCCTCCCACCCCAGCAATCTCAACATTCAATAGGCTCTACCCCCTACACCAGCATCCTCAGCACCCAGTAGGCTCTACTCCCCCACACCAGCATCCTCAGCACCCAGTAGGCTCTACTCCCCGACACTAGCATCCTCAGCACCCAGTAGGCTTTATCCTCCCACACACCAGCATCCTCAGCACTCAGTAGGCTCTACCTCCAATACCAGTGTCCTCATTCAGATGATTGCCCACTTGAGCAGCCCCAGCACCAGGTGGGCTCTGTCCCACATCCCTAGTGTTTCGGCTCTGCCAGTGAGTTCTTTTGGCAGGGCGAGAAGATCTTCTATCTCATCCGGCCAGCCTCAGCCAACATCTCCCTATATGAGCGTTGGCGGTCAGCCTCCAACCACAGTGAGATGTTCTTCGCTGACCAGGTGGACAAGTGCTATAAGTGCACTGTCAAGCAGGGCCAGACCCTCTTCATCCCCTCAGGTGAGTGTGCTGCACAGGTACAGGGCCTATTCTTCATGCCACAGTCCCCTGACAGGGTGTCTTGCTGTCCGTAGCTGGGCCTGCCCCAGTCAGGGATATGTGGCCAGCCAGCTTTGGCATGGGAGACCTAACTTTAGAGGAGAATTTAGACGTATTCCTACATATTCCCAAGGAACACTTCAACTAGAACAATCTAAAGTATGTCCTGAGCAGCTGAGGCTGCCAGCTTCTCCCGAGAGAATGAATCTCAGAGCGGAATAGTCCATGCTAAAAGACTTCTTCCCTCTGATGTAACTTGACCACATTTTTGAGATTGAAGCATGAGCCCCACTGTACCATCCGGTAGCTAAAACATTCTGGTTTCCTAGTGATTATGTATGTTTTTTCACTTAAAAATCAGGATCCAAATGAGGCCACAGAACATGACTGAACTTAGCCTTTGATTGGCTCTAGGGTCTCTCCTTCCTTGAAGGTGTCCTTACAGTTACTCTGGGAGGCATTATGGCTTTTCTGGAGTTCAGCCCCTGGGACAGCCTAGAGACAAATCTCAACCTCTGGGAGAATGGCAGTCCCAGCCCTGTCTCTTCTGACCTGTGTGGACAGGTCTGAGACTTGGGGTCCCTCTCCTGGTGGCAGTGCTGCCCTGGGGTGTCAGCATGTCCCCTTGACACCTAGGCCTGAGTTCTTATCTGTCTGTTACTGGAGTGCTCAACAGCCTATGTTACCTCAGACATACTCCCTCCTCCACCTCTCTCAGAGGTTCCTACCTGGCCTGAGCAGATAGATGTGGAGTCTGGGGTGAGTGGGGGAGGTGAAAGCCAGCATGGGAGCAAGGTAGAAGCTAGTCACAACTTTACATGTCTCTCCCAGGCTGGATATATGCCACGCTCACCCCCGTGGACTGCCTGGCCTTTGCTGGACATTTCCTCCACAGCCTCAGTGTGGAGATGCAGATGAGGTAGGTAGCTCCTACAGTGCTGTCCGGCCTTGGACCAGGTTGCCCAATGGGCACCTTGGCCAGACTCCTGGGCTCAGCCTGTGGGTTGCTATGCTGACGTCTGCGTGTCGAGGGGAGGAGGGAGGTGGGAACAGCCTAGCAGTGGCTTGGGATCATGAAGGCTGTTGTCACCTTTCCTGGATCTTGGGCAGCCTCTCTATTAACTACAGTCCACTGCTTCCAGCCATGGTGGCTATCACTTTGAGTGACATCAGGCCCAGTGGGGAAGCCTGAGCTGGCTCAGTAGCCTGGACTCTCCCTTGTGTGGTCTATTTGAAGCTCCTGCACTGACTGGTTCTTTCCTGTGGCTTCCAGGGCATACGAGGTGGAAAGGAGGTTAAAACTAGGCAGCCTGACTCAGTTTCCCAACTTTGAAACTGCCTGCTGGTACATGGGGAAGCACCTATTGGAAGCGTTCAAAGGTACCTGTCACTCCAGATTGGGTGACTTGAGGCTGCAGCCCTGGTCTAAGGGATGTTATGGCCCTTTGTGAGCCCTGATCATGCCCCTTAGGACACAGGTGTAAGAAGGTACCTAGGGGTTTAGTGTAATCTCTGACTCACTAAGACAGGGCTTGGGGTTCCTGGGCAGAGAGGGGAGGAAGAACTGACCTGTTCAGGGTCCTGTTAGGTAAGCTTCACGTGAGATGGGAGGAGATGAGAGGTGAGCCTTTCCCCTGTAGGGCAGGTGCTGGGTGGGTGGGCTCCCCAGGTTCCAAGGAGAACCGTTGGCAGTTGGGTTCTCTGGAAGGCCTCTTGCTGGGGGAGGCTAAGCAGCCACCACACTAACCTATTGTGTCCTTCCCAGGTTCTCACAAGTCTGGGAAACAGCTGTCCCCACACTTAGTTCAAGGAGCTAAAATTCTCAATGGTGCTTTTAGGTCATGGACAAAGAAGCAGGTAGGAAGCAGCTCACTCGTGTATTTGTCTGAGGGAACAGGGCATGGGTGGGGAAGATCCCAAGCCAGTGTCCTATGGAACACGTAGTAGACACTCCTCCAGGCTGGCCTAAGCTTGCCTGCTAACTCTAACCATGATCCCCTGAGGGGTGTCGGACAGATGTAGGTTGCCTGGGTCAGCCTGGGGTCATTGGCCCCAGGGCTAGATTCCCTCAGGAGTTTGGGCAAGGACAACTTTCTGTTAACCTGGAAAGAGCAGAGAGGGTCCCAGGAGACAGCTGGTGCAATGACCACACATCTGGATCTGGACAGGAAGTGCTAGGGATACAGTTGTGGCTCTTGCCGCTCTACAACCATGAAGCCTGGTGTGGATGTAGCCTCTCATCTAACAACTTGCATTGTAATCTGGGGACCCCTTTCCTTCCTTGTCTCTTCCCAAGATTCTGTGCACTGGTTTCCCCAGCCTGTGGAAACTGCTTCTCAGACAAAGACCACAGGGTGCCAGCTTTCCATTTGCTTTCTCTTCTTGCCTAGGTTGTGGCTGCAGAAGGAGAAATGGGTCTGGCTTAGCCTAGGTTAACCTTGTGATATTGTTTCCTACTAGGACTCTCATTCTTCAGAGTAGCCATGTGTCTGTCTGCTACTTGAGGGACAAGGAGTCCCTTCTAGGCCAGAGAGAACAAATGGGAGGCTCAGAGGACCTTGAGGCAGAGGCTAGGTAGGGAATCATGTCTGTGGCCTGTCTTCATCCATGTGTGCTCCTGCTAGATGGAGACAAACCACAGACATAGTTCCCTCCCTTCTGGGGCCATCCTATGACTACTATCTCATTGAGACTCAAAGTTCAGGGGTCCTTCTCACCTCATCTGAACCACATGATCATAAAGAGAGCTGGCTCACATCCACTCCACTCCATAGCCAGCTAACTGGGGGTGGCCTGAGGCGAGGCCATCTTGATACATTTTCCACTAACAGAGGTGGCTCACAGAGAGCCGTCTTAGCAGGCACTCCCTCAGAACCTTGTACACCGTGCCTTGCTCCACGGCAGCCTTTCACCCCCGGGGGTGGCCATGGCCCTGGCTAAGTGGACACAAAATGGCTTAGGCACTGCAGTGGCCAGGTTGGCACTGACGCCATGGTTCCACAGGCTTTGGCAGAACACGAGGACGAGCTCCCGGAGCATTTCAGGCCCTCCCAGCTCATCAAGGACCTGGCCAAAGAGATCAGGCTCAGCGAGGTAAGGCCATGCCAGGGAGTGCATGCCAGGGTGATGGACCCCTGGGGTGAAGGTGGGCCCAGAGCCTGCTAGGGAAATGTCTCTGCATTAGTAATCATGCTTGAGGCTTGGTGAGATGAAGGGAGAAGGATGGAGAACGTCAGGTCCAGGCTTTGAGTCTGAGCCTGGAGGACCCATACAGCTTCCTGGTCCTGGATAAGGGCACAGAGTCCCAGGAAGCTGGGGACTGGGAGACTGTGGTTTGGGACAATGTGAGTGGGCTGTAGGGTTATGTGAACATTTCTTGATATTATTGGGTGGTATGATGAGCGGGTCACTTGACAGTGTGCAACAACTATGAACGTGTCACATGGTGTCAGCTGTGTGTGCCTTTCTGGGCTGACCGCCTCTCCCAACATGCCTGTGAGGGTCTCCTGAGTCCTGGCATGGTCTAAAGGGAACACGAATGACCCTCTCCTTTTCCCGTACCAGAATGCCTCAAAAACTGTCCGACCTGAAGTAAATGCTGTCGCCTCCTCAGATGAGGTCTGTGACGGGGACCGGGAGAAGGAGGAACCGCCATCTCCCATTGAGGCTACCCCACCTCGATCCCTCCTGGAGAAAGTATCCAAAAAAAAGACTTCCAAGACTGTGAAGATGCCCAAGCCATCCAAAATTCCCAAGCCCCCCAAGCCCCCCAAGCCCCCCAAAACCCTGAAGCTCAAGGATGGAAGCAAGAAGAAAGGGAAGAAATGCAAGGAGTCAGCCTCACCCACCATCCCCAACTTGGACCTGCTTGAGGCCCACACAAAGGAGGCACTGACCAAGATGGAGCCGCCTAAGAAAGGAAAGGTGAGCTCCTGAGCCCCTCCCTAACATGCTGAGGCACTGCAGCCCCTGCCTTGGGCCAGACCAGAAGGGACAGCTGGGTCTGGGGGGGGGGGGAGACCTGCTTTAGGGCAAGGTCTCCAGCGAGTACTAGGGTCCAGGGTCTGGCTATTGATGAATCTGCCCAATCAAAGTACTTCCCTGCCTGTACCGGCCCTAGGCCAGCACATCCAGGCCCAAACCCCAGGTAGATCCTGCAGAGCAGTGAGTCCCCCTGGAGGACTTCACAGAGGGTTTGTTCTGGGTGGCACCCAGGAGGGCCACTGGAGTGATGCAGGCCAGAGTGGTCTTCTCATAGAGGCTTAGTTTCCCCAAGTACTAGAACCCACCCCTGAGGCTAAGGCTCTGAAGATATACAAGGCATCTGAGAACACTAGGAGAAGACAGAGGGTTGGGAGAGGGGATTGTTATAAGGGTCTGAGCCTCTGTGGACAGGGAGAGACGAGCTCAGTAAAGGCTCTTACCAAACCTGTGAGATTAAGGACTATTGGCTGTGAGCTCTTTCAGGATGAGTACAGTTCTCTCCTACATTTTGGGGCCATCCTCATGGCTTGTAATATTCCATTGGTGCTGTTCTTCTGGGGCAAGAAAGGAAGGAGGGAGAGATGGGCGAATGTATTGGGTAGGTGGATGGGTGGGTAGGTCACTTGATGGACAGTGGGTAAACAGATAGGGATGGATAGGTAGGTGGATGGGTGGACAAGAAATGGGAGACTAAATGAATGGATAGATGGGCAGATGAAGGGATGGATGGATGTGCAGTGTGTGGACCAGCAGGAGTAACTGGTCTCCTCCGCTGTCGTAACCCCGGCTTACTCCCCTCTGTGTCTACCTTTGGGTCATGACTACCTCTGTTTGCAGACCCCAAAGAGCGTCCTCAGTGTTCCCAATAAAGACACGGTCCACACGCAGAATGACGTGGAGAGGCTGGAAATCCGAGAGCAAACAAAGAGCAAGTCAGAGGCCAAGTGGAAGTACAAGGTGAGGGGGTGTGTGGACCCATGTAGGGGTGCGTCTGCCTGTCCCCAGAGCCGTGAGGAAACTCTGTGTGAGCCTGGAGTGACATGACCTCCTATAAGCCACCTGCTGTAGACAGCGTCAGTGTAAAGCCAAGCATGCCATCTCCTCTGTCTTTCCTCTTCTCTGTGGTCCTATCTCTGGTTGTTTCCCCATCCCCCAAAGCTGGGCAGCCTTCCCAGGGTAGGTCCTGCATGCAGATGGTAACAGCTTTCCTGTTAGGGTATGTTCTGGTCCCCAGTTGGTCCCCTAGCATGGGTTGGGATACTAGCCTCTCATCCCAGTGGCCTCAGGGACAATCTTGGTCTTGCTTCCAGAACAGCAAACCTGACTCGTTACTGAAAATGGAGGAGGAGCAGAGGTTGGAGAAGTCACCCCTGGCTGGGAGCAAGGACAAGTTCTCCTTTTCTTTCTCCAACAGAAAACTCCTGGGGTACGTGAGAGCCTGGGCAGGGTAGAGTAATCATACAGTGTCCCAGATCACATATGTGCCCACACTGTACATAAGGGAAGGCACCAGCTTGGGGGCCAGGTGAGCCTCGGCACGGCCCCTGCAGCCTTGGTTCCAGTTGTGGACAGGAAGAGTGACCACCAGGCACATCTGTCACACCCATAGTTCCCACACAGTATAGGTGACAAACGTGTCATGCTGAGATATCCCCATTGCCTGCCCCATTTTTCTGAGGAGGGAGGAAAAGGACTGTGGGTGATGGAGAGACAGGACTGGGGCCCCTTCGTGGATGTACTCAGTTAGCCAGCGCAGTGGAACCCACGTGGGCCTGGCCTTGCTATCCTCATATGATGAGTTTGGTTCTGTCATAGAAGTGTCCCAGAGAATGTCCCAGAGAAGCTTTCCAGTGATACAGTTCTATGACAAGGCCACATAGTTTAGAATATACAGACAAAATGAATGAGCCACTAGAGCCTTGCGTATACAAGTGTGCACAGGTGTGGTGTCTGTGGCCCAGCTTTAACCCAGCAGGGGGACAGCCTTTCCCACCTGTTGAGAAAAGTGTGTCCTGACGGCCCAGGGAGGTCCAAGCCAGATCTCCGAAAAGCACAGCATCCCTGAATTTCCCCAGCAGGAACAGAGTTACATAGTATTTCATAGCCCAGTGGAGATACACTGTGGCTCAGACCTGAAGTGCTATTGTTTTTGTTGTTGTTGTTGTTGTTATTGGTTTTATTTTATTTTATTTATTTTTTCAAAACAAAAGTCTGTAGAAAAAGACATGGGAGTTGACCTTGTTCTCACCTGGGATTTGATTTAAACTCTGGCAGTCTGGAAAGGAAGGTTGTGGGCTAGGCTTGTCAGAACCAAAGCACATTCTAGAACCTCTTTTGCTTAGATCTTTCTCTGCAGTGCATGACTGTGTATCCCTGGCCTCATACCAGGTGACATGGAACTAAGAAGGAGGCTGTAGACTAGAGGATCTCTGTCTCCATAAGCAGACTTCCCACAGTGGAAACTCAGGCTTGCACAGTCTCTGAGCATCTGCTTGCCTTCGAAGCAGAGGCTTTCTTCCGTGTGAGGGTCTATGGTCTGCTGGCTCTAGAGCCCTGGGGTCTCATTGACCTATCTATCCCTTCTACTATAGCTCCAAGGCCCTCAGGCCCCCGAGCAGCCCTGGCGTGTTCGGGACCTTGCAAAGCTTCAAGGAGGACAAGGCCAAGCCCGTGCGCGATGAGTATGAGTACGTATCAGATGATGGGGAGCTGAAGATTGACGAGTTTCCCATCAGGAGGAAGAAGAGTGCCCCCAAAAGGGACTTGTCCTGTAAGTTTGGTGGTGTGGGCAGGGGGTTCCCCCTGAAGAGCTCCTCTTGACAATTGTCTACTGTGCTTTCAGTCTTGTTAGACAAGAAGGAGACTCTCCTCATCCCCACCTCGAAGCCAAAGCTGGACTCAGCGGTATACAAGGTGAGGCGCCAGGCTCTTCCCATAGTCTCTGCAGTACATTTCTGCTTGATGTGCAAGGACATCCACCCTCCCACTGTCATGGGCTGGGCTCAGATGTGGGGTTGGCATAAGAGGGACATGGTCTTGCTCAGTCCTTGGCACCAGGGCTAAGGAGATGCTCCTCTGGGCCAGCCCATGGGACATAAATACATCAAAGCTTGTCCCCAGGTAAAAGAATGATGGGGAGTGGTTCCCCACCAGCAGGGGTCTTACACTAAGATGACCTCCAAGGCTGTCTTTCCAGCAGAAAAGGACCATTGCTGAGGTCTCATGATTCCTGGGGAAGCCCAGGAGGAACGTGTACCAGTCCTCTGAGCCACCTGCTAGGATAAGCTTATCCAGGCCAGAGGTTTATAGTCACAACATCCTGGTTGGAAAGTCTGGGGCTTTCTGTGAAAAAGACCCCAGGGTGTGAAGGCAACTTTAACCTTTGTGGTTTCAAGGGCCCTAGGAAAGGCTTGGCACCCACATCTGTCTCCTAGGACCTCACCCATAGTGTGAACCTGAGACTACCCTGTAGCGCTCCCCAGTGCCCTGCCCTGACCAGCTGCTCTGTCCCTGGCTCCGCAGAGCGATGACTCCTCTGATGAGGGCTCTCTGCACATCGACACGGACACCAAGCCAGGCCGAAATGCCAAAGTGAAGAAGGACAGCGGGAGCTCGGCCGCAGGCATCCTGGACCTGCTGCAGGCCAGCGAGGAGGTCGGCGCACTCGAGTACAACCCCAACAGGTGGGCCCTGGCTGTGCCCCTCAGCACTCACAGAACATGGCCAGCCCTGGGCACAGGCTCCATGCCCTAGCTGCTGGTGCTAGGAACAAGAATAGGCTTCGTGCTCTCGATGGTCCCAGTTAGATTCATGCATTGCTGATTTGGGTTTGAAGCACTTGACTGTTGTTAACCTCTCATTGAACGCCTTTCCAGGTGTGGCACTGACAGGTGACTGATGAGGCACAGCCTGTAACCCCCCTGCCCCCCAAAGACTCTCCATGACATGCATCAGCCCTCTCGGCTCTCTAGTTGAGTCTAGCTTCAGATTCCAGCTGGATAATTGGGGAGCTTAGCCTTCCCATGGCCCACAGCTTGGAGATAGCAGAGGCAGGCCCAGGCTCTGGGCTGACCTCACTCGGGGGCCCAACTTGTTGCTACTAAAGAGTTGTTGGGCCCTGGGCTATGTCCACTTGTGTGTGCCGGTCCCTCTTGGTCCCTCATTCAGGACGAACCCCACATGCCTGCCGGGGGTTCCTGTTCCTTCATTTGCCTGAACTGCTTTTAGATGACTGCCTAAGGCAGCCACTCACCCTGACTCTGAGGTTGCTCCAACAGGTAGAGGCCTAGGTCAGGCCTCCTCATAGATGATGTGAGATTCTCGGAAGGCAGACTAAGGGCTTGATTGAAGCAAGCTTTTGCTGAATTGGTTGGTCATATTTCATTTTATAGATTACTGTTTTGAATGCAATATCATGTTCACAGCCAGCCAGCCTCAGGCACTTTCCTAGTACAAGTGAAGCATGGTGGGAGGGGTGTGCGTGGCTCTGGGCACAGGATCCTGGCTTAGCCTGGCATGATACAGTGAGAGCTTTGGTGGCCACATGGGGGAAGCCTGGCTGTGGCTTCTTCTTATTGGAGCACCTCCACACTGTGGCCCTGGGCAGGGTGTCACACATCTCTGGTGATGGGGGTGCCTGACTTTCGGGAGACTATATGTGCTAGCTGACACATCAGTGACTGACCTTAGAGTCTCAGAGACCCTCTCCCCTAGCACCCTGGATCCCCCATGAACTCAATGGAAAGGGCTAGGAAGTTGGAACACAGGGTGAACCTGGCACCACCCAGGATGAGGGCAGCTAGCCAAGGTGCCCTGTTGTGGGTGCTGTTGGGGGAGAACTCTGGGTGGCATGGAGACAGATTGCAGATGGGGGTATCTGAGTCCATATTTATGAGGCCAGAGGGGGCTGTCTGCTAATGAGAAACCAGAGCTGCTGTGGCCCTGTGCCCCAAGTCTGGAGAGAGTGTGTTGCAGACCCCACATGTGTCCACACACGTGCCTCAGAGGCCAGCCAGCTCCCTTAGCCCGCTGCCGCAGGCAGTTCCTCTCCCCAAGTCTCCCAGTCGGAGCATGGGTCAGTTTTTGATGGTCCATTTGCATTGTTTTAAGTACTGACTGTTTGGAAAAAAACAGCTGAAGAAAACGGAGGAAAATATGTTAATTTCCTGTGGCTGGTTTGCTTGGTGTTTACCGCCATGGGAAAAGGAGGGGATTTAGGTATGGTAATTGGAGGATTAAAGTATTATTTTCCATGCTGGCTAGTTAAACTTTGTTCATTGATTCCCCAGCAACCTTGTATAGAGACAGGCCAGCTGGGTCTGGGGTCACCCAGATGGCGTGGGTGGGAAGCTCATGTCCACGTGGGTTCTCATGGGGGTCCTGCACCAGTGTTTTAGGACCCTTGTGGTATGTGTCTTGGCATGTCCCTGTGGCCTGGGTTGGCAGGATAGAGCATTGTACCTTGAAGTTATAAGGTGAGCTATTTGTTTCTGCCCGTGCTTGTGCTCAGAGAAGTCCCCCAGACTGGCACAGCTGGACAGTGCTAGGACAGCTGCTGTCCTGCAAAACACAGCCCTGTATTGTGCACAGGGCAGGCTGAGGAGGGAGGCTCCCCGCGTGGCTCTCCACAGAACTCAGGGCTTCAGAACATTGGACTTGGCCTTCCATTATGGCTTTGGCCTGTGAGGCAGCCTTCAGAGAGGCTATGGAGACACTGCCTTCCCTCTCCTCTGACTCAGGAAATGTCTCTTTGTCCATGGGGCATTAACCTAAGAGATGGCTTTTGTCCAAGCTTGCCTGTCCAGTCCTGGTTATGCAGTTCTATCTCTCTGACTCTGCCCCACCCCCAACAGGGCCTTCTCTAGAACCCTCATGTTCTGAGTAGTAGCTTTCTTAGGTTCCTGTTAGAGCTTCTACCAGGGTCCTTCAGCCTGTACATAAGGTAGTCTGCCCAGCCCTGTCTCATACATGTGCCATCTTGAGCAAGTGGAGGAAGGCAGTGGGGGTGGGGGGCGGATGCTATGCTGGAAGGGGTACTGTGCTGGGGGGTGCTGTGCTGGAAGGGGTACTGGCTGGAAGGGGGACCCCTGGCCACAATGCCATGTGCTGTCACTGTCTATCACCGTGATCCTGGTCCTGAGCTTGCCATGAGATCATCTCCTAACACAACTTTTCAGAGGCTACGACGCTTTCTCCTGCAAAGGTCTTCCTAAAAGTGCTCCATTTGGTTGTAGTTATTTGGTCGTAGTTTGCTATTTGGTTGTAGTTCCCAGGTATCCAGGATAGAACAAGGAAGACACTGGAAACTAACGGGCTTTGATGCAGGAGTCTCAGGAGAAGAGGTACCATGGAGTACAGGGAGGAGACAGCATACCTCTAGACCATGACCACCTAGGCGCTCATATAGCAGGTGTGCCTGGTACTGGTAGTGTTTTTCTAGGCTAGGCTCATCTGAGCTAGAGTAAGTACCAGAAAGTCCCCAGAGGGAGCTCCCACTGGGCCAGGTCTTCATGGAGCCAGGGGATGTTTGGGAGCCTGGGCATCATGTGGCCATTTGGATCCTGCGCTGGACCCTGACTCAGAGTCTCCTGACAGAACCTAGGTGTAGGTGTTTTTAAAGCTGTCCAGGTGGTTCTAGCTTAGACGGGTAGGAAGCCTCGGCTGGAGGAGGTGAGTGGACTGGACCAGCGCAAGACCCTGAGGAAGCCAGAGCTAGAACCTGTTGGAGAACCTGATGGAGATTGTGGAGACCACCCAGAAGCCACTTAAGACCTAACCCCTGGGTTCTTAGCAGTGTAACAGCAGCCAGGCCTCAGTCTGTGGGACAATGGTGAACACTGTTCCCTGGACCTAGTGTGGGATGCTCTTCCCGGAAGGCAGGGCATCAGTGCGCCCAGGGGGAAGTGATGGCATTGCTGGGAAAGCACGGAGAGAATGTGGCAGCCAGGACTTGGCAGAAGAGTGTAGATGGAACCCTGTGGTCAGTCCTTCATGGAGGGACCCAGAGAGGGGAGCCTGGCTAAGCTGAGGCATGGCCTGACCAAGAGATGTGTGTGTGCGTGCAGGTGTACATGGTGAGGGTGCAGGGCTGAGTACAGATATAGATGAGGATTGTGTAGGTGTAGACAGAGCTGTGGGTGCAGGCATAGGTGTAGATGAGTGTGCAGGCATGGATAAAGGTGTAGGTGTAGATGAGGGTGTAAGTGTAGATGGGGGTGTAGGCGTAGATGGGGTGTAGGTATAGATGGAGGTGTAGGTGTAGATGGAGGTGTAGGTGTAGATGGAGGTGTAGATGAGAGTGTAGGTATAGATGAGGGTATAGGCGTAGATGAGGATGTAGGCGTAGATGAAGCTGTAGGTGTAGATGGAGGTGTAGGTGTAGATGGGGGTGTAGGCATAGATGAGGGTGTAGGTGTAGATGAGTGTGTAGGCATGGATGGGGATGTAGATGTAGATGAGATGTAGGTGTAGATGGGGGTGTAGGTGTAGATGGTGGGGGTATTGGTTTAGATGGGGGTGTAGGTGTAGATGGGGTGTAGGTGTAGATGAGGTATTGGTTTAGATAGGGGTATAGGCGTAGATGGGGTGTAGGTGTAGATGAGGATGTAGGTGTAGATGAGAGTGTAGGTGTAGATGGAGGTGTAAAAGTGCATGTGTAGATGCAGGTATGCACATGTAGATGCGGGTGGTGTGTAAATACAGGTGAGAGTGAGTACAGATGTAGGTGAGTGTATGTGTGTGCAGGTAGAGATGAGAAAGGGGCACAGGTATAGGTGTGGATATTGGTGAGGGTGTGGGTGTTGATAGAAGGTGTGGATGAAGGTCTGGATTCATACTTGGGCTTGAATCACCTTGAGAGTGTCATGGGAGAGAAGTGGGGACTCCTCCTTTTCAGTGTAGGACTGCAGAGAAGGAATGCCGCTGGCCAGGACTGAGGTCAGGGTGTGGAAGAGCATAGAGAACTAGCAGCTGGACCTCTGGCTAATTCAAAAGGTGTGAGAACCGGTGCATTATGGTGCAAGATCTGATCCCATCTACCTTCTGGTGTGTTTCTTTATTCTATCCCAAGGCCTCGATCCCTCCCTGGAGTGTGACTGGGTGTACAGAAGGGCCTTCCACTGCTAAGTTTCCAGCCCATATAATTTTGTTAGCTGCTGGATGCCCTGGACAGCGAGTATATAGCCGTGGCTTTGGGCTACAGTTATAGCACCTTGGACTGCAAACTGTGGGCTGTGGGCTCTAGTCTGTGCTCCAAATGTCCTGGCTGTGGGCCAAGGGCCATGGCTGAAGGCCTGTTGTTTCTCTCTGTCCCCAGCCAGCCCCCTGCCTCCCCCAGCACACAGGAAGCCATTCAGGGAATGCTGTCTATGGCCAATCTGCAGGCCTCTGACTCCTGCCTGCAGACCACATGGGGCACGGGGCAGGCCAAGGGTGGTTCACTGGCAGCCCATGGTACCCGGAAGATTGGTGGTGGCAGCAAAGGCACAGGCAAGCGCCTGCTGAAGAGGACTGCCAAGAACAGTGTGGATCTGGAGGACTATGAGGAGCAGGACCACCTGGATGCCTGCTTCAAGGATTCAGACTATGGTGAGTGTGGCTGCAGGGCAGGAATGCTGCCTGTAGGGGGCAGCACTAGATAGGAACACGCCTAGGAGGTCCAGAAGCCACAGTCTAGACCGTAAAATCCATCTTGGGCTGGGGTGTGGTGCTGCACGCCTTTAATCCCAGCACAGACAAGGTGAATCTCTGTTCTGTGTTCTGGGCCAGCCTGGTCCACATAGTGAGTTCTGGGCTAGCCAGGGCTATACAGTGAGACCTTATCTCAAACAAAACAAAGCACTATCCTTTGGAAGCCTACTATTTTGTGGCCTGGATAACTACCACCATGCTCCATTTGAGAATATCTTTCCTATAAGGAAACTTTGTCTCTCCCCAGCCCTGGCCACTTGTCGTGTACTTCAGGTCTCTGTGGACCTGTTTTGGACACATCATCTAAATGGATCACATAACATGTGACTTTTTGTGGGCCCATTCATGCTGTGGCACATGCCAGAATTTTCTTTCTTTCTCAGGCCGAGTAATCTTTTCTCTATATAGAAAGTGTAGAAGGCATACATGTAAGTCTATGCATGCCTTCATCCCTGGACTCCTGGGCTCTTCTTTTGGCTGCTGTAAACATGCATGTACCCTCTAGGGACCTGTACTCTCGTTCCTGGGCTGTGTTTCTGAGAAGGTCCTGCTGGGTCATAGGTGAATTTAGCTTTCTGGGGGCTTACCTGACAGATGTCCATGCAGCTGAATGTTTATCAGTGACAGGGCCTTGGGGTCACTTCCCCCATCCTATCCGTAAGGTGGAAAGACCAAACCGCAAGGATGACCCTGCAACCATATGTGAGGTCAGAAACCAACTAGGCTCTGGCCTTCTGTTATGGGCACAGGCACCATGCCTCCTACCAGCAGGGTGGGCCTGCCTGATGCTGGCACCTGATTTCCCACACCCTACCTCAGCAGACATTCCAACTTCTGTCAAAGGTGCTAGTCTAGGCTCCTAGTGCTCGGGGCTGATTCTGGTTTAGTCCGGGGCCTTCCTGATAGCCAGAGATTTATTGCTGTCCACTGTGAAGGAGGCCTCCTGAGAGGGGGATGTGTCCTGCCCATGCTGAACAGATCTAGGCCCCTTGGTGGGTGTGCTCTGCTCGGATAGACAGCTGGCAGCAATGTGAATCCCGTTTCCTCTCTGTGGGGCGCAGGGTGCCAGGTCCTGCTGCTACCCATAGAATCACCGGTCTTGGAGGTTTCTCAGTTGGCCTTGTTGATCAAGAGAAGCAAGACCCACAGCATAGGAGTCAGTGGGGAGTCCCCGAGCCATGGGAGCTCCACGGAGGCCATGCAGGCTGTGGCAGGCGCCTTCTCCCAATCTTCTTGGGAAGGTCTTGGGGCTTCAGAGAGAATGCAATCAGGCTGGTCCCCTCTGTTCCTCATTTTCTACTGAAGCAGCCTCCAGAATGACTGCATCTCACAGGCTCCCAAAGCCAGACTGGGGTGGGTGTGGGTGGCAGCCTGTGCAGCCACTCTCCTGCCTTGTGTGGGTGTTCTTGCTGTGGCAGCTTCAGTTGCACAGCAGGTCTGAGAACCTAAGGGCAGGTCTGGGCCACCACTCAGGAAGGTCACTGGGCCACCTTAGCCCCTCCCCAGACTGCACTCAGGGGCTGCTCTCCTATTGCTTCTTCCTCAGTTTACCCCTCACTGGAGTCTGATGAAGACAACCCCATCTTCAAGTCCCGGTCAAAGAAGAGGAAAGGCTCAGACGATGCTCCTTACAGCCCCACAGGTAGGAGGTGCAGGAGGCCTGATATGTGGCCACCGAGGACATTGGTGTGGCTCTGGGCATTTCTAGGGGGGATGAGTCAGCTCCCCATAGGGCCCTGGTGGTGCCTCTGCTTGGTGTTTTGGGATCTCTAAGCCTAGACCTCACTCTAGAACTTTGTCACTCCTCCCCAGGGTCCTCTGTGGGAAGCTCTAGGAGGAGCACCCAAAACATGAAGGGGTGGTGAATGGGATCAGGCATGTCCGCCTTTCAAGGTCCCCTGCCTAACTGGCTTCCCTCGCCCGGTTTGCTGGATCTTCCACACTGCCTCACAGATACTCCAATGTGGCACCATCCTGGGGACCGCAGATGTGGTGTGGCTTCCCATCCAGAGAGTTAGAACCTCATGGCCCCCGAGACTCAGAGATGGTCTGGGACGAATGGGCCACCCCTGGCAGAGCTGATTCGTTGGCCTTTCGCTTGTCTCTTCCACAGCCAGGGTCGGTCCATCAGTGCCAAGACAAGACAGGCCCGTGCGTGAGGGGACCAGAGTGGCCTCCATTGAGACCGGGCTGGCAGCTGCTGCAGCCAAGCTGTCCCAGCAGGTGAGGAGACGGAAGGGCTCTTGGAAGAGGAAGTCTCCACACTGTGAACTTAGGCTGACCTCTAGACACTTCAGCCAGTTGTCTCCATGTGGAGACTGCCAGGACTAGGAACTGCCAGGCAGGGGAGGCAAATAAACAGCCCATGCCCTCTCGTTCACATGGTTGCTCTCTGGTACCCAGGATGCCCTTGTTAAGTGCCTCTGGGGACTGCTCCCATTCCCAAAAGTCCAGGCACTTTTAAGTGGTGCCCATAGGCAGGAGCTGTGGCTTATCTCCTCTTGATCCTCTCCTCTCCTCTCCTCTCCTCTCCTCTCCTCTCCTCTC